>NC_052395.1:11778669-12096169 GCF_009389715.1 Phoenix dactylifera
TTATTTGTGGGCTTATTAGGAGTTATTTTTGTGTAAGGGGGTTTTATGTTAATTGTGTTTATTTGGCCCTATATATAGGGGACTACTTTCATGATTAGAGTTTTAATGAATGAATGAATGATTAAGAATTTCTTTTCCCCCACATCTTATTCTTCTTCTTCCTCCTCCTCCCCTTCTCTTCTTCCTGCGTCCCTAGAACCTCTTCTTCCTTCTCCCTTCTCCCTCTCTTGTTCTTCCTTCTTCTCCTCTTTCCCCGCACTTGTGCGGCATCAAACAGCCATATTTGTGTGGATGCATGCTTGATTTCTAGGCTATATATAGGGAGCTTATCTCGTATTTCTAAAGTTTCAAAGTTCAAACATTGTTCCACACTTCTACATATGACTCATGAAAGTGAGCTTTATTTGGATTGCTACATATGACTTATGAAAGTGAGCTTTATTTGGATTGCTGCTTGGGACAAACATGTCTTACTGTTCCATGTTCTTGGTTATAATGATTTTGGGCATATTTTGTTTTTGAATAAATAACTATATACGATGTGATGAAAATTAAAGATGTCCGACTGTCTGCACTTGACCATATTCTTTGATTTTTCTGATTCTTGTAGGTTATGCTACGGTTGCTGAAGGAAGACCTTTAAGAATGCCACGCCTTCCCTGCTGTGGCATTGGTATTGGCTGGTTTCTGTAAGTAATCATAATTTTCATTCTATTTAAACTATTACCAATGCTTTTGAAGACTAAATCTGTAGAATTTTGATGTGTGCTGTTTACAATTGTTGGTTAATCGACTGTTTAACCTACTTTTTGTGAAACTTTTTATGAAACTTCAAAGCATTGATTCTAAGTGGATGGCTAATTATAATAATTTTATATCTTTGAAAGGTTTATCATTGGCTTCTTTCTTGCTGCTATTCCCTGGTATGTTGGAGCTTTCATTCTACTTTGGGTCAGAATAGATTACAGAGAGAAACCAGGGTTCATTGCTTGCACTATTGCTGTAAGTGAAAGATCCAATCTAGCCTCCTGTGTAAAACTTCTGTCATATATGTCTATCTAACTGCCATTATACATTCATGCGCACTGATAAAATGTGGTAATCACAGATCTTGTTTATTTCTCTACTATTTAATACTCTCTGACCTAGATTTTAGTTGCTACGGGCTTCATCTTCTTTTTTATGCCTGCATCTCTATAGCCATGATTCTCCATCAATGTTTTCAGAATTTTGATATAGTATGGATTGATTATCGTCAATGCTATGGTATTTGTTTTTGTCTTAAGTTGCATAAAAATTTCTAACGAACGTAAAACACCCGGACATGCTTTATTACTAAATCCATGTATTGCCAATATAAACTCCTGTTACTGATACTAGATCATAATTCCAAGTATCTTTTGAAATCTAATTGAGTTTAGGAAGAAGATATGAAGTTGGTATTGGCAGTTTTGCTCTGGACATATTCTGGTGTAAATCCTGACACTTAAGAGATCCCGCCCACAGTTGATGCATATGGAAAAGAAAAGAGTTGACTGTCATTATTTTCCACAGTTCCTTGTCACTTACTTGGGAACTCTTACTATATTATTTAAGTAGTAATATGATAACCCAACTCGGACCAGAGGACTTAGAAAAGTGAAAATAATCATCAATAGTCATAAAGAAACTGATACTTTTCATTTAGTTGTCAGTAGATTATACTGGAAAGTTTAGCTTGTAACAACCATACAAATAAAGTTGATTAAACAAAAATTATGGTGTTTGATGCCTGCAAATAGAGTATCTATGTGCCTAAAATGGGTATGCATATCTAATTACTTGTACTTGAAAATTTAATTCAAAATTGAACCCGCTCCTTCAAGAAGACAATACATAAATAATGATATGAAACAACCCCATAAACTAGGATATTTGTATCAGGGAATCCTATGTTTCTTGGTCTTTGATTTGAATCACATAACCCTATCTTAGCTGCAACTTTTGTGCAATGCCTTTTAGATCCATCTTGCTTCTTTAACCATTTTTCAAGTTTTTTCTTACTTTGAGCTTGTTCTTTCATCTTCTGAATTAGCTTTTTATGAATCATTATTTACATCATTGAGATTGCAAATCATCACTTTGCAGAATATTTCTTTTAGTTCGCACGTCTTAATTATTTGCGACCATTCATTTATACATTTTATAAATGCTTCTTCATGAAATGCTCTTGAACATTTTATAAATTTTTCTACTGATACCAATAGCGATATAGCACATGACAGTTAGGGCTGGATCAAAGCATAACATATATCTCACGTGCCCTTGTGAGTACAACCATACAAGTTAACCTGCATTCTTTGTTATGAAAGACAAGTCTTGTGCAGTCCATGTATATACCTTATAGTGATCCTATTCCTGGTATCAGGTTTGATGCATTCTTTTTGTGCCTGCGATATTTACAAGTTGGGCTCGATGTATATTATGTCTTGGAATTATGCTGTTATTAGGTTGCATCGGGATTCTGAACTCAGCTGTAATCCAAATTCAACTTAAATTAGCTGGATTTGGTGCACAATTTTGCCATGTTGATCTGTGTATGACCTGTATTTGATTAATGATCACCTAGCAGCAACATCAATCTGATTCGGAAATAACCCAAATTGGATCACTTGGTACATTATATGAACTATTAGATCAAGGTCTAGAGATGAATTTGTTTGAGTTCCTTCATCACCACCATGACCAGGAGAGGTAACAGCCATATGGTGATTCAAGTTCACTGCTCACTAACTGGCCACATGTGTGAGCATGCGTGTATGTGTGTTTGTTCGTTCTAATCCTCTCCCTTTTCTTTTCCTTCTCTCTTCCTTGTGCCAGTCACACTTCCCATGGCCAATTCACCACCCCCCATGGGATATGGCTAACCAATGATACCTGATATCCCTGTCTGTGACCCAAACCTTTGAAACTACCATTGAATTGGATTAAGTTTTGGGACTGAAAGTTTGATTCTTCACCGATCTGCATTCAGCTTGCCATTCAGCTAATTTGTTGGATAACTGGATTTGGACAGACCACATTTTGATCCAGATTTGATCCATTTACAGGCCTACCTGGAACCACCTGTCGTTAGGTTTTCGAGAAAATAAAAAATAGGTGGTTGCTGGGAGGTAAATGAAATTTTAAGGGGAAAAAGCCAGTATGGAAGGAGAACAATGTTGTATATACGTACCTTGGCTGACACCTACATCTTAATTTGTTAACCTTTTATGCTTTAACATGATTGATTGGAATCAAGGTTTTAGAAATAAGCTTGTTGGAGGCTGTTGGGGGAAAAATGGATCATCCGAAGCGCGCGGTCATACCGCCAGCACTCAATGGTGAATGTAACCACGACGAACATGCTCTCGGCAGTCCCGACCTCAGAGCGCCCGATCTTAGGCCGCCCAATCTCAGAGCGCTCGACCTCAGAGCGCCCGGTCTCGGCATCGACAACCACAGAGCTCACGACCTCGATCTCGGCACGACCTTTGCTGGCACAGTCTCGGCAGAGTTGAGCCCGGTCGACCTCATGACCATGAAGGACCCAGTCAAAGGAAGAAGCAGATCTCCCCACCACACCAAAAATCAAGCCCTCCATATCCGGGATCAAATCCCGCGATCTCCGCCTCAATGCTGTCAACATTTGAATGCACCCGATCTCAACGGATCGCCAGCTAGCCCGAAATCTCGAATCGTTATGGTTACTCATTGATTTGCACAATCACTTCCGATCACAGGTAACCGCTACACCCCCTATAAAAAGGGGGGAGAGCTCTATGCAGGGGATCCTTCTTCGACCCCAGCCAATACACCCTTTTATCATCCCTCTCCATTACTTCTCTCCATAAAAAGCCCCTTTCTGACTTAAGCATTGGAGGGCCGGTGTCGGAAACCCCGGCCACTGGTTTCTAGCAGACTCGCCGGAGACAGCCGTCTGCCGCCAAGCCAGCTGGAGCTCCTCCTCCTCTGTCCGCGGTCACCCCCGGGTCCAAATTTCAGCAACAATTGGCGCTAGAGGAAGGGGCCGAGTCGTGATTTTGAGATTAAGGAGCAGAGGAGCCTCTAATGCCTCTCGGCATCACGCACAAAGTCCTGGCTACTCAGTCCAGAATCTGCCACCAAGGCCTCTGGCGGATCAAGTTCTTCAGATCCAGCCAGAACAATTCAACATGCTGGTGCAGCAAGTCTAGACCCTGGCAATAGCAGTCCAAGGTCTGCAACGCATGGAGGCCCCTCCCGCGCCGCCTCCGCGGGATCATGTTCCATCGGCGCTCCTTCCAGATGGACTTGTGTCCCAAGGCCGAGACCCCCATGACTCCTCGAGGGTCAACAATGGAGGACCGCGCTGTCACCAGGGTTCAACCCAGGCGTCCCCCCAAAGAGAGCCACTAGGGAAGAACCAGGACAAAAGACTGCAACCTTCCGAAGCCGAATCGACCTCGGGTCAGTCAATACCGAAGCAGACCACCATGGCGATCTTCCAAGGCGGAGAACTCGACAAGAAGGTCGAGAAACTCGAGCGGCCAATCGAAGCTCTCCAGGACCAGAGGGCAAGGCGCGATGGCAACCTAGAGTTCACCACCAAGTCGCCTTTCTCCCGCCAGATTGAGAACGAACCAGTCCCATCGAGGTTTAAAATGCCTCAAATAGAGCCTTACAACGGGACCACCGACCCTCTGGACCACTTGGAAAGTTACCGAGCTCTCATGGCGCTGTAGGGATCCTCAAAGGCCGTGCTCTGCAGGGCCTTTCCCACAACTCTCCGAGGAACGGCTTGGCTTTGGTTCTCCGGTCTGAAGCCGAGCACCATGGTATGCTGTACCGATCGGTACTGGTCGGTACCGGACGTATCGTACCCATACCGATGGATACCAGTATCGATATGCCAGTGTCGGTACGCTTGGCGTACCGTATACCATACCGTACCGACGCTCGGTACGCCTATGCTAGTGCAGCACCGATACGGGGTTCGGTACCGATACGGCGAATCTTGCCAGCACTGTGTCGTCCTTCGAGCAGCTGGGTAGGTAGTTTGCTGCCAATTTTGCCGCCAGCCGACGCTCGCGACGAACGTCAGATTCTCTCCACGACATCAAGCAAAAAGGAGAGTCCCTCAAAGACTACATCGATCGTTTCACCGCCGCAACCTTGAGAGGTCCGCGAGCTCGATCAGTCGATCGCCATGTCTGCGCTGAAAACAGAAGCTCGGTCCTACAGATTCCTCTTTTTCCTCGAGAAGAATTTTTCCACTGACTTCACGGAGATGCTAGCCCGAGCTTGGAAGTATGCAAAGGCCGAGGAGGCCATGGCTTCTCGGTGGGATACCGCCGAAAAATTCGCGAAGGGGCAGAAGAGACGTCATGAGGAACGCGGTCGCCCAAGGAGCCGGTCGCCCCGCCGCGAGAAAAATATGCCTCGGCTGAGGAGTCCTCTTCGCCCGAGACCACGGCCCCGGCCGAGATCACCGCCTCGGCAGAGAACACCCCCAAGGAGGTACGGAAACTATACCCCCCCAACTGCTACTCGGTCCGAGATTCTCATGAAATAAAAGGCCGAGGCTATCTCCAACCACCGCTACTGATGCGGGACTCAGAAGCTCGGCAATGCTCTAGAAAGTACTGTCGTTTCCACCGAGACCATGGTCATGACACCGAGTGCTTCTGACTCCGGGACGAGATCAAAGCACTCATTCGCCAAGGGGTGCTTAACCGGTTCATGCGGAACCGGCGTGACGAAGGAAGACCAGCGGAGAATACTGCGCCGCCTGAAGGTCGAAACAATAACAGGCCCATCGCTAGCACCATCAACACCATAGGGAGAGGCCCGACTGAAGGGAGCTCAGCTGAAGAACTGACCGAGAGGAAAGGCCCTCCGAAGCGTCAACGCACCTTTGAAGCCATCTCGTTCTCGGACGAGGACCTAGAAAGAGTTGAAACTCCTCATGACGACGCTGTGGTCGTTTCTATGGTCATAAATAAATTTAATGTAAAACGCATTTTAGTTGATAATGGAAGCTCGGCAAACATTTTATATTATGATGCTTTCCAAAAAATGGGAATGACAGAGGGCCAGCTCCGAAGAATGAATGCTCCGCTGGTCGGATTCACCGGAGATTCAATCTCCTCGAGAAAGCATCGTGAGGACAAACTTCCTAATGGTCCGTCTGCCTTTAGTCTACAATGCTATCCTCGGCCGACCAGGACTCAATGCCCTCCGAGTCGTAGTCTCGACTTACCATCTGCTCGTGCGATTCCCTACCGAGCGAGGAGTTGGCGAAGTTCGAGGGGATCAGATGATAGCCAAGCAATGCTACACGGCGACCCTCAAAGCAAAGCAACCAATCGAGACACCAAGCCGAGCAGAACAACCAATTAACACGTTAGCCCAAGTCTCGGACCAGGCTCTGCCAATTGAAACCTTAAAGGCACGAGATGAGCCTAAGAGGGAACGGACGGAACCGGGCGAGCTCCTCATTCAAATCCCCTTGAGAAAAGACAGTCCGAGGCAGACCGTACAGATTGGCTCTAGCCTGAGCCCTCGCGAATGGAGATCGCTTGATCGAGTTCCTCCGATCCAACACGGACGTCTTCGCCCGGTCACCCACTGATATGCCGGGGATAGATCCCGAGGTCATGGTCCACCAACTCTAGGTGAAACCAACCTACAAGCCCGTGAGGCAGAAGAAATGGAGCTTCGCACCTGAACGACAGCGAGCAGCGGCCGAGGAGGTCGACAAAATCCTCGAGGCCAGCTTCATCCGAGAAGTCTTCTACCCATATTGGCTTGCCAGTGTAGTTCTTGTAAAGAAAGCTAATGAAAAATAGCGCATGTGCGTGGACTACACCGACCTGAACAAAGCCTGTCCAAAAGATAGTTTTTTCCTTTCTAGGATCGATCAGCTTGTCGATTCCACCTCAGAACACCAGCTGCTGACCTTCATGGACGCCTTCTCGGGATACAATCAGATTCGAATGGCACCCGAGGACGAGGAGAAGACGACATTTATTACCGACAAGGGCCTCCACTGCTACAAGGTAATGCCCTTCGGGTTGAAAAATGCTGGAGCTACCTACCAGAGGTTGGTCAACAAGCTCTTCAAAAATCAGATAGGTCGGAACATGGAGGTCTATGTAGACGACATGTTGGTAAAAAGCCAGACTGCTGAATGTCACATAGCCGACCTTAACGAAGCGTTCTTGACCCTCCAAAATTATTGGATGAAGCTCAACCCCACGAAGTGCGCTTTCGGAGTTACCTCGGGCAAGTTCCTCGGGTTCGTGGTAACCCAACACGGAATCGAAGCCAACCCTGAAAAGATCCGAGCACTGCAGGAGATGACACCACCGAGGACGGTCAAAGAAGTGCAACAGCTCGCTGGGCGAGTTACGGCCCTAGGAAGGTTTGTCTCCAAGTCAGCGGAACGGTGCCTCCCGTTCTTCAAGATCCTCAAGCGGCCGAAGAAATTCACATGGACTGAAGAATGCCAACAAGCTTTTGAAGAGCTCAGACGCCACCTTGCCTCCCCTCCATTGCTCACAAAGCCTGAGCAGGGCAAGCTCCTCTATCTATACTTGGCCGTCTCCCCAGTAGCAGTGAGCTCAGTCCTAGTTCGAGAAGATGACAAGTCTCAGAGACCAATATACTACACCAGCCGAGTTCTGAGGGACGCCGAGACCCGATACTCCAAGCTGAAAAAAAAGTCTATGCATTGCTCATTCCAGCCCGAAGACTCCGGCCTTACTTCCAGGCCCATACCGTGGTCGTATTAACCGACCAACCCATATAGCAAGTCTTGCAACGGTCGGATCAGGCGGGGAGAATCGTGAGGTGGGCGGTCGAGCTCGGAGAGGTCGACCTCGAGTGCCGCCTGAGACCAGCAATCAAAGCACAAGTGTTTGCCAACTTCGTTGTGGAATGCACCCTACCAGATGACCTCGAGGCCGAACTCACACCAAAAGGGGATGCCCCAGAGCAGCCATGGATCTTCCATGTCGACGGCTCCTCGACCTCGAAGGGTAGCGGTGCAGGCCTCATTCTCACTAGCCTAGATGGGGTGGTCGCAGAACAAGCATTACGCTTCGAATTTTCTGCCTCGAACAACGAAGCGGAATACGAAGCGCTCGTCGCCGGGCTGAAATTGGCGAAGGAGCTCAAGGTCGAAAAGCTGAAGGTTCTCAGTGACTCCCAACTGGTCGTGAGCCAGATCTTGAGAGACTTTGAAGCAAGGGAGTCGTCGATGCAAAAATACCTCTAGAAGGTGCAAGAGACATCACCTCCACGCTAAGCACCTTTGACATCTAGCATATCCCGCGGGTGGAGAACGCAAGGGCCAACTTGCTATCAAAGTTGGCGACATCCAGCATGAGCGAGCTCCCAAAGACCACAACGCTCGAGTACCTTAAAATACCGAGCATTGAGGAGCCCGAACCGGTCCTCTGCATTGAAACTGAACCAAGCTGGATGGATGCGTTCGTCAACTATTTGCAGAACGAAATCTTTTCCGATAATGAGCTCGAGACCCGCCGAATCAAGCGTCAGGCTTTCCGATACCTCTTGTACGAAGGCAAGTTCTATCGCAGGTCCTTCACCTCCCTCCTCCTCAGGTACCTCCGCCCTTCGAAAGCGGATTATGCCATGCGAGAGGTCCATGAAGGGATCTATGGGAACCACTTAGGAGGTCGGGCACTGGCCTACAAGATTCTATGCCAAGGATATTACTGGCCTATACTTCAGAAAGACGCTGCGGACTTCATTCAAAGGTGCGACCGATGTCAGCGAAACACCAACATTCAGCGCTGACCCTTGGTCCCACTGACCTCGATCAGCGCCTCCTGGCCATTTGCCCAATGGGGAATCGACATCTTGGGGCCATTTTCTCAAACCACGGGACAAAAAAAGTTTCTCATCGTCTCCATCGACCGCTTCACCAAGTGGGTCGAAGTTGAGCCAGTGGCCCAAATTTTCGAGCCGAAAGTGCGAGATTTCGTCTGGAAATCAATAATTTGCAGATTTGGGCTCCCCCACATCCTCATATCTGACAACGGCCGTCAGTTCGACAATGCCCGCTTTAGGAAATTCTGCTCCGAGCTTGGCATCGATCATCGTTTTACCTCGGTCACTCATCCACAGGTGAATGGAGAAATGGAGGTGACAAATCGGACCATCCTCCAGGGACTCAAGACCAGGCTCGATTGATCCAAAGGGCAATGGGTCGAAGATCTCTACAACAACCTCTGGGCCTATAGAACAATGTTCCGAATCCCAACTGGCGAAACTCCCTTCAATTTGGCCTACGGGACAGAAGCAGTTATCCCCTTAGAGATCGGGCTCCCTTCGCCAAGAGTAGAAAACTACGACGCGACTTCGAACTCATCACGACTTAGAAATAACCTGGATCTTCTCGAAGAAATAAAGAAAGCCGCTCGAATTTGCATGGCAAGATATCAACAGAAGACGGCACAATACTACAATTCTAGGGTGAGAGTCAAGCTCTTCAAAGAAGGAGACCTTGTCCTAAGGAAAGCTGAGGCTTCTCAAACTACCGAGCGAGGGAAGCTTGCCCCGAACTGGAAAGGACCGTATCGAATTGTTCGAGTCCAATGGCCCGAAGCATACAAGTTAGAGTCCCTTGATGGGACCCCCATTCCCCAAAGCTAGTACTCCGAGAATCTTCGAATGTATTATCAGTAAAACTTCCCAGGGGTCTCCGGTGTTTGAGAACGCAGCTAATAAGACATTTCTCATGGTTTTCTCTTAATTATTCAACGCTTCTTCTGATGATAATTTGCTTGTGAACTCCAAGATCCTGAGATGATTCTGTTGGAAATTGTATCCTAAATGTCAATCGTCAGCATGTTGATGATTGAATTTTGTAAATGAATTGACAAATCAATAAAGTATTTTTTGGCATTATTCATCATTTTACATCTTCAAATGAACTCTTATATGATGAAGTCCTTAGGACTTATTAATGATAAAGGAGGATTTATCTTCGAGTCCTTAAACTAGTTCGCGACCAAATGATATGTTGTTACAAGGACGACAGCATTATCGAGATTAGGTCGTTGTGTGACATATACGTTGGTTATCCTCTTAACCAAGGAGTGTGGAGATACTGGTATGCCCCACAGGTGAAGTGTAGGAGTACATTTCACTGAACGTAACCAATTTCGGAACGCTCTACTGTCAAGAGATGTTCCAAGTGGATATGGGTATAAGTTTAGCCTTCTGACCTGAGACCGCAACCTGTGACTAGCAAGCAACTCATTGTACTTTGGTACCGGACTACTTGAATTTTTAATTCAGTGACAGAAGGTCACTGGGTGCAGTCAAGTACTTGCATAGTCAGTTGTGAGTCGAGATGGAATTGACCCCTCCTGAAAACAGGAGATAATGTCTTGTGATTAATTTAGCAAAATCTTGGCCAGGATAATCCCAGTGAGGAGTCACGGGATATCTAAAGTTAATCACATAATGGATGTACTAATTATAGGGTTGACAGTGGGCTCTAAGTCATCCTGGCATTAGGAGTCAAAGGGATTGAATTATACAGTAACCATAGTCCAGGGTTTCAGAATATTTGCTTCGCATATATTCGGCCTATCCGGACGTCGGGTACCATTGCTAGATAGTCACATCGATTAGTGTAGAAAGTCGTTCCTATACTACCGGCTTAGGTTCGAACCTATGAGGTCACACGCATAGAAGATTCCTGATTGATCAAGAAGGCTGATGAATGATTAAGAATCATTCAGGGGTAATTTGGTCAATTCGATTGGCAAATTATCCTATAAAATAATTAAAGTAATTATTGGAGGATTAATTAGTAATTGGATTACTAATAAACTCAATTTGATTGAGTAAATGGATTTAGGATGAGCCAAATTGAATTGGATTCAATTTTGGGTTCAATCAGAGTTTTTGACCTGATTGGAGTTGACTCGAGTTTCCTAAGAGTCGACTCGAGAAGAGAATCCAGAGACGACCTCTTCTGTTTTTCCCAGGTGGAGTCGACTCGAGTTTCCTTGGGGTCGACTCGAGGCGACTTGGGGTCGACTCGAGGCGACTTGGAGTCGACTCGAGCTATGAAGGGGTCAACTCGCTGGGCGTATCAGAGAAAATGTTCTCTGTCAGAATCGACCCGCAAAACTTTAGAGTCGACTCGAAGGGGAAGGAGTCGACTCGAGGCGACTTGGAGTCGACTCGAAGATCGGGAAGGCGACTTGGAGTCGACTTGGAGTCACACGCATAGAAGATTCCTGATTGATCAAGAAGGTTGATGAATCATTAAGAATCATTCGGGGGTAATTTGGTCAATTTGATTGGCAAATTATCTTATAAAATAATTAAAGTAATTATCGAAGGATTAATTAGTAATTAGATTGCTAATGAACTCAATTGGATTGAGTAATTAGACTAAGCATGAGCCAAATTGAATTAGATTCAATTCTAGGCTCAATCAGAGTTTTTGACCTGATTGGATTAGATCTGAATCAAGAGGACTTAGGTTGACCAAATTAAATTAGATTAAATTTGTGCTTAATTAGGAATTGACCTAATTGAATTAGGTTCAACCTATGGTAATTGGATCATTCTAATTGTTAGAATTTAATTAAATTAAATGGGTTTGATCTGAAACTGTTCAGATCTCGAAATCCATATGTCACATATCCATGCATAGCGCCATAAATTGATTTTTAATATGATTAAAAATTAATTTAATTTATTTAATGGTGCCATGGGACACTTGGCAACATCAGGAACCTCTTTCATCATCAGATGGGATGACATGGAGAGATAAATTCATGAAAAGAATTGGATAAGATCAAATTCTCTCTCTTCATGGCATATGTCATCCTTATCTTTATCTCACTTCTAATTAAGCTTGAATTTCGAATTTAATCACCATAAAATCACCACGTGACCCTCTAATCTGATTGGAGGCATGAAAATTTCGAAATTGATAAAGGGAAGTGGCAACATGATGAATGGTTTAGATTAGATCAAGCTTCATCATGTAATGACACATGAACTTGAATTTTGAATTCAAAATTCAAAACCCCACAAAATTCTCTCCAAATATGGGATGGTTGGCATGAAGTTAGATAGGATAGCAACATTAAAAGGACCTCCATCAGCTGGTGGTCGAATTCAAGGAAAAAAGAGAGAAAAAGAAAAAAAAAGGGAGAAAGAAAAGAGAGGAACCCTAGTTCATGCATGGAAAAATTCTGCATTCAATCTAGCCGACTTCTTCCTCCTCTAAGTCGATCATGCCATTAGGTTTAGGGGTCCCTGATAAGAGTCTTTAGATCAGATCTAAGTCCTCTTCAATCTCTCTAAACCTTTCCTCCAAATTCTTCCAAGAAGGCGGATCAAAAGTTGATAGCGTTGGGAAGATCAAATTTCAGCCTCAAGAAATTCTGCGCAAGCTAGCACTTCCGCAGGATTGGATCTCTCCAGGAACTTCGCGTGTACTTCTCGTAGAGGCCATTTGTGTGTGTGGCTGCGAAGTCAAGGATCAGATCCACAACTTTCATCCATCATAAAAGGTATTAATCCAGCATTAATTATTTATTATGGTGTCAAGATCTATGTCCGATTTTCTGAGGTTTTACTCTCTTTTGGGGCTCCTCAGGGATATATCTCCAGAATCCATTCGATGGATATTCAGAGATTAATTGGAATAGAGTTCTTAAGTTTCAGATCTGATAGTTAATCATGCATGAAAGTTTTAGCATAATTGTTTAAACGATTCCGGCATAATCCTATGTGTTCTTAAGGTGTTGATTTCTAGATTTGATCTTGTAAGCATGCATGAATTAAATTGTTTGATTCTATTTTTTCGCTGCATTTTTGAAACTTAAAAAAAACTACGTATGGCTTGATCCCCCTTATGAAGGAGTACGTAGGCAACTCGATCAAGTTCAGCCATAGTTTTTCCAAAAAAAAAAATTCAGCATGCCTAACACCGAAGAACCTAGGATTCACTTTCAGATTCAAGTCCTCAGGGAGAATCTAGCGATATTTGGATGCCTCGACCAAGCTCGAGATGCCTCGACCAAGCTCAGAATGCCTCGACTAAGCTCGGAATGCCCGACCAAGTTCGGATGTTTCAACTAGGTTCAAGGTGACCCCCTATGACGACCTCGAGTCCTATCTAATGAACGGAATCAGAGCCATAGTCTAAAATACCTAAGGCAAAAACTACAAGTCAAGAAGCACCCAAGTTTCGACGGTCGAACATCAACCTAGCTTCGACTCACACTACACTAAGTCCAAGCCTACAGAGCTAGCGAAACTCTTCAAAACTCCGAGCATGATTACTTAGTAGAATTCTCCAAAACAAACGTCAGAATCAACTGTGAAAGCCAGTGATGGGCAAGTTCCAACCCAAACTATTGAAGACAAGGGTCCATTGAGAAAGCAAGCAGAAGCAAGTTTAGAAGCACGACAAGATTGAAAAACACATTGCTTTCATTAATGAAAAAGCCCTAAGGCTAAGTACAAAAACTGAAGTTGGCCTATACAATGCTTTCAGCAGCCAACCTCACGGGCAAAATACAAGCAGAAGAAAGAGAAAAAGAAAATCAGGTTGCCTCTGGAGCGGAGCTGACTGCGGGGGCGACCTCAGAAGCGGCCTCAGGCGCAATCTCGGGAGCAGCTTCATGTGCGACCTCGGGAGCGGACTCGAGAGTCACTTCTCCAGAGGGATCCTCACGGGCAACTTGCTCAGCTGCCTCGGCCTCGACAACGGCACGCTCGGTCTCAGCTACAGGACTCTTGGGTGCGCTGTCAAGTATGCCTTAGTACTCAGGGCTCCCGGGCGCGCTGCCATCCTCGGCGACCCCTAGACGAGGTTGGAGACCGCTGAGGTCGAGCTTAGGGCAAAGCTTCCAAACTTGGGACCGGCAATCCTCGAAGCCGTGGATAAGCTCGTCGACCGCCTTCTCCTCCATCAAGTCCCGGAACTCGGCCGATTCGCGAAAGATCTACACCGCGTTCCGGGCTTGCTCTGTTGCCCTCTTCTCTCGAGCCTCGAGCTGCTCGATCCTCAGCTGGAGAACTCCCGCTTCATACTTAAGGCCCGAGAGCTCAGACTGGGCATCAACCAAGCGGGCCTCGGCAGCATGAAGGGTTGACCTGGCGAGGGAATGCGAAGTTTCCTCCTCTCGAAAACGTATTTGTTCCTATTTTCTATTTTTCAAAGTCGTCTTTATTATTTTAAAAGATGAAAACAAGACTTTGTTACTTTTATTATTTTGAAAAATAAGAAACTCATGATTTTTGCTATCTTTGCTAACACCACCACCTTTATCATTGCCTTTGTCACCATAGCTGGCTTTCCTGTCTCTGCCATCGCCACCATCATTGCCTCCACAATCGTAGCCATTGCTAATATCTCCACCATACCGTGCTGCCATCCTCACCAATAAAGTTGCCTCTGTTGCCTACGCTACACAACTGCTACCCCTTGCCACTAGCACCACCGGTGCCGTCACCGCCTTTGCCATACTACCGGCACACCTTGCCAGCATCGCTGCTATCGCCACCGCCGCCACCACTATCGCCGTTGCCGCCACTATCTTCTTTTAAAAATAATTGACTATCCCATAAGCCCGAGTTCAGACTCGAGCCTCTATCCTCACGGTGGATTCCTCCCACCTGGCCTTGCCCCCAGTGAGCTTCCTCTCGGCGATCTCCTCCCCTCTCTAGCTCCTTCGAGCCCGAGCCTGATAGTCAGCCGCCGCGGTGACTAACACATCGATATCATGGAGGTGCTGTAACAAGAACAAGTAAAGATCAACCAAGATTAAAAACCCAGCTGGGTATGGGAATAAAGGAGCAGCAAAAGAAAAAAGGAAAAAAAAGAAGAAGACTTACCCGGATGGCCGAGCAGAAGGCCTGATCAACAAACTTGCTGACCCCGATGGTGTTGATCTCGACACGATCAACTGAAAGCAGTGCGCAGCGGATGACTTGGCGAGCGACTTCGCTGTTATGAAGCGCGGAGTCGTCCTCAAATATCACCCACTCGGGGCAATAAAGGTTTCTCTCGGGGCGATCTTCAACCCCCGAGGAGCTCGGGACATCGGGCCCCGAAGGATCCGGCAAAGGAGCTCGAGAAGAGCTCAGGACCCCTAGGCCACTCCCCGCCTCGGGTCCTGAGCGCCGCAGACGGATGACCTTGCGGGGGCCCTAGAAGGGCCCGAGGTCGGGCAAGCACGAGCCGATGGCTCCTCCGCGGCCTTCGGCAGAAATTGCGCGCTTGACAGAAGTGGCGCGCTCAGTAGGGTGAACCTCCTCCGGTCTAGGCTCCCCTGCTTCCTGTCGGCTGTTCTTTCGAACAAGCTGAGGGATTTCAACCTCAAGATCTTCGATGGGAGCATAAGTCGAGGTGGTCTTAGGCTTCTTCCTCGGGACTGGACGAGCTCCGCCAACCTCTGCCACCCTCTTGTTATACCGAGTGAGGAGAGCGCTATTGCTGGACACCATCCTCGAAACTTTTGGAAAAAAAAGAAAAAAAGCTAAAGCCAAGCAAAGTCCCCAAACCGACTGAGAAAATAAAAAGAAAAATAAATATTAGGATGACGGGATAGAAGAGGAGCAGTACGACCACCCTTACCCATAGGGCGCACCGAGCTCAGGCCAACGTTCACCAGAGCCTCATTGCTCAGGAGGTCGTTTAGAAGAATGTCCCCCTCGAGGCTGCGAAGAGCGTCGAAAATCTTCTGCTCGCTCACCAAAAGCTTGGGGGGCTTGTTGATGGCCTTGAGCTGGGTCAGCCCTCATGATGGGTCGAACTCCCACGTGCGCTCGGAGGATAGGAAGAAAAATTTCTCCTTCCACCCACGAATGGAGGAAGGAGCACTTCGGAAAAACGGCCTACCACTCCAAAGGGCAAGGTAAAACCATTCTCCATCCGCGGGGTTAGATTTCAACATGAAATACCAACGAAAGATGTTTATCGAGGCCGGTATCTCGTGCGCGAGGCAAAGTGATAAAAAATCGATGATAGTCCACGAGTTCGGAGCGAGCTGCGCTGGGTCGAGCTGGTACGTCGTCAAGAGCTCGTTCACAAACCCATGCAGAGGGAATCGCAAGCCGGCCCAGAGCGTTTCCACATACACTCCAATCCGACCCGGAGGTCTCGTAACCCGATCTTCCGGCCTCACTGGCTCAAGGCAGAACCCGCGCTGAGGGAAAAACCGAGCTCGAATCAGGTCCAATTCCTCCTCGGCCAAGTTTGACCCGATTCCATCTGGGTCATGGCCCACCTCCGATACGACCCCCTTTCTACGAAAAAGGTCCCTACCGGAAGATGAAGCACCATCCGACATTGCCGTGCTCACCAAATAGAAAAAGATAAAGAAGGAAGGAGAAGAAGAAAAAGAAAAGCGACAGCCCTCCGAGCAAACGTGGGTAAGAGGCCTACTGTGGGTTTCACCGAAAGCGTTGATGGCTGGAAGCGAGGGATTAAGACGATCACCGGAAAGCACCTCGAAGCGCAGCCGGAGAACGCTAAATAAGGATTGGGAGAAGAAGAAAGCGAAAGGAGACAAGAACTACGGCGGCCAAATAAAAGATTTTAGGGTCAGGCCAGGGTTTATATAGACCTTTCTGACGGTTCAGATCGACAAGGCCAAGCCACACCCCCCGTCCAGATCGCGCCACGCGCCGACCTTAGAAACCGAACCAGCGTATCAACATCGGATCGTCACCTTAAAGGCAGAATCGAAGCGGCATCTCGTCGAACACTGGAGCCTCATCATGAGCCCGCGGCTCGAAACCGCCTCGAAAAGTAAAAAGCCGCCACCTCGTGCTCTCATTAAAGACACCCAAAAGCGCCCTTTCCCCTCTGTTCGGAACGACAAAACAATTCAAATCCGTCTGATCTCACCAGCATGATAAAGATAATTACTTTCTTCGTCCGAGCTCCGAAACAGCTCGAACTTGGAAGTCGGAGGGTAGTATTGAGGGGAAAAATGGATCACCCGAAGCGCGCGGTCAAACTGCCGGCACTTAATGGTGAATGTAACTATAGCGAACATGCTCTCGGCAGTCCCGACCTCAGAGCGCTCGGCCTCAGGGTGCCCGACCTCAGAGCGCCCAGTCTCGGCATCGACAACCACAGAGCTCACGACCTCGATCTCGGCACGACCTTTGCAGGCACAGTCTCGGCAGAGTTGAGCCCGGTCGACCTCATGACCAGGAAAGACCCAGTCAAAGGAAGAAGCAGATCTCCCCACCATACTGAAAATCAAGCTCTCCATATCCGGGATCAATCCCACGATCTCCGCCTCAACGGTTGTCTACATTTGAATGCACCCGATCTCAACGGATCGCCAGCTAGCCCGAAATCTCGGATCGTTATGGTAACTCATTGATTCACGCAATCACTCTTGATCACAGGTAACCGCTACACCCCTCCTATAAAAAGGGGCGAGAGCTCTAAGCAGGGGAAACTTCTTCGACCCCAACCAATACACCCATATATCATCCTTCTCCATTACTTCTCTCCATAAAAAAGCCCCTTTCTGACTTAAGCATCGGAGGGTCGGCGCCAGGAACCCTAGCCACTGGCTTCTTGCAGGTCTGCCAGAGACAGCCGTCCGCCGCCAAGCCGGAGCTTCTCTTCCTCGGTCTGCGGTCGCCCCCGGGTCCAAATTCCAGCAATAGAGGCCTTTACTGGAGATGGAGCACCTCCATTTCTCAATTTTCTTGGTTGGTTAAAAGATTTTTTGTTGAAAAATTCTCTTGTCAAATAACTGATTCTAGAGGAGCTTTACAGAGAAATAATAATGACATAGTTCCTAAAAGTTGGTCCAACTTACTGTCAGCCATATTTCCTTACATTGCTGATTGCATCCGATAGTCATACTTATCAGCTTGGAGTTTACTCTGTGCCCGACTATTGTCCTTGAATATGGCAGACCGTTATGTATTTTTGGGGTGGGGGGTCAGTTTAATCATAGCCTGTCCAAAATCTTAATAAGGTGTGCATTCATACATTGTTTTTCTAGTTTTTTTAGATGTTTCTTGGCCTTAATAGCAAGAGGCTTCACATTCTAAGATGATTTGACTCCTAAGATACATTTAACTCTTTATAGTTTTAACTTGTATCTTTACGTCTTATAAATGATCAATGTAGTAGGTTTACTGGACCATAACAAAGGCCTCCATGGCAGTGTGTAATACAACAATAGTGCTGTAGCCCATGTTTCCAGAACTGGTGGACCTGGCTTGGGGATTTCTATATGGACTATTTCATTTGGCAATTAAGATGCAATCTTATTACACCCTTTCACCACACCTCCTTTAAGGTCTATGTGTCAAGACTCAGAGGGAGCATGTTATTCTAGGTTTGGTGGGCTTGGCTAGCCCAGGGGGCAATTTATCACATGAAGTCGTTTGGTGGCATCTCTTCCTCAATTAAGTGGCATGCAACTTCTGGAACATCATTCAATGTCACTATCTCAAGATGGATGCTAATTTTTGGATGCTAGTTTATGATGGGAATCAGGTCTAAAATGTACAGCTTTTGACATGCTGGTATTCCATCACTTGCACCGTATGTAAATTAGGCAGTTGATATTGACAAATATAGGTCTATGTTGTGGTTTTAGTGTTTTGTTAACGGGAAGATCAAAAAGAGAAGGGAGAAGATCTAGAAAAATGTGTAGTGAAGTTGTTCAGGTAGGTTTTGCAAAGAGTTTGCACCAAGCTTCTGGCATAAAACTCGGCACCTTAAACAGCCATTCTTGAGTTAATGGGCAACAATTGCTGGTTTTAGTTATGATCCTTCATATTAATAGATTGCTATTCCAACATGGTCAATACTGGGTGATGAAATATGCAAATTTCTATGCAAATTATGTGCAAGAGAGAGTTATATAGTTTTTTAAAAAATTAATATTATCCATGTCAAGAGTGATTTTCCCAATGTATTTATGATTTAAAATTTATGAGAAAGGAATGAAATCACAGATTTTTTAAACTAAATTTTGACTTGTCTTGACAGGCAATTCTTGCTGCAATTGCTATTCTTCTGGGAGTAACACAGGGAACTGATGTATGGTGATTCATTTACAAAGCTGCAGTTGGTCACCTTTAGCGTATTTATATTCACCCGATATTGTAAATTCTGGAAACAATCTGTAGTTTTTTATTTAATTCATAAGCTGGTGCAGGTTTTTTATTTGTTAATAAGATTGCAAGTAACTAAAGGGTGATTAAAAGTCCCATAGCTATATCTGCTGTTTGCAATGGTTTCTTTCACATATTACCTGCTTCCCTTGTTCAGTGTAGATTTAAGCTCATGGTGGAAAAGAATCTTTTGAAGGTCCTTGTGACTTTGTTGTTGCTATTTTTAACCTCTCTCGGACGGGAAAGAAATGAAATATCAGCAAATATTTATTTTGGCTGACATGTTTTCTTTTGTTTTCGTGAAATTTTATTTTCTGTTCATCAATTCCTATGGCATCCATACACTGTTGAAGATATTCTCCAGAAGCTTTGGATTTGCACCAAAGAAGTGACTGTATAATGTGAAGCAAAGGATCCTTTTTTGGCTGCGTTAAGATGAAGCATGTGGAATCGCACATAATATGTCTCATTTCAGTATTAGAATCTAGGTTGAAGCCTCCACAATTATAAGTGAAGCGATTAATTTGTCAAGACTTATCGCATGTTGATGAATTAACTCCAAGCATCTGAGTGACCACCTGCATGATTGGTAGGTGGGACTCCTTGCATTGATGCAGCCTGTTTCTCAGCATATTTGACAAATTTGGGGTAAAAAATCGTATATTTAAACATTATTGAACTATTTTGTTATCTTTTATCGGCTGTTTCCTTGGACATCATATTATGTGATTCTAGCAGTGGGAAGGTAACAATAGGTTTGATCAAGTTATATTCTCCTCAAATATGCAATGCCTGTCCTTGATTGAGAATGAAAGAGCATTTGCTGGATGGCAGTGATTCGATTAACCCATCTGATGCATGGGTTTGGCTTTGAGATGTTTATGGCTTTGTGGTAATGGATGCGTTATCCAAGTTCAAAATGCTGCCGCTAGTTGTTCATTGAGCTGCTCTATGTAAGTTAGATTTTTGGCTCAAAATCTAACTTACATAGAGCTCCTTCAATACCTATCTTCTTCTCGAATTCCTCCAATAACTGTAATGCACTTGACTTCTTGCACTTCCCTCCCATGCACACCTCAATCCTATCCATAGGCCTATCGACCAGTGAAATGCTGTTACTACAACAACCACAAGAGAGCAAACTGAACAAGGGAGCTTCCCCGGATTATTGGTTAAAACCTCAATTGTTTTAATTAAAATTAAACCCACCTTATTGATGATAAGAAAGTAACTAGGACTGCGAAATTATCAAATCAAAATCAAAATTACTTAATCCAAGATTTCCAATTAGTTAATGCATGCATTTTGAGCATGTATGCGAGAAGGAATGGATGTATGGGAAGAGCGCTGG
The DNA here is from genome assembly GCF_009389715.1 of Phoenix dactylifera. Classification (NCBI taxonomy): domain Eukaryota; kingdom Viridiplantae; phylum Streptophyta; class Magnoliopsida; order Arecales; family Arecaceae; genus Phoenix; species Phoenix dactylifera. The sequence goes on from NC_052395.1 coordinate 11,799,188, forward strand.
GAGCTTTGTTTCCAAATTCCAATTGTGATGCAAGTAGGACTAACACCAATTCGTAGGGCTGATTTGGTCTGAGCCCGCCAAGGAAACTTTATAGTTTTAATATACTCTGATAAATGCTAGATGTATGACTGGATTCTTCTGATTTTTTTTAAAAATTTTTTTTTAGGAACGTTGAAGAGGTTATATACGTGACTGCACAGTGATCAGTAGGCAATTATAACCATTGTGCGAATGTATCTAAATTAGTGCCAAGTGATTTAATCTTTGAGTCTGCATGCAGCTTGACCATATATAACAACTGCATATAAAGGATGTGATGTGGTCAAAAGGCTGCAAACACTGAAATGCCCTCATGCACTGCATTTAAACATATTGGTAGAGGATGATGATTCAAATACTGTAACCTCATGCATCAATAGTAGGGATAGTTTAAGCTTTTCTTATTTCTGTGATTTTAAGATAATAGGTGTTGCTACGGATAGCTGGCGAGCTTTTCAATTCACATCCGTCGGGAGGAAAGCCAGGTAATGAGGTATGGATCTCTATGGCAAAGTTGGCCTGCTCTTACAATTACATTTCAGTATGGATCTGTGACTTTCTTATTGAGCTTTGTTGGAAAAAAACCAAGCCGAACGATGGAGACCGCAATTTAACAAAAAAAAATGTTGGAGAGCGCATTTTGTTTATTTGAGAAAAGGGAACTTTGATGGAACGGATAGCATCTTATAGTTGGTAACTGTAAGGGACAAAAATTAATTCATATGCCTTTTAATTTAGTTAAAAAAGTGGACTGGTAGAAGAAAAGCAGACACCAAATGCACAATCTTTTTCTCTTTTTTTTTTATTAGTATAATTTTAGAAATCACGTAATACATATTATTTTTATTTATCAGCATGATCTTTTATTAGTCATTATTATTTTTCTTTGTCAGCAAAATTTTATTAGAGTACTTTTAGTGATCACATAACAACTTATATCAGTGAGTATTATTTTTTGTATGGAGTCTATACATGAGTATATATAACCAAAAATAAAATCACTTTTCTCTCTCTCTCTCTCTTTATTTTTCTCCTCTTCTACAAATATTTTAATATTTTTCTCGTTTTTTCTATTTACTTTCTGGTCCCTAGATTCAGAATGGGGGCATCACATAATTAGACCGAGTCAAATGTGTGACACGATCCGCCCAACAATTGGATGCAGTCAGGATTGGGTGAAAATGTCGCTACTTGAACGCAAGCCAATCCATTTGCACCACCGTCGGAGCTGAAGGCTATGAATGGGCCTTCTTGAAAGAGCCCAACTCCTATCTTGGCCCATTACATGGCCCATTAGGGTTTAGCCGATCCCCTTCATCACCCGTTCATAAACCAAGGCTATAAATATACACCGCCAACTCGTCCATCGGTTCAGCCGCCAGCGCTTCACCGTGAGGCGGGGGAAAGGGTGGGAAGAGGAAGAAGAGAAGGCGATCTCTAGGGCTTTCAGAGTTCGCGATGGTGGTGTTTAGGGTGAGTTCCTTCCTTCTCCGTCCAACCCCATGCATATTTTGGGGTTTTGATGCGTTCTTGGATGCTCATTCGTTCCCTTCTCCGTCCAATCCCGTGGAGTTTTTTAGGGTTCATTTCGATTCTTCGCGTTCTCCATGTTGTGGATCTAACGGTTCTAGGTTTTTGTTGTTGCTTTGCTCGTTGATCGCAGTTCCATCAGTATCAGGTGGTGGGGAGAGCGCTCCCTTCGCCGACCGATGAGCACCCGAAGATCTATCGGATGAAGCTGTGGGCGACCAACGAGGTCCGTGCCAAATCCAAGTTTTGGTAGGCGTTCGAGAACCCGATTCGCAGTACTCTGGATGTTAAATCTTGGTTCTTTGATTTGTGTTTTGGCTTGCGATGTTTCAAGAACCTTTCTAATTCTTTACAATTTCGCATTGTAGGTATTTCTTGAGGAAGCTCAAGAAAGTTAAGAAGAGCAATGGACAAGTTCTGGCGATCAACGAGGTTCCGTGTCTTTACCCTCTTTTCATTTACCTAGCTTTGATTTGTGAAACTCATTTTCTTATATGATTTCTCTTCGATTAATATAAACGTTGTTCTGGTTTCAGTTTGAAACTGATAATTTGATCCGGTGTTCTTCCTATAGTTTGAGAGTATATTATTCTGTCACCATCATCTCCCTTTTGGTCCGGGTTACGAATGTGTTGGTTGATTGTATGATTGTATAATTCTTGATTACACTTGGCAAGATGAGGGGATGTCACATGGCAAGACAATTGCTTGACCAATAGATTCTTTTCTTTTGGATGTGTGGAATAGTATGAGCACCCCTGTTGAAATGGATTCTCTACATTGCAAAGATATAGATTTAGGTGCAGTCTGTAACCGCTTTTGTTTTCATGTGTTTCTGAGAGGGAAAGATTGAAGGCGGGCATTTTTTTCGAAAGACTATTTTTTTGTTGATTGATCATTCATCATAGTGAGACTTATTTCCATGCTCACAACTATAATTGCAAATTATTGTTCTTAGATGTCCCAGGCCCTTTAATTCGTGCTATACATTTCTAGTGTTCTAAATTGTGAATATAGAAGATTATGTCTATGGTTTAATTACACGCAAATAATGTCAGTCTTAGTGAATTACTGTTTAGATTGGCAAAAATAAAAAGGAAGGGAACAATTAACTGGTGGCATCGGCCAAAGTGATGATAGTGGCAAAAAGTTGGTGAGGCTAGATATATTTGAGGAACTACTGAAACAAATAATTTGCATAGTCTTTTATATGTCTAGCCTGCTTTCCTTATTGGAAAAAGCCATTGGTCACCCACTAGTGATCATTGCTCGATTCACTAGGAGATGTGGAAGCTGGTGATTGCTGAGCACAGGCAGGGTCTGACGGACAACACTGAGCACCAATCTCCAACTGCCACATCCCGCATGAATTTAGCAGAGATCATTAGAGGGTGACTGGTGACAGTACTGTTCCTTAATATATCTATCATTCGGGTTGCTTAACATTTCAATGTACTGATGGTTTGAGTTTATACTCTTGATTACTCATTCTTTCAGGGCTTCTTTTGTGTTTGTTATGATTCATTTGGAGTGAATTGCAGATTTTTGAGCGGAAACCGACCAAGATAAAGAACTATGGAATTTGGCTGCGTTATCAGAGCAGAACAGGCTATCACAATATGTACAAGGAATTCCGTGACACCACTCTAAATGGTGCTGTAGAGCAAATGTACAATGAGATGGCTTCTCGTCATCGGGTAAGGTGTCACTGTATACAAATTATCAAAACAGCCACAATTCCAGCTAAGCTTTGCAAGAGAGAGAGCACTAAGCAATTTCATGATTCCAAAATCAAGTTTCCCCTGGTGTTTAAGATGGTTAGACCGCCAAGCAGGAAGCTGAAAACCACATATAAGGCATCAAGGCCAAACTTGTTTATGTAATTCAGCTTAGTTACTAGTTCTCCATTCTTGATCTTCTTACATCGAGGTAGAAGTTCAGATGAGTCAAAAGTTTATTCAGTCCTTTTTCTTGATAGACAACTTATTTAGCGAACGTTCTCTGATTTGTCAAATCTGTGGCTGGAAATTTTGGTTTACTTTATTTAATGAGCTATTTTTTACTTTTATAAAGTTTTGTGGTTGGAAGTCCTGGATATAACTGCTGATATGCAAAGTTTAGCTAGTTTAATATTTCTTGTGGACTGACTACCTTGTATTTTAGCTACCTGCTTGAGACCATAGTGTGTTGACATGCTTTGTCTTGTATTTGAATGCATTCCATCAACAAGCTATATTCTGCTTCTGTGAAGGATTTCATTGCTTTTGTGTTTTCTTAGTAAAATTATGGTTGATCTTTGCATGTGTCGTAATGTCCTTGAATATACTGAGCTACCTATTCAAGTGATACATCCTTTTTTGTTCTTCAAGGCAATCAAGACACTAAATAGTGCCATAGTGATACATAGAATATCTAATGATGGGGCACTTCTATATCTGCCTGATTTACTTACCTTCCTCGTTATTAAACAAGACTTGAAAATAACCTTCCACAGAAGGGCAACTTTGCCGAGGTTACCAATTTTTAAGTTCGTTTCCTTTTTTTCCCTGTTGCCTATATCTTTTGGCAATTTGGTGTTTTACTTTGCCTGCCTTCTAGGTTGATTGATGGCAAACACCACTGCCAACATATTATCTTTAACAACCTATTGCTTGTCTTGCTGTTAGGGTTTGTTTCTCATTATTAAACAAGACTTGAAAATAACCTTCCACAGAAGGGCAACTTTGCCGAGGTTACCAATTTTTAATTTGGTCTCCTTTTTTTCCCTGTTGCCTATATCTCTTGGCAATTTGGTGTTTTACTTTGCCTGCCTTCTAGGTTGATTGATGGCAACACCACTGCCAACATATTATCTTTAACAACCTTTCACATTGCTTGTCTTGCTGTTAGGGTTTGTTTCTCATTATTAAACAAGACTTGAAAATAACCTTCCATAGAAGGGCAACTTTGCCGAGGTTACCAACTTTTAATTTGGTCTCCTTTTTTTCCCTGTTGCCTATATCTCTTGGCAATTTGGTGTTTTACTTTGCCTGCCTTCTAGGTTGATTGATGGCAAACACCACTGCCAACATATTATCTTTAATAACCTTTCACATTGCTTGTCTTGCTGTTAGGTTTTGTGTCTCATTATTAAACAAGACTTGAAAATAACCTTCCACAGAAGGGCAACTTTGCCGAGGTTACCAATTTTTAATTTTGGTTTCCTTTTTTTCCCTGTTGCCTATATCTCTTGGCAATTTGGTGTTTTACTTTGCCTGCCTTCTAGTTTGATTGATGGCAAACACCACTGCCAACATATTATCTTTAACAACCTTTCACATTGCTTGTCTTGCTGTTAGGTTTTGTCTAGTTGACTAGGGGTACTTAAGTCGTCAGCATGGCTTGCGAAATTGTAATTGCTTGACATATAAATATTTACCTCCTGCTTCAATGACTTCATTTTTTTGACCTGCCAAGGTGGAGTATCAGATTTTTGTCTCCCACTCCCCTCCCGGCCTAGCTGTGTTCAAAGCAGCAATGTAGGTGAGATTGATTGTTTTCCTTGTTATTTACCCTTTATAATCTTTTCTCATGTCATATAGATGGTGGGTTACGGGTCTTATTGTTTAGTTGATGGAAAACAACCTCACCATTCTAAAAAGGTTGGACACGTTCATAAACCTGCTTTTTGTATGCTGTCTTGCTGATGCTATTTGCTTATTTGGTCATTCTGGCTTGTATTGAATGCACGCCTGTTGTCTGATACCAGTCTGGTAGCATATTCTCTCATCTGTTCTCATAATTCATGACGCATGGTATTTACAACGTGCTTTTTATACCTGTTCTCATAATTCATGACACATGGTATTTACTATGTGCTTTTTGTGAGATTTGGCTGAAGTTTCAATTTGATGATTGGATGGATAAGCACAATGTTGCTTGTTTTGTGTGGTATTAGTGCGAAACTACATGGAGATGACCTTATGATTGGCTTAATGTATTATTTGTTCTGTAAACCTAATTTGAGAGGCATTTGTTCTTGTAGTTCTGTATATTCCAGTACTAAATAAATGTAAATATGAGTTGAAATAATGATTTAGAAACTAGCTCTCCAGGCTTATGGTCTCATGAAGGATAGAGCTGAAGGAACACAAACATGTAGGTGAACCCTTCCTGCTTGCAGCAACAAACCCCACCCTACCCCATCTTTGGCCCTGCGTAAATTTGATGTGGGTCGCATTGTAAAGGGAGGCTGTAAGGATTGATGCAGATTCGGGCGCTGCATTCTTGCCTTCCTTGGAAAACTAGTTTATTTGTCTTTTCTTTTAATTAGAATTGTTTTAGATTCTCGAAGATTCTATTTGCCAGCAATGACCCTTTAAAAATGATATAAATTTGAATGAATATTTAAGACAGTTAAGCAAGTAAGGTTGTTGTCCAGCAATAATTGCTTTAGTTATTGTTTTAGGATATATGATGATTTGCTGCGGATTCTGTAGAAAACATTTTAGCTGCTTTAATGCTGTATTTTTTCTGGTTTTCTAATGATGTCACCCAACAGCTTGTGATTGGATCTAGTCTTTTTTTTCTCCCTTTTTTGATGGAAGATTGGATCTAGTCATTCAGATATTTCTCACACAACTGAAATAAATTAAGGTGCATTATAATTATTTGGAATCAAATGAATGATTTTAAGTGGTGCAAGCTGCATGATGAAAAGATATTACTTGCGGTAGAGGCTATATTTAATTGAAACTTGTTAGGGCGTTGCTGTTGCAATGACGAGCCAACTGTTGTAAAAGTCACGAGGAGCGTGCTATGACTGCTGCCCAGCTGCGGAATATTCTTCCATTCCGCTTAAATAAAGCTAAATGGTTGCAAGCCTTCTAGTCTTGTGCTCCCCGTCTACTGAGGCAGCCGAGCTTGTATGCTAATCTACATGTTCGGACGTGTATGGGTCTGTGTGCTATCCAAATGCGTTAGGACGGAGAAAAGCACACGACCTGAGTCTTTTTATTGAAGTTTGCTTCATGGAGTTGGATGTAAGTGTAACGTCGACCTGAACGGTAACGACCTGAGTCTTTTTATTGAAGTTTCCTTAATAGAGTTGGATGAAAGTATAACATCGACTCGTAACGGTTATAATTGAAAATTTTTGAACTCGAAGAGTTCTATGGTACCTACCCATGGTTGCACCATCCGGCCGAGACTTACCGGCAATGAGGTGCTCTCCAGCAACAACGCTGCTCTCGTCTGCTGCCTGTCCCGGCCCTGGAGAACCGGGCATCAGCCCTCGTCTCCCTCGGCCTCGACCAACTCCCCTCGCCTTGCGATTTGCAGGTTTCCATGAACACATGCACCTGATTACCGTCTAGGATTCATGAGTGATTGCTTATTTCTGATTTTGCTTTGCATTTGTAGTTTTCTATGTTAACAGACTGCATCTTCCAAAGTGCACATCAAAAACACTATTCAAGCACTAAATTTAACTTGAGGGTTTCTCATCAATCAAATTGCATCAGCCCACGTGCGATATCTGGCAAATGGATGGAATGGCTTCAAGTTAGACGGCAGATTGAAAGTTCATATACACACAAAGACCTCCATGACACAAAAATTGATTTGCGATTGAAATCATCCTGCAGTATTGCTTCCCCCACGCTTCATTTGGCTTATCTAGTTCTTGTGCTCTTCAAGTCGGTATATGTGCTAAACACCGGTCCGGTTTCTTTTAAATGAGTCATCTGCTCGCACTCGCTCCTAATCAATGATTGTGATACCATACACTGTGGGACTCGTCAGCATCCCTGCAAACATACCTGGCATCAATTCTTGATCTCTCTAGTTGTTTCCTGCCAGGGGCAGAGCAAATCTCGCTGCCAATCAGCGCTTCCCAGGAGCCCCTTAACTCGTTTCACAGGCGCTCACCTTTTTTTTTTTTTTTTTTGCCCTTTTCCCTGTTTGGTTGACTTAAGACGCCTTCCATGCGACTATCGTGGTACACAACAACGAGTTGCACTTCCTCGTGGTTAAAATTTTTGGAGACAAAAGGAGTTTCGGTCCTAGCTGAAGGGGAATTCGCATATTAGTCTTTAATTCAAGAAAAGGACCTACGTAAGTTCCACCGCATAACTGAATAATGTTCGTGAGACCAGTGAGAGATTATGCAAAACAGGGAGACCAGACAGTGCAGTCTAAATATGACCTGTCGACCGTCAGCGTACAGCTCTTTGCAACCGCTGCAGGATGGAACCGTGTCATAAATTTTATCGCACAATACTATATCCGATTTACCAAAAAAAATTTTAAAGCACAAACCATTTCTTTACAACACTTTCTTAAACAACGATTGCTCAGCTAGCAAACGTTGTAACTATAAATATTTCAGCCATTCAGAACAGCGCTAACATTTATGCTTCCTTCAAAAGCCAAACAGAAGATTACCAACATTGACGCCAAAAAAGGGAAGGCAGCCAACGAGGAAACAAGGGCATCGCGCAATATAGCGCCAAAAAGTTTCCAGACTAAAAACAGAGGAATGATGCATGAAATCAAGGTTGACTACTATTTCATGCATTGCCATGGAGCTGCATACATAAATTTAAATGTATCCAAAAGATTTGTTAATAAACTCCTTGGAAAGATAATCTGTCCCGCAAGGTGTCAAAGATGGAGGACGCAGCAGCATTTTGTGCTAAGGTTAGTTTTAGTCGACCGAACAGTTCACCATCTTTAGCCTGTGATGCAGCATCTGCAGCTTCCTTGGCCATGCCAATTCGCGCATATGCCTGGTTTAAAAAAATAAAAATAGAATAAAACCAGATGTAATAAAAACCATATGAAGTAGAACTTGGAATGGTGGCCCAGCATGTCCATGTTTGAACTTGCCATGACACTGGATGTTGGAGTATCTGAATTAAGACCGCTATGTATAGAGCAAGCTCCAGAGGCATGGCAATGAAATACATGAAACTTCATTATAAAAGTCAACACCAGTACTTAGAGAGAGCTTTCCGAAGGTCTCCTATTGATATATAAAGCTAACCAGAAACATATATATTATACCTCTGATCTTTCCCGGGGTTCTGCAAGTTTTGGAATGTATTTGAGAGCTTCCGCTTTCTCGTCAGCATCAATACAGGCTTCCACAAAGGGTTTATAACCTATCAATTAGATAAAGGAAATGGAGAATTACTAAATGAATAAGATAATTATATAGAAAATATGCAAGCGAAAAATAGAGGTAAGAGAAGAAGTGATTTTATTTATATATCTGCAACTTAAAATAACATTTTGCCCATTCAAAAGATCCTTTATTTGCAATTTTATTTGTACTACAATGCTGATGTGTAAATTCATGAAAAATTCTGGCAGTCTAAGAGAACTTGGAAATTTTACCACCCGGTGGCCTCTTCTCTTTTGAAAACTTTTCTAAAGCATCCCAGTCTCTCACAGTAGCCAATGCGAACGCTTTCAGCCAGTACCATCTCTTCTCTGAAACCTGCAAAAATATTATCTTTATAGCAGAAATCATGAAAGATGAAATTACTATATTTGAGACTTGTTTAAGTGAGAAAATTGTAAGAACCTTGAATTCTGCTCTCACTCTCATTGCAGCTCGATGGTTTCCCAGTACAATGCAAGTTCGAATTGTATCGCTGATGCTAGAACCAACAAATATAGCCTGCTTTGTAGAGACTTCTAACTCATGTTGCAACCTACAAAAAAAAAATGCAGGTAAAAGATGGGAAATGCACAAGGAATATTTATAGTTAGAGCTCAATTAACATTGACCATAAGGGAAGCTCCCAGGTGCTCTGGAACGGGCATTTGAGGCCTCCACAGGTTAGATGGGTAGACCCTTGTCTGATGGAAATGGTAATCTCTTTTGTAACCATCGATTTTAAACTAAAAATTGTTTTTGTACTGAAAAAAACAGGTAATCCGATCACTATAAATTATTTAAGTACGTCTAAGAACCAATCATTTCATTTAGAAACTTCTTACAACAGTAAGTAATTACCATTGTTATTAAAATCTTACAAACATCAAAATAGTCTAAAACCATCTGGATCTCATCCTTGGATAAGGATCAAGGTATGTGGAACCTACCGAACCGACGTACCGGTTACCGGTTGGAACCGGTTCAAAAAAAAAGAAAAGAAAAGAAAACGCGCGGGTGCGCGCGCGCATTATGCTACAGAATGGCATTTAATGTCACTCTGTGGCATTAAAAGCCCACGCGGGGCAGCGCGTGGGCTCGTTGCCCCGTGCGTGGTCGCGCGGTTCGCATCGCTTGGAACACGCGCGTGCGCGAGTCGGGGATGTGTTTCCCCACTCGCGCCCACGCCCCCGCACACGGGCGCTATTCCTCCAGCCTTCTCTTTTTTTTTTCTTTTCTTTTCCTCGTCTCTTCTTCTTTCCAAGCCTCTCTTTTCTTCTCCTCTCTCCTCCTCTCTTTCCCCCCTTCTCCCGCAAGCAAGGGAGGTCTTCTTCCCCACGAGGTGCTCGGGAGGAAGAAAAAGGCCTGGTAGCGCACGAGAGGTCTTCCCCTCTCTCTCCTCTCTTCTCCTCACTTTCCCCCTTCTTCCTCGCGAGTACCGGTGCGAACCGGTTCCGACCCCAAACATGGTTTTACCATACCGGTGAAGGCTGGTACCGGTACGGTACAGGCTGAACAGGTCGGAACCGACCGGTTCAGCAGACCTTGATAAGGATCAGTTAGGATCATAAAATTTAGATCTATTGCATGGATCATATAATCCAACTTGATCATAAAACTTTCATTAAACCATATGAAAATCCATTTTCTATAAATTATTTGATTATATGGCTTTATGAATCAGTTATTTATTGCTAACAAACCTCAAGGTAGCAAGGAGCATTTAACTTCTAAAACGTAAAGAAAAAATTTAGGATCTGTGGACTTAAAAGCAAGAGGCAAATTTTCAAAGTCTTACAATCATTTGTTAAATTCTAATTCATCTACGTAACAATTAACTCAACAGAAAGGATCTTGTGGTCTGTGATCCTGTCTGATCTTATCCCCTTTATGATTTACAACCCAATCCTGATCCTAACAACATGGAGTACTACATTTTGAAAACATCAAGATCAAGCTGTTGTCTTTGGATGGTTATCATCCAACGATAAAACACAAGAAGCAGTTTGACATTTAAGTGAAAAAAAAGGCAAGCAAAAACTTCTGATGTCAGAGATTTCACATAAGGCACATCAAAAGGTTGTTTGAGCCTCTTGTAAATCTGATAATCATGGTGCTAAAAACAAGCAGTAAACGAATGGCAGCCAAATACCATATTCTGTGTGGGCCCCACTTGACTATTGGCTTGAGATCTATCTAGACAGGCTATGGGGCTATGTGGTGCGCAGCAACTGTGGGATGCTCTCTACCTCACAGGCATGTCAATCCAGCATGCCTCCATCTAAACCAAGACTGGTGTCTGTTCATGTCCTCCAAAGACAATAGTTAGGGAACTCCTTCAGGTGGAGAGTATACTTTATGTAGGTCCGTCATGGGAAATTCATGTCAATATGATTTAATAATTGAAACATCTAATGGTCATATGTTTACCTCATTCATCCAAGTTTCTAATGCAAGCATCTTATCAGAAGTTCTTAAATTCTCCCTCTCCTTTTCTCAGGGAACCCTTCCTCAAGGGCTGTGTCGTCACCCAACGATATTGCTGGAAGGAACACCATCAGTTTCTTAAGATTGCTCATGTTAAAACTGATGATAATTGTAACCCATAAGCACAAGCATAGACTCGTAAAAAGCTGCAGAATACCTCCACAAGTAACTAGGACATGACTGGACTCAAACAGAAACCCAAAGTACCCGATTAAGAAAACCATGCTAATTTGAGCTTCCTTGAACATGTAGGAGAAATACCAATTTGCTCGATACCAGAAATTCCTTAATTAAAAATAACAGCCCAGCTTTGTCCCATCAAGATGGGGTTGCCTATGGAACAGAACTCAGATTAAGGCCTCACGATAGAAATGTGCCCATTATATCGTCCCAACACATTGCCTGGGAGCAATAAACTCAGTGCAACTAGATGCATCATCCACAGATCAGATAGAGCCTTAGTTAATCCTGAGTTAGGAGAGAGGTAGAGTGGATTTCCAGTCCAAGAACTGAAATTTAACAACCTTAACACATCAATAAACCTAATGCATATCAGAGAAAGTTTTTCACTCATCAAGAACCTAAGAACCAAGAAGTCCCCAGAATTGCAACTTCTGGATCCACCAAGATGTGACAAACTGTATCCTTGGTATCCAGGCTTAGAAAGTTAAATCACATAAGGTCAACATCTTCAGTCATCTGCAATGCCATGCTTGTACTCTCAATAAAAAGGATACACCGGGATGAGAAAGTTGTAATTTGTAAAATCATATCAAACAATGTACAAATAAAAAGAAAAAATTACTAATAAACAGCATGTGAAACTCCACCAATCCCCACATCAACTCTCTATCTCTAGACACCATTGTCAAACAAGCATTTCTTGGTTGAAAGAAAAGAAAGAATTTTCGAACAATGTACAAATAAAAAGAAATAATTATTAATGAACAACACGTAACACTCCACCAATCCCCATAGAGAAGCTTACTATCAACTCTCTATTTCTAGATACCTCAAACCATTGTCAAACAAGATTCCCTTAGCTGAAAGAAATGAAAAAAATTTCAAACTAATTCTCCAAAAGCCGAGAAAAGATCATTATAGAAAGGACTTACAGATCTAGATCCAAAAGTTGCTATCCTATTTCTTTGAACAATTCTGATGCCCTAAACTAAATCATATAATATACATCTTAATAGAAAGTATGGTGCATTATATATATTTCCAGAATGAGTATATCTGATTACAGTTTTTCCTAGTCCTATTGCTCCTTCCTTTTTCCTTATAGAAATCTGTGTAATTTTGTCAAATTTGTAGGTTTTCTCACAACTTTCCTAAACAACCACCACATCAACACCTCAAGAATGATGATGATAGATGGTCATTAAATTAGTTCCATGGAATTATATTTTGCAATATAACTTGCAGTGCTTGTCACATCAAGATTGCTTTTGCTGTTTGCTTGTATTTTGTTCAACCCTGCCTGAGGCAATAGTGTTTCAGACTCATTTATATACGCTTGGAGATGGTTAAGGAATCACATATTTAGCCTGTAAAATAGTGTGAAAACTAGTCAATAATATATTTTATTACCTCAACAATTTTGCATGCTCCTCAGCAGCTTTTGATTCAAAGGTGTGCTCCTTGGTCTCAGAGAAAAGCTTCTGAGCTTGCTCAATAAGCCTTATGCGTGGTCCATGGAGAGGAGATCCTCCTTTGCTTGCCATTGGATTCTTTTCTAGGTGCCATGATTCCTTTAACAAGAGGAAAGCAACATCCTGCAAAAACCAGTATCTTGACTATATTGAACGAGCATTTTAAAATTGAAGGGGGTAATAGAAAGGTTGTTCAAGGTTAATCAAAAGAACAACTCATGCCAGTTATCATACGGAAAGATAAAAAGACAAAGCTTTAGAAAGACAAAAAAGATCATATGGTACTTGCTCATGCAGTTCCAATTATATAGGAAATTGATATTTACCTTTAGCAGTTAACATGCAAGACAATAAAATCAATAAAAATAGTATTAAGTGTATATAATCATCAAATGCTTAAAAAACATGAAATTTTTCCAAATTTCAACAAGTATTTTTGTAAACATTGCCGATAACAGCAGAAAACAAATGTTATGGACATATGCATCCAAATGCAGGAATATGTCAAAGCAATAAGAAAAGGAATATGTTAAGGATGTAACAAGTTAAATGCTAGTTATCATCCTGCTAGACAAATCACATTGTCAAGATATCAAACTTTTGCCAATTACGAGACAAATTTCACAGCCATACTTACATAGCACACAAAAGATTGTGCTTAGTAGTTTTTTAATAATCTATTAGACAAAAACAAAGAACACATTCTAATTATTACAATGATCAATCTGTTTATCATAAATGATTATACTGCCGAAAGATGTTCTGCCTTTTATCCGCACAAACATACTGAATTATTTGGTACATTTTCTAGCAGAAGAACAATGCCAGGTCCAGTTAAATAACAGCACCAAGACAGAGAACCTATAAACAATACCATATATTCAACTCATCTCAACTCAACTAAGCCTTAATCTAAACTAGTTTGGTTTGGCTACATGAATCTATACAGTACCATAACCAACAAGCATAATTCCATTTACTCGGTGTTTGAATATCCAATTTATGTTTTACTCTGCCTACATGAGCATAGTTTTGGCCCAATTATTGTAGAATTTATTTTCCTCTCTCTTGACTTCTTGAACAATTCAAGCCCCTTACCATGCTCAAACCATCTCAATATGTTCTCAACCAGCCTGCTTCAACTCATGTACTTGATTTTAACACTATCAACTCAATTTTACTACACATAACCACCCCACATACCCCTTGGTGTTCGCATACTTCAACATCCATGTGGGAGGAGCCTCTTTTTTGCCAATATTCTATGTCATTTAAGATACTCCCTATAGTCTCAGAGGCATCTTTTGATCAAAAAAACCTATTATCATACCAGGATCAGATTTGCTGCACAGATTGGTACGTGCCACTTGGCTTGGCTTAGTCCAGGTATGTTATCAGATCACCTAGGAAGAAAGCCCCCACCTCCAGGGAATATTTGGACGCTCAGGCAGAAATTACCAAAGGATTCTAAAGCCATACAATAGAATGTTGCTATAGCGAGATTCCAAAAGAAAAGATTAATTTGAAATTCTATTTCAATTGCTGTTTGGATAACTATGGAAATTTTTATGGAAAAAATACACAAAATCCAACAAACTGAAATACAGTAGGTGCATTTCTAGCTCCACTCATTCCCCTCCAATTTCATGATTTCAATCTACATGGTTCTCATTACGTTTGAATGTTGAATCTTCCCTAATAAGAATAGAATAATTAAGTATCAAATTTCCAATCTATGGCTTGGAAGGACAAAGCCCAAGAGAGATGGTGCCTTCATCTTCCAAGGGCCAGGGCAGGTGTCAGACAATCTGAAAAGGGACAGACCAAGGTTTTAAGTTTCAACCAAAACTGATCCATTTTTCAACCGAAACAGATCATTTCGGTCAAGTTCAATCCAAAATTAGCCAATTTCAGTCAGTTTCGGTGGTATCTGACAGCTTTGGCCAAACCTGTTTCGGCTGAAACTAACCAAAAATGTTGTTTCTTTCTTTTTCTTATAGTAGAATTTACGGAGCCTCTCTAGCCTCTCAACATTCTGTTAATCTAGTTATGATTAGACTTTAAACAAAATATGTTCATAAAACATTCTTTGCATGTATTAAGCATTGGATAACTTCTAATCTATCTTGCTGATTTGATACAAGTCTTCAACAATATGCTGTTTCATGTCTATTGATGAACTAATGAATGTTATTATCATAAATTAGCAGGCATCAAACTTGAGGCAATTCAAAAGTTAATATATTTCATTGAATAAGTGCTTGGAGTACTTGGTGGAAGCATGGTCATAGTTTCATATCATACTCAAGTGTGTTGGTGAATGAAATTGTTTCATAATATATCCAAAAGACATACCACATAACTTTGCATCTTATGACTTATCAATTATGTGCTAGATGGCATAATCTTGTCAATCCTATGATTAGGAATGAGTGAAATTCAAAATACTTATCCAAGAAGCCTCCAATTATTTTTCATTTTGTTGACTTTGAAAAATTCCAGTATGGAAAGAGGTCCTACAAAATGGTGAAAAGGATGGTGCTTGATTACTCAAACTACAAAATTATGATCCTAGATAACTCAAAACACAATAAGATGATGTGCAATAACTTGCCTTAACTAGTTTTGTTACTTCTAATTTTCTCTTTTTTAAAAATTTTATTCTGATTTTTTTTGTCCAAAACTTGGTGTGATACAGCCGGAATTGTCAAAATCAAAACTCTATTGGAAGGACCAGAACTGAAAATGAAACCAAGTTTTAAAACCTTGGAAAAGACCAATATATGTGATCTCTTCATCTTATCTTGTTTCATCTCGCCTTCTATCCTCAAAAAACATTACTAGATGAAAAGGGAGAGGACAATAGTGATTTGAAGGGCAATAGCCAAAACATAGATTAGACTTAAAAGCCTATTGTTGTTCCATGGGGATGGGAGAGGGAGGATGAAGACATCTTGGGGTCACCCACAGGGAGACTTGGGGGTGGAAGGGCTACCTCTAATAATGGGGAACCCATGAAGGAAAGCTCCACATGATAAATGTAGGAAAAGAAAAATCGAGATGGAGTAGATTTTTTATTTCACATGGAGTCAGGTTTTTTTCCTGGTTAACTTAAACTCCATATTGCAATCTAAACAGCAATTTGAGGAAAAAATCATGATATGGTTAGGATTCTCTTCAGATGCATGATTCCTTGATAATACCATGGGTTTGATGTGTATCCAAGCAAGCCCTTTATGGTTTATTTAAACCAGGGTTTTAACAAATAGAGTGCCCAAACGACTTAATAAATTGGATGCACCAACCACTACCTGATTCGTCAATGCCACCTCTCCATCACATCCTTGCTTACTGAAGTCCAAACTCTAATGTCACTCCTTCACCACGTCTTCCACGTCTTTGACCCTAACCTCCTGATGCCAATATACTAGCACCACTCTCCTCTGTCACCATGCCATCCACTCTACATATCAGTATTTTTCATTCTTAATATGTAACTGGCCGCACTAGTTGACCCAATAGTTGAAATAGCAACCCTATGACTTAGCGAGGTCTAAGGCTGAAAACGAATATGGATCTGATACTAGCATATGCATACATGCACACATTTTATCAATGAGTATGAACTGATATGAATATTAAACAGATGCCACAATTAGTATCCATATTTGTTCTAAATCAGTACAGATAAGAAGCAGATATTAAGTATATCTATATTTGTTCTGAATGGATACCGGATACAAGTCGGATATTGGCTACATCCATACTTTTTCTATCCAAACATACATGTCGGACATTATTTGGATATAAATCAGATTTTAAGTGAATTCAATAACAAAAACTAACATAGTTTCATAATACGCTATCTAGATTGCATGTGACACACGCAGCTAAGAATCTAAGGCATAGTTATTAAAACACACCAAGACCGACCTAGTCAAGGGTCCATGTCATTGTTCCGACGGAATTTGCATTAAAATATTAAAACTTAAAAATAAAAAATAAAGAATAAAAATATATAATACAAAATTTTAATTTTTTTGCATCAAATACCGCCATTACTCTTTAATTATTGTGTAAATAAAAACTAATCATGAACTATCTATTTCTAGAGAGCATGTAAGAAAGAGTATATGTAAATGTATGAACACATAAAAGTTATTAATATTTTAAAATATTTTTTAACAATAAAGTTCTGAAAATATTAGAAAGAATAATATAAAGTATATTCAATTTATTTTTATCAAAGAGAAATGGATTTATTATTAGAAAAATTAATGCCTCAAATATGACATATCAGAATATACATCAAATGACTATTTAATAGTGTGAATAGATATGAATAAGTAAAATAAACTACCTATTTAAAATAGCAACAAATGATTTGCAGCTTGGTTATTGAGCGTTTGTTATCCAAGTGAAAGGTCATTGCTTTGTAAAGGTTATTTCGAACTTTTTTACCGGCTATCCGGATCCGGATATAAAAATCCTTAAAATCGAATTCAGAACTGGATCCAACAATATTTACAAGTAGATACTCGAATTTGTATCCAGATTCGATCGCATACTAGAATTTCTAACCAAATTCATATCTTCTTCATTCATCCACTCACCCAATTTTATCAAATTTATCTTTTTTCTATCAGTTCACATTTAAAAAAGAAAAAAATGAAGAATCACATTGGTATCTCTTCACCGTTATCTTTGATCAACGGCTAGTTTTCACTCATTTCCAACTAAATTTCTTCATTCTGGCTATGCTCCTCTTTAAACTTCACCTTTTCCTATTTCTTATACAATTCTAACCATGTTCTTGTCTCAGAAATTAACTTTATATTATATCAATATAACACACTATAAAATGATGTCATCTAATTATCAAGATTTAAACCAATCTATGATGCATTTGATAGTAGGCTTTTTAAGTTCAATCATTTTTCAGGCAAGTGCAACCAAAATTTGCTTGTCTTACCACAAAAATTTTCACACTTGCCTTTCGTAAATCATAAATATTCTTTAGATCTCAATACGTTCTCTTTAAGTTCAGCTTTCATCCATAAAGCTACCATGTAGCTCCATGAGGCACTTTCTGATACCTGTCACATGATTAACTCTAAGTTAATAGAAATCATGTGCAGTTTTTATCTTTTTTCCTATCTAAACCTATCCATCAATTGCCTAAACAAAACAACGGCATCAACAACTGACCAAACTATTATAAAGCCAAACAATTAACAAAGTATGTTGACAGTTTCTCAGACTTGGTCAATCTCCATCTTTATGACGCGACCCATTGATAACATCAACATGATAGTTGATTTAACTCAGCATGTTATCCATTTTGATCTACAAATACATAAATCATATAATTCCCCAATGATGTAGCATACCTCATATGGTATTTTGTCTAGGCATAATGCCTTACTCTATGTGCTCTTCAATGTTTTCTACTTGCACTAAACAGTAATAATTAAAAGTAAGGCCATATAAAAAACAACCAAACAAATATTACCAACAAATAAAAAACAACAATGCCATATAACAATTAATTAGTCCGTCTATAGTCTAAAATTTCCAGAGGGTGAAACTTTGTGCAATGGTGAGACTGTTCCATCATCATTAGGAACTAGGAAGTCACAAGTTTGGAATATGAAAATAGCCTCTCTGCACGAGGGGGTAAGGCTGTATATATCTGACACTCCCCAAACCTCACAATGGCGGGAGTCTCGTGCATTGGGCCACCCATCTAATAGTTGTGAATTAGTTAGCAGGTCACTGTTTAGCATCCAGTGGTTATCAAGTCAAACTGACCAAAATACCAAAAGCAATCCAGTCAATCAATGATTGACAAACATAAGTGACAACTATAATTATATTCATTCCTAATCAAAAGGAACTATACTTAGTATAATATATCACAAGATGGATTGCTTTTAAAGTTATGCCAATCTAAGATTAAGATGGTTCTGCAGAATCCAGATACAGAAAACATAGTAAGCAATCAAATTTATTTCATTGGGACCTTTCAATAACTCAACCTACTTGAAGTCGCCCTGTTGACAGGAAGAAGTCCTTCAAAAATTCATGCTTATAGAATCTGCAAGCAGAGAAACAATGGATGCATTTTCAAAATGTTAACTTTTAATGATACAGTCTTTAATCACCAAGAAGAAAGAAGATCGAATCCTATAAAAAGCTTGATGCAATACCTTGCATATGCAATGAACAAATCTCGAGCTAAAGGTCTTGCATTTATTGTTCCAAAGAAATCTAAAGCAGGCTTCTGCAATAAAAAAGCAGCACCACATGATATGAAAATAGAAAAATACATAATAGTTACATTCATACAGTATACACTTTTATTCCCAACAAATATACCTTCTGCCAGATGTGGAAAAGAACAAGATAAACAAGGTCAGTATCACCACTTTCAGTTGCCTTAAGCAGTCCAGTGTCTTCTTCCCCAATGCTTAGCAACAGAGGGACCTGATAAATCCAAGTTTTATTTTCGCTTACTTTCAAACATTGTACAAGTAGACAATTTGTCAAAAAAAGAACCCAATAGTCAGGTTATATAAATAACTCCCCCCACCCCCCCTTCCAAAATACAAACATATAAACATGTGTATATATAACATAAGTATGTACATGTATTTATGAATATACATATGCGTGTGTGCATTTAAATTAGGCACTAGATGATCGTTTCACTAGATGCAACACTAACTAGTTTCACATTGGATTTCAAACAAACAGGTGAAGTGTGGTGATAACCAATAGGGCTATTGATATCGCCAACAATTTTTCATTCACTACTAGACTGACATGAAGAATAACTTTCTTTGCCACTGCTACGTGCAACACTCACTACCACAAATCCCATCAACTACTCAGTTCACAGTCTTCTTGGCACAAACACATACAACCTCAAAGTTTCAACATTCACTAGGCAAACATGGAATACATAATCCTTTATAATTTTACGAGGGCAAAATATGTTAAAAGAAATTTAGTCAAATTAGTTACTTTACGCACGCACACGCATACAGATAGTTGATTGTTCTATTCACTGCAAATGTAGCTCCCCAAGTTTCACAGCCAAATCATGAGATCCTTCATTGACCTGAGTCCCTGACAATGATTCACCCAATCCAATAAAATAACTAATCAAGACACAAAAATATGTATAAAATGAATAATGAATAATAAGATGCTACTACCTGTTTAATAATATATCTGCATAAGTGCATGCGCATATGCATGTCAACACACATTTATATTAGCATGCCTAAGAATCAATTTCATGTCTTCTACAAATCAACCAAGGAAAACATGAAAACAAGGTTTAAACCCAAGGTTAGAAACATCCACTGCTAACATATCCATGGTGGCCAATGGTAATAGTGTATTGGCAAAAGAAATTTGCCATGGACTCGGCTCTATATTTATAACAAATATTCTTAAACAAAAAATGAATCAAGTAAACCTCTATTTATTAGACATGTCTATCACAATCTTAAGCAGCACCACTTTCACTTTCTTCAGAAAAACAAGTATTTTGTAAACTTGTCAGCCTTATCAAGTGCAATATGTAGCAAACAAACAGAAAAATATACACATGAACAAGAATTTCTTAGATTAAGCAATTTAGCATGCCTGTTTGGAAGAACATGGCTCATGATCAACAAGCAATGCAGCTAACTTTCGCCGCCCAGTGTTATCCGCATGAGCAGCAATTGCCGCATAAGATATGCCTTTGCATAATTTCAGCTGTAATTCAACCATTGATGCTTCAGACATTGCAAGAGTCAAGAAAATAAAAATAGCAGAACTCCATATATATGGAAATGCAGACCTTGTCAAGCAAGATTTCAAGAAGAGCAGCATCTTGAATAGCTGGTGAAGCTGTTATCTTAGAACATGCCCAATGCATTAGAACCACCTCCTACAAAAGATTTTCACAAAAGTGAAAATTACATGTAAGCTTGCTTAATGTCTAATTATCTATGATTTTCTCTGAATAGTTCAACACCAGCAACGAACATATCCCATAGATACATACATGCGTACAATAATACAAGCAAACACAGACACACTGACAAACTAAGACACATTAAATCAAAAGGCACATTAAGAGCTTTGGGTCCGTCATATTTGCCCATATTGGATAATAACTAACTGTTAATTAAAATTTTATATGAGATCAGTTATATCTATCGACAAGATTGGAACAAGGCATAGTTCTTTTAGTGTATATGTATCCTATTCAAATTTAAAGATGGAACTACTTCATCCTATTCCCCTCTCTCTGCTGCACACCTTAACAACTTCCACTCTCATCTATAATTTGTTGCTATCAATTTTTTTTCATATTTTCCTTCTCTAGACCAAAGTACACTGCACGTGCCTGTAGATTAGTTTATGCACGTTTATGTGTGTGTGTGTGTGTTTGAAGTAAAAGCCCAATCACAACTAATCTACAGATGGCTACTTTTTTATTAAGCGTAACCTATGTCGATGCAAGCTTCTAAATAAAAAGAATTTTTTAAGTAACCAGCTGCCAGCATTTAGATGCAACACTAGATTAAGTCAATGGGTTCGAGAGCATGTTCATATTCCTACATGTTGTTAGAAGACTTTACGCAACAATACATGGTCGACTATGTTCTAAGACCCAGTAAGCTTGCATATTACTATATTACTGGAGTCTTGAATAATGTACAGAAGAATTAGTTATTTTTACTGCAAGCTTAGCATAATTGCTCCCAGCATTCTTCTACTTGGAACATAAGTCTACATGCTATTTGACCTTTACTATCAGACAACAGAAAAATATAGGCAAACAAAAACATAAGGATAAGGAAAATTACAGGGTTCAAGTTAAGGTACTCAGAGATTCGAAGAGCCACAAGGTGGTGGTTGGCATTAACCAAGCGCCCAATCAGAACTGGTGCTGTAAGCACCTGAAATAAAGAGTATGTATGCCATGGTTAACATAAAACAATGACAAAAGAAATGCATGTTATATAAACAATTCAATTCTAGCAGAACAATGAAGACCTTATATTGTTGAATGCTCAGTGGGATCCCAATCTCATGGTTGCGAACAACATTTAATACTCGCAGTATTTTGCACACTTCTTGAAAGCGATCACGGTCTTGTGGAAAATGACTGCCAAAGCCAACTAGATATCATTGCCAAGATCACAATTAGAAAGAAGTTGCTCTTTTAAGACCAAATAACTATGAGACATTTGATGGGTTACCATGAACAATGACTCCATTGGCTATTAAATAGTTGTTCCTCCAAAACTTAGGACTTGTTTGGTTCGCAGGAAGAATTTTACTTTACAGGATTGTGTTTCTTAGGAAGTTGATGCTTGGATATATTATAACTAGGAAAGTGGTTTTGGTACGTTTGGTTGACCATATGAAAGTGGCATCGGAAGCACACTTTTTGGAGTTACTTATGTTTAGTTTAGTTGAGCGTCTACTTTCTTGGAAAACTTGTGTAAAACACCTTTTATGCCTTTTATAAACTGACTACAAGGAGAGAAAGGACATAAGCCACTAGTGTTAAGGGCATTTCTCGACAAGAAAAGAATTTTAACTCAGTTCCCAAGCCCATGGGAAAATGGGTTTCCCTTGTCCCGCACGGGTTTCTATTTCCTATGGGAGGTGGGAAGCTTATTCCCATGGGAAGGCTACTTTCCTATCTCTCTCATTTGAAACCTCCAACCAACCATAAGCCACTTGGTCATTGTCCCATTGCCAACACTCGCCCCCCCCTCTTCCCGCAAACCAAAAGAGTCCTTAATATCCAACTCAAGAAACTACAGTCCTAGATGATTCATGCTAACAAGGTGCACAGAATGTTCAAGAAGAAGTCGCGGCATGAAGATATTAATGGCACTACTTGGTGTTTGCATTACAAACACACGATTGAAGAAACTATGACATACCAATCCTATGAATAAAAGTGAAATCCTAAGAAGAAAAAGAAGAAGGACAAGCAAAGAGATAAATAAATAAAAGAGGGGGCGGGGGGGTGCAGCGAGAGAGAGAGAGAGAGAGATGCAAGAAAAAGGATGGGGGAAAGAAGAAAAAGAAGAAGGACAAGCAAAGAGAGAAATAAATAAGAAACAAACAAACCAATATAAGATATGTAAGAAATAAAACAAAAGGAAAGGCAACCTGCTCCATCATGCCAACCACCCCACCACACTCTCCTCCCCCTTTTCCCTTATTTTCTCTTCCCCCCTCTCTCAGTGCCTATCTGCTCCTACACTTGCAACGGTTAGAACAAGATAAAATCCTAAGGGCCATAGATCTAATCAGGGATCATGTTTAGTTTTCAAAGAAGTGCTCTAACAGACTTTATGTCAAGTAAATAAAAAATTATCCTTCTTCCTTCTTCCTCACTCTGATATTCAGCAACTGGATCAGAAAATTTCAAATTTGAGCAGGAGAATTCAAATCTAGCTTTGTATATAACATTCAACTATTCAAGGTTCTTACAGAGATCGAGTTGGCACATCAAGAGTAAAATAAAAATTCTTAACAAATAAAGTTAAAAGAAGATGGTGGATGTAGCCATGACACAAGGGGTCATGACCCATGACCTAGGCCCCCCTAAAACAACAGTTTGCCCAACAACTAGCTTTTGTTGAAAGAATTGTTGAAATCTCTGGCAATTACAAAGTGTAATTAATTTTTGTAAGGTAATATAAAGACCACGATTCCTTACATTGTATTGGAATGTCTGATGGTGTAACACTGTTACATATTTAAAAATTCATATTAGCTCAAATCTTTACTTATATTAGTCTAAATCCTACTTCTTATGCGTTCAAGTAGAAAGATAGCATTGCCTTTAACATAATACAAATGCCCTCTTGCTCAATCTTGATGCTCCTCCAATCCAGACCTATAATTATAGGGCAACAAAAAGATTATTGATAGAAAATCTTTTGGTTAATAATGATTTTGAGCTTCCCGAGAGAATAACTCTAGTCCATCCCCTAGAGGTCGTGAAGCACTATAAAGATAAAAATATTGAGGTTGATGTACACTGTGATTACAATTATTAAATTATTAATAACTAAACTAGATCACAATAAAATATTGCACCAACAAAAAGATCACCATTGGAACATGGATTGAGATGGTGCAGCCCAAGGTTTTAAACACCGGTATTGAACCCTATACCGCTTTTCTATCGGAACAGTATAGTACTAGTACCAATGGTACGAACCAAAACTGATAGATTCTAAAAAAAATCATTGGTGTGGAATAGTACAGCCAGTATGGTGGTTGCATATAAACACCAGTATGGACTGGTACAAACTAATGTGGCTGTACATAACATTACAGCTTTTTCAGGATCACAGCACCTGTACTAGTAGTGCTGGTTTCACACAGAATGGTACAGTAGTTGTCGTATTCGACTGTATTTGAAACCATGGTGTAACCGTAGCCATGTGGAGCAAAAGTAGTACATGTAAGAAAAGGTACATTATAGCAATGCACAAAGGGAACAAGGAAGTTGAGGATGAACAATATGGAAAAATGAGTTGAATTTGTGAAAAAAGGGTTTGAAAGGATTGCGATGATAAACAACGAATCTCTTGATAGGAACTTATTAGGAAGATTACGATGGGGTATGATTTCCAATATTCATCTGTTTCTGGGATTATTTCTTACAAACAAATGAAAATATCCTTCTAAGGAAGAGAAAAAAGATGAAAGATTGGTTTCCTACATCAAGGAATGATGAATGAATTTTTATCTTTCTATATCAACATGTTAGCAAATGCTTTCAAAGAATAAGTGACGGTTTAATAGTCAACATACATATGAGATTATTTACATACTTAAAAATGTCAATCGTGTCATTACAATGACAGATATCAAATTGATGACGATGTTGTTAGATTTTAGTTAGTGATATTAGAATAAACCAAATACAGGTCAATATCAAAATAATACATGTATGCATTCTAGATCTAGATGCGTGTTGTGTTCTTGAGGAAAAGTTAAAAGACTAAGGAACATTCTCAATTTTATTCCATTTTATAATTATTCTATACATAGTACATTTGCTACTAGATTCAGTTCAAAATTATGGTAAAACAAGAAAAATCAGAAATTGATTTGATGTTAGGCAATGTGTAAAAAACAGAAAATTGAACAGGGGAAATACATGAAACGTTACCAAATAAACCTAAATGAGATTGATAAAAAGAATAAACTATGACAAAACCCCAATATCTTTTCACATATAAAAAGGGGGTTACTTGGTATAATTGAGAAAGCTTCTATCATAGGGCAACATATATCTTCTTTTTCTAAACATGAGCAGTAAACCCCAAGAAAACCAACCTGCAGAAAGCCTGGCCATAACTAGCAGCTCTCAGTAGTATGCGTTGGCGTGAAACATCAAATTCATGCCCAGCAGCATCTATACAAGCCTCCACTGCCTCTGGCAGAGAGGATCGAATCAATCGTAGGTTTTCATCAGCCTGCCAAATGCCAACAGAATAGAATAGGTTCAAAGAACTGCGCAAGCAAAAAAAACTTAAACAGACCATGAATTGGTACCAATTTTCACTATGAATTAAAAGTCTAACATAAATAAAATCGGCTAGTAAAAGTTTAGTTTGTATCCAAAAATACAACCGAGGCACTGAAAGCCAAGAGCAGGTTGCTCAAGGTCGTCTCGAGTCTTTTAGCTTTTGGATTTGAAGAACAAGCAAGTGCAGGTCTTACTCAAGTTTATTGGCACTGGAATTAAGCACATAAGATGCACATGATGGGGAATATGTAAGGTTATTAGCTATTTTGGGCTTTTGCCAGTTGAAGCAACTTTTTTTTTTCTTTGAGATTTTTTTCCGACTCTTGACTGGTCCCTGTTATCCATATGTCATTCCAGTAGTCACGTGAGGTCACATGCGAGTATGTTAAATGCCCAACAGTTGTTTAAAATATAGATTGCTGTGACTAATGCTATGATTCATCGGTATAAATAATGGTTTATTTAACTCATAAGCCAACCCATATTTCATCGGTTGTTCATTTAGGACTGCAGATCATAGCATTCACACCTGCTCACCAGGGCAGGATTAAAACATGCATCAATTAGTAATATATTTCTTATTTTCTGAATAAGGGTCAAAGAAGAAATAACGCATGCATGACTAAGTTCTTGAGATTAATAAAAGAAAAGGAATCTGGATAAAATTGGAGAAGGTTGATTGAGGTTTTATAGAAGCTTATTAACAAACCTTTTATAATTTCTAAAATGCATTTCATTTTTTCTTATCAATTGCTTGCAGTGGCTATTTTGTATGATCTATTCCACGATCCAGGTTAAAGCGTATTAACTAGAGAGGATCAATATGCTATCTCAGAGATTGATGTAACTTGCAACTTATATGATTATATGTAGTGATGAGACCATCCATATTAAACAGTAGTAAAATTCCTCAACAAATTAAAATCAGTATCATTTCTCAAATTCTAGAGTTCAAAGCAAACCCTTCTCTAACTACTACTTTTTCTTTATTCCTCTTCTTCCAGGCCCATATAAATCTAGCAAACCTAAAAGCAGGAGCTCTTAACCCTATAAACATGTCTAAGAAAAAAATAGATTCATTCTCTTTCTTGAAACAAAAATTGACAAAATGGCTTCACATTACCTTTATAATTGAAACTAAGTAGCAATAAAGGCTTCTATTTCCTATTCAACAACAGTTAGATACATGTCATTCCAATGGATAAGTCATCAATAATCCATATGTGTTTCTAAAAATGGGGAAAAAATATCCAAGATAGATATATGCATATTACATAGACACATTTGTATATACACATGCTATATAGACTATATATTATGTATTGCATATTATACCATATATAGTATACACTATATACTATAGTAACTATACATCTACGTTATATATTATATCCACATTATATTATATATATAATTGTGTGTGTGTATAGTAACAAATCTCATCGCATGTTGATATAACAATGTGCAGCTATCATGATTTGCATCAGCACATCCTGCATAAGGATTATTAGAATTGGAAGACTTCATGTGAAATAGACTGTAGCCTTCAGATTTAGCTTGTCGCACATGAGACAACATTATGCATGTGCATTCTTACCAGTAAGAAATAGAACAGTTGCAGGATCTATCAATAACTTCTTAGAAAAAGAAAGATAAGGTTTCCAACTCAAAATAGTAGAAAGAGTTCACTTCAATTACACTCATCTTTTTTAAGTCCTTGAAGGCTTAAATCAACCACCAAGAGTTCCAAGAAATTTGTTGATTGGTTCAGTAGTGGTTGGTTTCCTTCAAAAAGTTATACAATCTCACCCTCTATCTATATTTTCCAAAATACTATCATATTACGATGTCTCTTAAGTGGCATGCAATCAACTGTTCAATAACACGAAAAGAACATAAACATCTATATATAAGAAAGCTGAACTAGTTCTTTTAATTTATATTTATAAAACTACAAAGATACCTTAGCACTTCGCCTGTCAAAGTGATCCAAAGCATCATATAATAAAGCTGCCGGAGATGTGCTTCCAATTTGAAAGATTGAAACAGTGGAATCAGGAACTCGTTGTATCAATTCCATACATGAATTTGAGAGAATTCTTACTCCATCACATTCTGGAATGAGTCTTATTGGTTCATCATACAGATAACGAACTGGATTTCCACGGGGACCCACCATCAGAAGCATTTCATCCCAATAGAGTAGCACACTGTCCAGCCCACACCAAGCTATCTGTTCTGGGGGCAATGCTGACTGCGAGATAGATGTAAAATTTATATCCAGAAGTACATAACGCACTTGGAATCCAGTTTGTACAATAAAAAATAAATGTAAGACAACACCTTAAGTTAATTCATAAGGGAGGAAGAGGATTCTCCTAATATTTAGTTATATCCAGAGGGCTTCAGGAACATAAATGACACAAGATCAAAGTGATCAAACAGTAAGAAGCATTCATAATAGATAAAGGTAAGTATAAAAGTGTCTATCTCTGGTCTTTCATTCTTGTTAAACGAATAATTAAAACATTTAAGATCAGATTACAAATTGTTGACTGTAGACTCAAAGTTATTCGCAGAGAATTATACCACATTAAGTAGCAGCATGAGGTGTTGTATTGTGTAAATTTGGGAAAATATGGTTTGACATGTTAATGATAAAGAGCACTTAATAGTGGCAAGTTTGTTAAAATTATACTACAGTGGAGACTAAGAAACAGATAATGTACTATGCTTAACAAAGTAAACTGACAAAAGAAGCCCTAGACAATAGCATCTTCAAATCATGACAGCAATTCAAATGTTTTCTTGTTTTATACCCCCTAAATACATTTTAGTGTTCTAGTAGCTCAAAATCTCTAAGGAAACAAACAAAACAAAATAAGTTTGCTTTTTTTTGTGTGTGTGTGTGTGTGTGTGTGTGTGAGAGAGAGAGAGAGAGGAAGTTAGCTGCTGGGTTAATTTTTTTTTTTTAATACAACATCAGAATTTATTCTCTCTGGTATTTAAATGGATGCAATTGCAATTTGGCTGCCAAGATCCATGTAATTACCACAATCAAACAGTTCTTCTGAGCACTTTACATAAACTGCGCTTAAAAAATAAAAACTGCAGACCAAATAGCCAATTTGCAGACTCAACACTTCCATGTAAGCAAGAACTGGGTTACTAGGAAGAATTGTGACTGAACATGAAGTTTTCGGTTTGAGAACCTTCTAAACAGCTAATGAAGTTACCATTCGGCTCCCTTTACTGGCGAAAAGGAAGTGCTTTTGCTTGTTCTATGTAGAGTATAAGCAATGTAATAATCGATATAATGGTCATAAGATTGGAGTTTCATGAATATCATTCTATACATTCAGAAATCCCCAAACAAACATCATAAAATATAGATAGATGAAAAAAGAGAAGTAAAGAAAACATGAAATAGAAGACAAAGGATAAAGAAGAGAAAGTATTGCGCGACTAACCTCGCAGTTGTACTCCAAAATGATCCTGGAGAAATCCGTGGTAATGACCAGGAGCCGCCCATCATGCGTGAAGGTAGCAAGATACTTCCCATTGTGTGAGAGAGCCATTTTCTGCAACGGGCCCACTCCGATCCCGAGCTGCTGGACTCCGTCCTCCTCCACAGCCAAGACGTAATCGCCGACCCCAAGAAGCACCTCCACGTTCCCCGACATCGTGTACTGAGGCTCGACGACGGTAACACACAAAGGATACTCCTCTATACCCGGGTCGGCGAGCTTGCACGGCTTCGGGTTCTTGAAGTCAGGGACGCAGAAGATCTGGCGGTCCTCGGTGAGGCAGATCATGCCGTTCCCCCAGAAGACGCATTCGACGACGCCCTGCTCGAAGCACTCCTTGCCCATGGAGAATTGGGGGGCGGAGAGCTCGGCGCGGAGGTTGTAGCGGTAGACGGTGCCGTCCTGGACGACGCAGACAAGGGACTGGTCGTCGGTCCAGGCCATGCCAACGAGACGGCCGCCGGGGCGGTCCCACGCGGCGGAGGCGAGGTGGACGCCGGCGGAGTTGAAGATGTGAAGCTTGCGGCGGGCGGACTCGGCGTAGAGCTGAACGATCTTGGAGTCGTCGCGGATGGCGGCGATGGGGCCGCCGAAGGGAGCACAGGCAACGCGGTGGCGGGCGAGGTCCATGCGGCCCCACTGCATGGAGTAGATCTCGAGCTTGCGGTAATAGCGGTCGTGGAGAAGCTGCCACTCCGCCGCGACGGCGACGGCCGCCATGGCTAGGGTTTGCGAGATGGGAAAAATCTGGGCCTCGAATCGATGGCCGGAAACCCTAGAACTCCGTCGAGGAAGGGGCGAAGGAGAAGAATAGGAGAAAGGGGCTTCTTGATGAACGGACGGGTCCGTTGAGCTAATAATAGGAGTCCTATTACAGGACCGAGAGGTCGCGTTTCTTGCTTTAAGACGTGGAAAGCAAAGGGAACCCTGTTTCATAGAAGGGTCTTTTTATAACCATCGTTTTGCATTTCTCGCTTTCATATTGGTTCCTTGACGGTTTTCCTTAACGGTAACTGATTTGTTCTCGAGAATGTTACGTAGTACTGGTCGCAAATCAGGAGCATCACATTTTATTTGGCATGGGGAGCAACAAATCCGAGAGTGAAAAATGTTGGAGTCTCATGCTGATCTGCCTTGATGCGCAGGGAAAAAGTTCAAGAAAAGCAAACAAGATGGTAGCATAGTTTGTACGGAACTTTGTTTTCACTGGTGTGGCCCAAAATTAAAACGCGTGGGCGTCGATTAAATGTAAGGATCGGATATCCTTCGTCTGAACACGGTTGTGGAAGCGCTTTCTGGTCCAACTGGCACTAAGGTGGCGCTGGGGTGACGTACTCACACCTGGAGTAACCCACGGATCGGAGAGGGTATGAATATATTATCTACCTGCATCAAACATTTTCTGATGAAAGGAGGGCCCAGTAAAGGTTGCTACGCGGGCAGGGTCGGCCCAACCTTTAGGCGACTGAGGCGGTCGCCTAAGATCCTGGCTCAAAACAAGCTCACCGCAGGAAAGGCCTTAAAGATAAAATGGAAAGAAAAAAGGCTCTCTATGAATTCGGGCGCACTGCTGGGAAGGTCTCAAAGACCAAATGGCCTTAGGCCTCCAAATATATTAGGCTGCTTCTGTACGCGGGTGGGGTTAAGTCCCCCCCCCCCCCCCTCTTTGTTTTAGCAAAAAAAAAGAAAAAAAGAAGAAAGAAAGAAGAAAGAAAAGAAAAGAAAATAGAGATAAAAATAGATGAAACTTTGTTTATAAAATTGAAGACAAAATACTGTATAGCAAGTTGGGGGACTAGCACAGTCTTGGGGCGCATCCAAAGGAAAGGTTTCACTCAGCTCCCTTACAAGCTCAAAAGCATCCTAAATTTGATACCATGGTTAAGCCTCTGTTTTCTCTTACCATGTAATGAGATTTGTAAGCACCATCATAGGTATCGGAATGTTTTTTCTTTTGTTTTTTAAAGGAAAAAGGAGGCATAGCCATCCAATTTATTGGAAAATGAACATAAGGATATACATATACCGTGGGCAACCAGCACCTGGTGATTCGTTACCTGGAACATAAGAACTTACGGAATGCAAGGCTGCCAACTTCAAAACCCTCTTGCTTGGTGACGCTAAACAGCATGGTTTTCCTTGCATCGTTTTTCTGCATGCATATGAAAAGGTTGAAGCTACCGTTTAATATGATAGATGATCATGATCAGACCGGCCCGGGATCTTAGGCGACCGCCATGAAAAGGTTGAAGCTACCGTTTAATATGATAGATGATCATGATCAGGGCCGGCCCGAGCCCTAGGCGACCAGGGCGGTCGCCTAAGGTCCCGGGCCAATGAAAGGCCCCCGGAAGGCTGACCAAAAGAAAGCAAAGGCCCCATATAAAATGGGATCTGGAGCTGGCTACGAGTCTTCCCCCTTGATGGAAAGGAGGTGGAGAGTTTCCTGGCCATGCAGAGGGGAAATTTGGAAAGTTGGGGACAGTAGTTTTGTTTTGGGGGGGGGGGGGGGGGGGGGGGAGAGAGAGAGGAGGGATTTGGTTGGCTTGATAGACGCCTGAAGCAACTCTTATCTTTCATCCCTTCTCTTTGATAGACGCCTGAAGCAACTCTTATCTTTCATCCCTTCTCTTTTTTGCTTTTGGTCTTGGTTTTCCTTCCCTCACATTACTCCTGATCCAGCTGGGCCATCGGGAAGAAAGATAGGGGGATAGGAGATGGACTTCTTGGAGGGTGGAGATTCTTTTAGTTTTCTCCTCTCGGTTTCTTCTCCCCTCTTAGGTGGTAGAGAGAGAAAAGGAGGGAGGGGGTTGAATGGCTGCTGGGAGATTGTGGGATGGGACTTTTATTAATTAGATAGAGTGAATTTCCCATAATAACCTTACTTTCTTATGGAGAGGTTTCTTTATAGACAAATTCTTTTATTTACCTTGATCATGAAGTGCCATGGGATGACCTTTTCCTATTCGGCTCTTGCTTGACATGATAAAAAGTATTGCCAAGCATTATCTCGATTATTTAATCAGTTTTATGGCCCTTCATTTAGAGTAATTACTTTTATGTGCTTTCCTTCAAGAATAATATTAAATTGAAAAGATTTCTTGTCTATCTTTGGTGGATTTATATATCTTTATTGAAATAGTATACTTGATAGCTATCTATTTTTATATATTTTTTTAAGTATTTTATATTTATTAAAAAAATTATTATTAAAAAAAAGGCTTCGTTCGTTGGATTCGCCTTACGCCCTAGAATGTATTGAGCCGCCCCTGATCATGATGCATGACAATGGTGATGTCACATGCATGGTTTGCATCACTATGCATGGATCGTTATGTACCTACATCATTCGTTATTGTCTTGTCCTAGAAAGTTCATCCTATCTTTTTGGTATGGAGATTGATTCCATAAAGCATACGGTTATCCTGAGTGCCCATAGTGTACGTAGCAAAGTGATCCAATGATTATCATCATGCCAAAAACTATCCATGATAGTTATTCTTGATACGATGTAAGATTGCAATGCTAGATCAATGCAAAGAATACGACTTCAAAATTTCTCTCCCTCAAAAACATGAAGCGTGTTGAATATGCCTTGAGTTTACATGCTCAAGGAAGACAAAAAGTGTTTTTTTTTTTTTTGCTTGGAATGGAGCAAGCGAAACTAGTAGAGCATAGTGCAATGATTAGTCAGCCGAGGGTGCAGAAGCGGAGTGCCAACTAGCTGGATTAACCTAATTATTATAGAACACTAGTTTAAGTCAAACTTGGCTTACTATATTATACATATCTCTTGTAACTCCAAAATACATGAGCAATTGAGTGTTCCAGATATCGAGTGTATTAGGAGCTAGAATTTGTGAAGAAATCTTTTCTTTGTTATATCCAGTTTTCTATGATGAAACTTGTTAGCTTAGCTGTAGCTGTAAACTAGCCGTTGGAGTATGTACCGTAGTTATAGCTGTAGATGACCTATACTGTAGCTGTACATGAGTTGTACACGATAACCATCTTCCCTTATAGAAGGAGGGCTATAGCTGTTTTTCAAGTAATAAGAAAAGAAGTTTACTTTCCTCCTTTCTCCACATCTCTTCTCCTTCTAACATAGTATCAGAGCCATAGAAATCCTGAAGCAATCTTTTTTTTTCTCTCCATCTCGTAGGCCACTGCCGGCCACTTCTTCTTCGGCGGCGGTGGTATCGCCGGGATCGTTGGGATCTGGCACGTGCTTCCTCTCATTGTGGCTTTCCATCAGAAGCCATACCTTTTCTTGTGGAGAACCGGCCTACCTTAGCAGTGCAAGGGCTTCCGCCGTCCGTCGCTGGAGGAGAAGCCCGTTTGACGTCAGGCGCCGGCTCCAGTCCGCTGCCAGTTGTAGAGGCAACCGGCTCTCTTTCGCTCTTTATTCCCCGGCTTCTTGGTCTCCTCTTTGGGAACGGTGGCCGTGAGCACTTCATTCTCCGGCTTCTTGGTCTTCTCCTTGGGAATGGTCGCCGTGAGCACTCCATTCTTCTCCTTGGTGACCTCTTCGTCTTCACGTTGTACGACAGCCGGAACCGCCACAAGAACTTGCCGCTGCACTGCCGCGTTGATCTTTTCCTCCTGACGTGATCTTGGGCGCCCGCAGCAGCACATCCCGTCGCAAAAGGTGACATAAAGCTGTTGCTCCCACCGCCCTGTACAGCAGCTTCTCGAGTCTCTGTAGGCGAAAGATCAAGGAGCCTTGGTCACGTCTTTCTGACACGCGAGACGTGACACAAAGCCATTTTGCCCAAGGTACATTCTTTTGCCCATCCTCATGTCCCAAGTAACAGAGGCAAATAGAAAAAAAAAATTGGTCATGATCTGAGAAGCGAGCTACAAGAAACGTAGCACAAATAGTCTCCATCACGTTTCTCCAAAAAAAAAAAAAAAAAAAAAAAAAAAAGAAGAGGGGAAGAGAGAAGTTGCTTAAGATTTCAATCATAGCTATGTCAACTGAGGTTACACGCCCTATTGAGGTTATTTTAGATGGGACCAATTATAATGTTTGGTCCCAACAAATATCTATTTTTTTTATTGGGCGGAGATTATGGAGATTTGTCATTGGAGACAAGAAGGCTCCTACACAGATTTCTACAGAGTCCGATGCTGATTTTGAAGAACGACGGGAAGAATGGGAGAGTACACACTGTAAGATTCTCTCTTGGTTCATTAATACATCTATGCCTTCTATTCAAACTCTTCTCCCCAAATTTCGAAATGCGAAGCTCGCATGGGAATTCTTGGCAAATCGCTATAACTGCTTGAGTGACTTGGCTCTCCAGTTTCAATTGGAGTCTAGGATTCACCAGTTGCGTCAAGCATCTGGTCAATCTATTCTTGACTTTCATTCACAGATTAGCAGTCTTTGGGACCAGCTTTCCCAGGCTGATCCTAATTTTACAGACGAGGACTCTGCCAAGAAGTTTCAGGAATATAGGGATCGTCGGCAATTTATTCAACTTATGATGGGCATTCGAGATGAATTTGAGAACACCAGGGCTTCTTTACTTCATCAATCTCCTCGGCCAACTATTGAGGTGGCCCTCATCGAGCTTATATCTGAGGAGACTCGCCAAGCTACTCGGCGAGGTGTTTCTACTGATATGGTTATGGCCACATCAGCTGGTATTTTACCCACTCCTCTTATTCATTCTGCTTCTGTTCCGGTAGTTGCAGCTACTCCTTCAAAGTCAGACAAGGGAAAGACTAGTAAATTTCAGAAACAGTGTTTTTATTGTGGCAAACTAGGCCATAAGATCTCAAAGTGCAGGAAGAAACAGGCTGACGAGAGAGCAGCTCAGAAAGCCCATACAGTCTCGCCATACCGGATTGCAGCTGCTGCGTCTACTGGATTGCCGGATTCTGCGTCTTCTTCTTCTTCTATGCCCACTTCATCTATTACTACAGCTGATATTGAGGCAATAGTCCATCAGGTTCTATCTCGCACTGCCCTCTCTACCATCTCAGGTAAACTTTCTTCCTGGTTTATTGACTCCGTCTGCTGTAGTTACATGTACCTAGTTCTAGTCCTATCCCATCAGTTGCTGCTGTATCCTCGAGTCTCTGGCATTCTCGATTAGGGCATGCCTCTCTATCTCGCGTTTAGTCTTTAGTTTCGAGTGGTCATTTAGGAAAAGTTCATTTTCAACCTTTTGATTGTGTCTCTTGTCAATTAGGAAAACAAAATGCTTTATCCTTTACTAAAAGTGTTTCTTTCTCCACTGCACCTTTTGACTTGGTACACTCTGATATTTGGGGACCTGCTCCTGTTCCAACTAAGGGAGGATCAAGATATTTTGTGATATTTATCGATGACTACTCACGGTATACATGGCTATATCTTTTACGTGATCGCTCTGAGTTGCTTGACATTTTTCGTGGCTTTCAGCAGATAATCAAAACCCAGTTTGGTCGGCCTATAAAAGTCTTTCGTAGTGACAACGCTATGAAGTATACCTCTACCTCATTTATGGAAGCACTTAAACAAGATGGAACCGTATCCCATCGGTCTTGCCCTTATACTTCTCAGCAAAATGGTCGTGCCGAATGAAAACATCGACATATCTTGGACACTGTCAGGTCTCTCCTTCTTTCTGCCGCATTACCTGAGTCCTTTTGGGGAGAGGCTGCTCTTACAGCAGTCTATACCATCAATCGGGTACCTTCTTCTACTATCTCAAATAAATCACCATATGAAGTTCTTCATGAAAAAGTCCCTGATTACTCTTTTCTAAAAGTTTTCGGTTGTGCTTGCTTTGTTCTCCTTCCTTCACATGAACATACCAAACTTGGACCATGCTCACGTCTTTGTTGTTTCCTTGGATATGGTATTGAACATAAAGGCTATCGATGTTATGACCCCATAGCCAAGCGACTTCGTATATCCCAACATGTTCAATTTTGGGAACACAAGATGTTTACTAGCATATCTCCACTCTTCACAGGTCCTCCTCAGTATTCCCCCATCTTCAATAGATCCACTGTTGATCTCTTTCCAGATTCCCCTTCTGATGCAGGTAATGAGAGCTCATCAGGTAATCTTTCTATGTCCGATTCCACAGAGTCTGGATCATCCACTGATCTGATCATCACAACCGGAACTTCCGAGCCTCTTCCTACTCTTCGCCGCTCTAATAGGGTAAGATCCACCCCGTCTCATCTTAATGATTATCACTGTTTTTATGCCCTTGCTACCTTCTATGAGCCTCGCAATTATCGCAAGGCTAGTTCTAATCCCCTTTAGCAGAAGGCCATGTCTAATGAACTCCAAGCTCTTCATGATACGCATACATGGGATCTGACTGAATTGCCTCCTGGAAAGACTGCAGTAGGATGTAAGTGGGTATATAAGAGCAAGACTCATGCTGATGGTTCAGTGGAACGTTACAAAGCCCGTCTTATGGCTCGAGGATTCACCCAGGAGTATGGTATTGACTATGAGGAAACTATTGCTCCAGTTGCACGTCTTACCACTTTTCGTTCCTTACTTGCAGTTGCAGCTGTTAAGCAATGGAAGATGCATCAGATGGACGTTAAGAACGCTTTCCTCAATGGTGACTTAGCTGATGAAGTGTATCTACAACCTCACCCAGGTCTTATTCATCCACATGGAAAAGTTTGTCATCTTCGAAAGGCGCTCTATGGCCTCAAGCAGTCTCCTCGAGCTTGGTTTTCCAAGTTCAGCTCAGTCCTCACTCAACAGGGCTTCACTCCTAGTGCATATGACTCTGCCCTATTTATTCGCCGATCCGAGGCTGGTATTGTTCTTCTCTTGCTATATGTGGATGATATGGTTATCACTGGAGATGACGTGTTAGGAATTCATACACTTCAGTAATTTCTTGGACAGCAATTTGAGATGAAGGATTTAGGATCTCTCAGCTACTTTTTTGGTCTCGAGGTGACATCCAGCTCCGATGGCTACTATCTTTCACAGGCTAAGTATGCTTCTGAGTTGATATCTCGTGCTAGGTTGACAGATAGCAAGATCGTGGATAGTCCTTTGGAAATAAATGTTAAGCTTCTTCTCACCGATGGTGAACCATTGACAGATGCAACTCTGTATCGGCAATTGGTTGGCAGTCTCATTTACCTGACCGTGACACGCCCTGATATTTCCTATGTAGTCACCCTGGTTAGTTAGTTTATACATGCCCCACACTCTACACACTATGCAGCAGTCCTACGTATCCTTCGGTACGTTAAGGGTACATTGTTTCATGGCCTTTATTTTTCAGCCCACTCCACTCTAGATATACAGGCCTACTCTGATGCTGATTGGGCAGGAGATCCTACAGATCGTCGCTCTACCACAGGTTATTGTTTCTTACTTGGGTCATCTCTTATCTCTTGGAAAAGCAAGAAGCAAACAGTTGTCTCTCGCTCCAGTACAGAGGCTGAGTATCGTGCTCTGGCAGATACTACCTCTGAGTTCTTATGGCTTCGATGGCTACTACATGATATGGGTGTTTCCTTGACTAGCTGTTCTCCCCTTCATTGTGATAATATGAGTGCCATGCAGATTGCTCGTAACGATGTATTTTATGAGCGAACAAAACATATTAAAGTAGATTGTCACTTCATTCGGCATCATATCAAGCAACGTACTATTTAGTTGATATATGTTGCTTCTGCGGATCAACTTGCTGATATCTTTACGAAGGTACATCCACCGGGGCGTCATCGTGATTTGGTTCGCAAACTCAAGTTAGCATCTTCGCTCCCATCTTGAGTTTGAGGGAGGATGTTAGCTTAGCTGTAGCTGTAAACTAGCCGTTGGAGCCTGTACTGTAGTTATAGCTGTAGATGACCAATACTGTAGCTGTAGCTGTACATGAGTTGTACACGAAAACCATCTTCCCTTATAAAAGGAGGGCTATAGCTGTTCTTCAAGTAATAAGAACAGAAGTTTACTTTCCTCCTTTCTCCACATCTCTTCTCCTTCTAACAAAACTTTTGCGTATTTCTACTCGTGAACATGGGTCGATAGATTGAACCATATTAATATTATGTGATCTTTTTTTATCTGTTTTTTCTTCTTATTTCATCATTTTCCCCCATCGCAGTAGGGTTCCTATAGAATGTCCATTTAATCCTTTATCAGAAATAAGATGCCTTGCACCATCAAAATATGATTCTGGAAGAGAGATTGTCGATGTGAATGGATACTCCAACTTGAATAAAGGATTTGACAGAGAAGCTTTCCTTGCAACGGTGACCTAATGATGGGAACCTAAGATTACCAAAACAGGCATGGCATGATTAAACCCTACATTGCATGGGTCTCAATACAACACTATTCTCGCATATTCTATCATGGGTCTCAATACAACACTATTCTCATATATTCTATCATTTTAAATTTGTCAAAAATAGTTTCTCACTCAACCTTTCCATCCTTTTCGGCCTTGCCGAGTTGCCGTCCCCCTTCATCTCTCTAATCCATGGGCTCTTAAGCTTCCACATAAAATGCCTTCTTCCTTGCATACATTGACCAAAGCCTACATGGTCATGAATCTTTTGTTGATATTCAATTTGTTTAACTATTCCGAAAATTTTTTTTAAAAAAAAGCCAAGCATGGGATTCAAACTAATCACGAGTCAAAATCTCGAATATTATAGCACAAACTTCCTTGTGATTCTTGGGCCTTCACCAATGATCCCATATTGTCATGTGTCCTTCAGTTCTATTTATGCTTTCGATTACCAGACGAGGCGGTTTCAAAGTCGTCCAAAGATTTCCAAGTCCAAGCTGGCCCAACGAGTCGGTTGGGTTCGGGTTAAGCGGTCAACAACGACCTGGTTCCGATCCGATCCTTTTTTTTTTTTTTTGGTTAAAACGGGTATTTCATACTATACGGGTATGGTACGAATATACTCAACAAAATTTGCAAACAAAAGGTTCTGGAATGCACCGGGCTAGTCATCCTCACCAATCTATAGGATGCCTCCTGAGTGGCTCGTAACATACACCACCACTCAGTCCATCGCCCCGTTAGCCTCATGATATACATGCATAGCCTGAAAAATAATCCTGTTTCTCACCATCAATCATATCTCATGGAGCAAAAAATGAACTTCTCCATCGCTATGAGGGCTCTTCCGGCTCTAGCTGATCACTGTGGCCGAATTGTCCTTCAGAAAGATGAAACTTATTTGAAGTATATGTCGCGCATACCATAATTCTATCTAAGCCGCCTGTAGCTTTGCTTGTAGGATCGAAATGTCGAAGATCTGGCAATCCCTACTGCTACCATGCAGGAGCTCGGACTCCCAATGACAAACTCTGCCCCTCTCCTAATGACTGAGCCATCAAAATTGTTTCGGCCGCTACGTT
This sequence comes from Phoenix dactylifera, assembly GCF_009389715.1. Classification (NCBI taxonomy): domain Eukaryota; kingdom Viridiplantae; phylum Streptophyta; class Magnoliopsida; order Arecales; family Arecaceae; genus Phoenix; species Phoenix dactylifera. The sequence goes on from NC_052395.1 coordinate 11,838,501, forward strand.
CCGAAGTCGGAGAGACATCAATCCATTCGCGTCGGTTATGCTCTGCCGTGCTCTTCTACGACGACGGGAATGGCCGCGGTTCTTCAGAGCTCCACCTCATCCGGCTTCGTGTCCCCTCGTCTCTCAACACCTCGAAGCACATTCTTCGGCCTCTCGAACACCAAACCTCTCTCCTTTTGGATTTCGCTTAGCCGGAGGAGCAGCAGCAGCGTTAGAAGGTTGGTTTCCAAAACCCTCTCGGCCAAGTACATCCGAGAAGATTATCTCGTGGTATCTCTACATACCCATCTCCTTTCTCTCCTCTGTTTCCACTCTTACTTCCTTTCTTACTGTTATTCTCTGGGTTTTGGCGAGTGTTGGGTTGGGGGTGGAGAGTAGAAGAAGGTGTCGGCGAAGGACGTGCAGGAGCTTGTGAGTGGGGAGAGGAGCGTTCCGCTCATCGTAGGTTTCTATGTTACTTGGTGTGGGCCGTATATTATAATGGTCCAGCAGCTCGAAATGGTGCATCTTTCTCTCCTTAATCTTCCTTTCCCCTCCTCTTGTTAGTTCTTTTTCGATATCGTGTCATGGAATATAGACAGTTTAACATACCAGTTCTTTTATTTTCCATTCGTGTCTCTTTTGCAAAAAGATGGATCCTTTAGAAGCAGAGATCTAAAATCAAACTTTTTTTTAATTATATGAGATGAAAGATGGCAGGAATCCCATCCAGATGAAAGAAAGTCATATTTGTGGGAAAGAAGTTCATTTTTTTTTGAATTTCCAATGCTTCATAATACGGTAACCGAATGGTGAAAAAATGTGAAGTTCGGGTATAAGTTGTTGGTGATTAGAGCAGTTGTTTTGGAGGCACATTTTGACACGGAGTAAATGGAGATTTTGGTCAAACTTCATAATGCATGCCAACTGTTTGATTTTTGGTTTGTCTATCATTTTGTGCTTGATCTTACATTTGAAAGAAAAATATATTTCAAATGAACGATTGAGATCATGGAAACTGCTCTGGCTCCTTGGTTACAGTTGACGGATGCATTTTCTGATTCACTGTGCTGGAAAGTGTTTATATCTGGGGAACGTGGCATTGCTTTTACTAAGTGCAATTTGCAAGCAGTATAAGAGGCATTTTCTTTTCCTTGTTAAGAAGCATGAGATCTCAGTATCTGAACTAACAAAACTTGTAAGTAGTTGCAATTTGGAATCGGTGCATTGGAACAATGTTTTCAAGAGACTTTTACTCACCACATTATTGTATGTTCATAGTAGATATTGTTTGAGTAAAGACATTTAGTCATAAAACGATGTATGAGGAAAAAGAATCCAAAGACAAGTACCCATTAGGTAAGTCTAGGATAATTAATCTAAAATCAGTTACTTAGGAAGAATTCTTTCCTATCAAAGCTAATAGTTATTCAGATGCAACTCGTGTCTCATAACACGAAACCAACCGTAACTTTTTTAATCTGTTATTTTAGCTTCGTTATAGAAAAATAATTGAAGAAAATTGAAGTAACAACATTGGTTCATAAACTGCTAAGTCAAATTGATAACATTTCAAAAATCTAATATGTTTGAATGAAAATAAATCATTTTTCCAGGATTTACACAATTGAATAGACTCTGTGTAGAACAGACGACACAGAGAATACAAAACTAGGAGCAAATGTCATTCAAAGTGCCATTACAACAGTGATCAGTATTTTTGACATCAAAACATATTAAGCACCCCAAAAAATTCTACTAATAGTATTTCCAGGCACTCTTGTTGCATGTAACATAGGTTAGGAATTCTGGAACTTTCATTGATTGGTGAATTGGTGGATCCATTTGGAACTCTGTTAGAAATATTACCAGAATGAAACTTCTTTCTTCTACTTCAAATACTTCACATTAACCTTAGTTTTTTTTTTTTTTTTTTTTTTTTTTTTTTTTTTTTTTGGCTAAAGCGGGCGATTCATACATTAACCTTAGTTTGAAACTGAAAAAAATCATTCGCTTAATAAGTTGTGAGAAAGATTCACCATGGACAAAGAAATGCACTATTTGTATTATATCAAGCAATACATGGAGTCACTCCTGATAGAAAATAGGGAATGCACGTTCTTTTGTTGTTCAATAATTTAATCAAGCCATTCTCCTAAAGGGTCATGAAGACGATCCACAATATCATCTTTCTTTCCGTTCATCTTTGTGAAATGTGCTGATGGTACCAAGCTTTCTACCCTTTGCCACTTTGAGGAATCTTTGAGGATATATGCAGTATTATGTTTCACTTCTTCAGTTATGGGGATTTTGATCTGTCTCCATGAAAGCTTTTCCTTGTTCAAGATTTCATCTAGCTCCTTTTTGCAGGATGTTGTTTCCTTCATTCATTTTTGAGTTAGAAAATTGATTCTGTGTTTTGTTGATTTAAACTAGGACTCTAGGCATCTTTGCTATACAATATTTGCTTCCTTTCTAAGAAACAGAGTTCAAGCAATGGTTGTGTCAGTCACAAACTCAAACCCATCATGGATAGACGTACTATTTTGCCACCATCTAAGCACACTGGATGTTCAGCCACGTATTTTCAAAAGAAAGGAATTTTGCCTCTCTGACTTTAAGTCATATGCAGGACTCGTGACTCATGAATAGAAATCTGTTAAGAGATTGCCGAGGACAGTGTGTGGGATTCCCAAACTCCAGAGACAGACTTTGTCTTATTGGCTAACAAGAAGAAGCTCTGTAGTTGGATAAGCTAGAGTATCGAAGTCCAAAGAGAGAGAGAAATGGGGGGCGGTGCTAGAGGGAGAGAGAGTTCAATGATGATGGCCACCTTTCTGATAACCTCATAAAAAAATGTCCCTCTTTTGTCTCACATGTATTTTCCTTTATCTCTAGTAATTGAAGTCCTTGGCCAAAAGCACTGGGAAGAAAACTAAGAAAAACACCAACCCTTTTAACTGACAAAAGAATCAAAGGATTATGAAGCTTCATATAGAAAGGCACTTTAGCTTTTTTAAAAATTATTCTTAGTGAACTTTAACAACTAATTTCATGTACTAAAGTATGGAAGTTTAACACTTTCCTAGTCAAAATAAAATTTGAAATATCATAAAACCTTCAATTTATTATAAATTCCTAAATTGGGAATCTTAATGCCGCTAGGGGGAATCCTATGAACTATTTCTATTTGCAGAAGGAATCCTATACATTGGGGGGAAAAGGAAATTCATAGGTGGAGAACTCTTTTATGAAGGACATCTACATTGATTCCTAAAACACTCCCAGGGTGGTACAAAAATCATAGAATGGTTGATTCAATGTTGATGTTGCTGTAAGAGTGACGTAGGAGAAGCGGGTTGAGGCGAGCACGTCGCCTTCGATGAAGGATGGAAGAGGAAAAGCAAGCACGTTGCTTTCTTGTGATTACACCAAAAGAAAATTTGTGGAACAATTTTATTACTGAAAACTTCGATGAATCCAATACAAAGGAGTGGGGCCTTTATATAATAAGGGCGAGCCACAAAGACAAGAAAAATAAAGCAAAATTTTAGGGCAATAATTCTAAAAATGCTGAAAAGATTCAATGGATTGGTTGAAGCAAAATTTTAGGACAATAATTTTAAAAAATGTTGAAAAGATTTAATGAGTTGGTTGGCCTTTCTGTCTTTGGCTGGATTTTCCAAACTAGATGCGGCTAAGATTGCGGGTAGGAGCTTTGGAGTGGACACCTTAGTTGGCCTTTCCTTCTTTGGCTGGATTTTTCAAATTAGGTGCGGTTGAGATCGCGGGTAGGAGCTTTGGAGTGGACGCCTTGGTTGGCCTTTCCTCCTTTGGCTGGATTTTTCAAATTAGGTGCGGCTGAGATCGTGGTAGGAGATTTGGAGTGGATGCCTGCGTCAGGGCCTCCCTCCTGTGAAGAACTCGACCTCAAGTTCAATTGAGTGATGTTTGATCCTTGGTACTCGTATAAGTCCTTCACATTAAATGTTCGGAAGATATGCAAATCATCAGGAAGGTCCACGATGTAGGCGTTGTCGTTGATTTTGCAAAGAACTTTGCAGGGTCCAATCTTCTTTAGCTTTATCTTGTTGTAGGTGCCTATTGGAAAGCGTTCTTTTCGTAGGTGTGCTATGACGAGATCACCTTCATTAAAAGTTTTGATTCGTCGATGCTGATCTACGTCGTGCTTGTATTTGGCATTTACCTCCTCAATCTTTTCCTTTACCTCGGAGTGCATGGAGGAGAGTTTTTCAATCATGTGGTCAACAGAGACGTTCATCCCTAGGAGCTTTGAGAGGAAAACCAAATCGAGAGTATGACTCGGCACGCGACCGTACACAATCTCAAAAAGAGTCTTCCTGGTCGATCTGTTGAGCATGTTGTTGTATGCGAACTCTACTTGGGCTAGTGCTTGGTCTCACTGCTTTGGTCTCTCTCCTGCAATACAACGGAGGATATTGTTACCTAGGGTTCGGTTGGTTACCATCGTTTAACCGTCCGTCTGCGGGTGGCACGTGCTAGTGTACTGGATGGTGGTGTTGAGTCGTTGCCATAGTGTCCAGCTTCTGTCCTTCTTGGGGGTCAGCAGTGCTGGTACCGCGCAAGGGCTCATGCTTTTGCGAACTAGTTCCTTGCGGATCAAATTCTTTATCTGGTTCTGCAAGATCTCGTGCTCCTTGGGGCTTATCTGGTGGTGTCGAAGGTTTGGGAGGCTAGCACTGGGTATGAGATCGATTTGGTGTTGAATGTCTCGCATGAGAGGAATCCGTTAGGTAACTCCTCGGGCATGATGTCCTTGAAGTCTTGGAGTAGGGGGTGCACATCTTTTGGAAACTCCACCCGTTTGGCCTCCTCTTCTTTAATCACAAGGGTATAGATTTTTTCAGTGTCTTTCAGATCACTTTCAAAATTATTAGTAACTAGGAAGGATCGTCCCTCTACTCGAAAAGGCTTGGGACGAGTTTCTTCTCGTATAGGTCCAAGGACAATCTTATGCTTATTTTTGGTGAAGGCAAAAGTATTGTCTCGACCCCTATGGATAGTGTTTACATCGAACTGCCAAGGTCTGCCTAGTAGAATATGGCAGACGTTCATATCCACTATATCACATAATATCTCTCATCTTCATAATATTTTCCAATAGAAAAGAGAACTCTATAGTGCAAGGTTACCTTGATTTCACTAATGTCTTTAAGCCACCCGATTTTGTAGGGTGTCGGGTGTGTCTCTGTAGGGAGTTGGAGTATCTCCACCATGTACTTGGAAGCAATGTTTTCACTACTTCCGCCGTCGATGATGAGGGCGCATACCTTCTGATTGACGGTGCATCTAGTTCGGAAGATGCGATGCCGCTGGGAGTCAAGTTTCTGGCATGGTGCGTACATCAATCGTTGCACCGCGGGGAGAGAGCTTCCCCCTCATCCTCGTAGGTGATGGCCTCGTCATCGTAGCCCTCCTTGTTTAATGCATCGTCATGTTCCTCGTTAATGTCGTCGGCTTCAGCGAGATTGGTCATCGCCGAGCTACTATTGGTATAGTGTCCAATCCCAACCATGGTGCACGTAAGCTTAGAAAAGCAGGACAAAGCCGGTGGTTAGGCAGACGCCCCATTGTTCGTGGTGTTGCAATGAATCCAATGGATCATCCGCGTTCAGTTCGGGCATCATTCCCGACGATGCCCTTCACTTCACTTACCTTACAGAGGAGTTAGTTCGGTCAATCGCGATTTTTTGCTCCGCGCATTGGAGGAACTCGGATTTCATCACAGGTGAATATCTTGGATCAAGGAATGCCCCTGACGTTTTCGAGGTCCGGGTGCTCAACTTGACTTTAGAAGTAGCTCGTTTTGGGCATTGGTTGGATAGGTGTCCTGGTTGATTGCACCGGTAGCATTTGGTTCCTCGTGATGGAGCATACGGGTTGGTGGAAGGAACCTGTGTTGCGTTGTTTCCTTCGGTTGACTTGAATTGGTGATTGCCAGCCTCCTTGTTCACAACGGGTGAGGCCTCTCGAAGAGGAGCCTTTTCTTTGTTTGGGGTGAGCTCGCTTGTTAAAGTGGTTGGGGCAAGGTCCGCCGTACCGGTACCGGTCGGCGGACCGGTGGCGTCCCGGACCGGTACGAAACCGATCCCGTATCGGTCCTTACCGGTGGCGTACCGATCCGAACCGGTGGCGTACCGGTCCGAACCGGTCCGAACCGGTCCCGTACCGGTCCCGTACTGGTTCTTCAACAATAAATTACCGGTACCGGATTTCACGCTGATCCGGTACCGGTCTCAGGCCGGACCGGTACATACCGGCCCGTACCGGCCGATACGGACCGGTACGGCAAACCATGGGTTGGGGCGCCTCATCCGTAGGCGGGGCCCTTTTGAGTAGCCCGCTTCAACTGCTTTTCGGCCATTGTAGCTAGTTGGACCGCGTCGTGGAGACTGTAGACCAGTTGGAGGTAGACCCTATCATGGATAGGAAGTCGGAGTCCCTCGAACCGAGCAACTTGTTGCGCTTCTGTCTCCTCCAAGTTGTTGCGAGCAGAGAGCCTGTAGAAGTCGGCGGTGTAGTCATTGACGGACCATGATCCTTGTCGGCAATTTTGATATTGCTGGAAAAGGATTTGATCATAGTCAAGGGGAAGGAATTGGGCTTGCAGCATCTTCTTCATTCGTGGCCAGGAATGTATGGGTCCTTTGCCTTATCGCGTACGGAAGATTTGTAGTTGCTCTCACCATATCGAAGCGCCTCCTTTAAGCTTGTAAGCTACAAGCTTGACCTTTTTTTCGTCCGGGGTCTCCATGTGGTCGAAGAAGCGTTTGACCTTCGCGAGCCAATCAAGAGAGTCCTCGATGTGTAGATGGCCATTGAAGGGTAGGAGATCTACCTTCATGCGGTAGTCCCTCTCATTGCGGCCTCCATAGCGGTCACCACCTCCGTACGGGTTGCTGCCACCATAGCAGTTGGTTCCACCCCCGAAGCGGTTTTCACCACTGTAGGGATTGTGTAGGGGTTCCTTATCGCTAGAGGAGTTGTCGTAGGGTGTGCGCGGAGGAGGACGAGCTGTGGGCCTAGGGCGAAGTAGGCCAAGAGGAGGAAGGGAAGGTTCGTCTCGTTCTCTGCATCCAACATTAGGAGTTGGATCCTCGTGACGAACTTGCCTTCTGGCATTAGGAGCAAGTGCTAGAGTAGAGCCGTCATCATGGTTTTGGGCAAGTCCAAGGGCTTGGGTTATCATCACCAAAGCTTTTTGGATCTTTTCTAAATCTTGTTGCATCTTTCGTTGACCCGCACCAAGGGTTTCAACAGCTAGCACTCCAGGAGCACCGTCCGCGGAGTTGGAGCCCCCAATCCGTTGGTGGCACCGGCCATTGGAGGAAGAGTGCCTTGCTCTGATACCACTTGATGTAGGAGAAGCGGGTCGAGGCGAGCACATCGCCTTCGATGAAGGATGGAAGAGGAAGAGCAAGCACGTTGCTCTCTTGTGATCACATCAAAAGAAAATTTGTGAAACAATTTTATTACTCAAAACATTAATGAATTCAATATAAGGAAGTGGGGCCTTTATATAATAAGGGCGAGCCATACATAAGTAGAAAGACAAAGAAAATAAAGCAAAATTTTAGGGCAATAATTCTAAAAATGTTGAAAAGATTCAATGTGTTGGCTGCAGCAAAATTTTAGGGCAATAATTCTAAAAAAATGCTGAAAAGATTCAATGGGTTGGTTGGCCTTTCCATCTTTGGCTGGATTCTCCAAACTACGTGTGGCCGAGATCACGGGTAGGAGATTTGGAGAGGACGCCTTGGTTGGCCTCCTCTTCTTTGGCTGGATTCTCCAAACTAGGTGCGGCTGAGATCGCAGGTAGGAGATTTGGAGTAGACGCCTTGGTTGGCCTTCCTCTTTTGGCTGGATTCTCCAAACTAGGTGCGACTGAGATCGTGATAGGAGATTTGGAGTGGACGCCTGCGTCAAAGAGGCAAACTATCTTCCTGCAATAATATGTTTCATTCAATACACAATTCTTCTTGTTCTTTTACTCAAACTGGAGAGCATGAGCAAAGCAATTCGTACGGCTGACAGCCTTTGTCTAATTGCTGTCCTTTCTCCTTCTCTTCATGGTTGGGTTAAGTGGGAAGCGAGAACTTTCATGGTGCTTTTTCCAGTATAATCTTGCTCTTGTTCAATCATTGGTGCTTGAAAGATATGGCTGCTACAAGTTTTAAATAGATGAACAAATAGTTCTACCATGTGGAAAAACAGCTGACCGCCTATCTCTTCCTTTCTCTTCTGAATTATGTTTTTCCCTCTCTTTGGTTCTTCTAGGAGTAGATAAAAGGGAATGTAGAAATATCATATGACCTCCCATGAGCTAGTGTAGCATGGTAATATTCTCCTCTGGCTAGATCCTAGCTGCTGGAATCTTTTACCTTGGGTGCCACACCTACTTCAGAATCTCTTTGCAATCTTCTTCTTGCACATATTTCATATTCAGAAATTAAACAAGCACAAAACATCAGATATCCTGACTTCCCATATTTTATTTCACTAATGCTACTAAACACTGGCATTATTTTGCGATCTTAGTGAGGAGCCTTTTCTGATTTATTGACAGAAGAAGTGCAATATGTAAATGATATGCCCGAATCCATACTTCATCTTGTCAGCATTTCCTTATCTACAGATGGAAATTATTCAAGATATGATGGCTAGCATTAAAAATTCTATATGAATGTCGCTTCTTTCTTACTTCTTAATAAAATATACTTATTTGATGAGATATGGAATATTGTTAGCTTTATTTATTTCTTAGTTGCACTTGTACTTCTGCAAGTAAGACATGCATATGTGTTTCAATAGATGCTTTCATTGTTGTCCTTGTTGCTGTTGATGTTTCTTATTATTGTTGTTTTTGATTGATGTTGCTGTCAATTGATGATGATTTTAGTTGTTGGGTAAACCGAGCTGAATCCTTTATATGGAAAAAAGTCAGAGAGAAAAAATTATCAACCATCCGCAAACCTGTATAGGCTGTCAATGGGCCGGGCTGGCCTGAGCAGCCTGAAGACCTGACCTTGAAAAAACCAGGATCAGGCTGGAAATTTAGGTCAAAAGTCCAATTTAGCCAATTTTTAGCAAGCCTGGTTAATTTTGGCCTGCCCCAGGTTGGGGCTTTGACAGAAAAATGAATAGGGGCCTCTTTCGAGCCCTTCCCAGCCCAAAAGTTTACTGGTTCACGTTGGGCTGGGGCCTGGTACCCTTAGGCCAGGCTTGGGTCTCAAGTTTATAACCTGTGTTTGTTTCGGGTCTAGGCCCGACCCTACCCATTGACACGCTGAAATCAGTATCTTGTATTGAAGATGCTGCATCTGCTGTGAGTTTTATCTCACTCTTGTTCCTGCTCATGCACATTCTCCATTATGCTTCAACTCCTTCATTAGTCACTCACCAGCGTTAGTTATACTCAGACTTTGTATTATGTTGTCTTATTTCAGTCAGCTACTAGGTTCTTTAAAATTTAACCACCATGTCAGTTTGCTTAGACAATTCTGCAGTATAGTTGCTTTCGAGCTTTCTCTGGAGCACCACTTTCCAATTTTCACACGCACTTGACCCCCACTGCTACTGATGCAAGTTACCCACTTCCAAGATACAAATCTTCGATTTAGGAAAGGTTCGATGGTGAAATATCCAAACAACTGCTGAATGCTGATTATGCCCATAACGAGATCCATAATGCCACTCTTGATGAGCCATTTTTCATGCTACTCTTCCAAGTGAGTAAATTTCATCCCAATTTTCTATGTTCTTCTGGTGAGCGGGTGTGTAAATGTGCATATTCACGAATGCAAGCGTATTCCTGTACCAGTAATGTTCTTTTTAGCAAGTACACCACATTTGTAAAACATTAGAAAGTTTCGCTTTCTGTGTCATTTTAGCATTCTACATCTGTGGATATAAATTTTTGGATGAGTCATTTGCACTGATATCATGGTTTCTGTCTTCAGCAAGCATTCTGAAGCTGTCATTCAGTTCTTATTGCACGCTGAGAGGTGTTTTACAAACATCTGCTGGAAACAATACGAGCAGGCTTTTTCTATTAGTTTTAACATTTCTTCATATATACCCAATTCTCTGCATTATGTGCGCATTGCTCAATATTAGCTTGACCAGCTGGCTACTGGAACTTCTTTTTGAAAAAAAGCTTGCTGTTGGTACTGCATCTCTATCAGTTTGACAGCACAAACTAACTTTTGGGTCTTCTAATGTGTTGGACATTAGGAACACTTCACGATGCTCTTGACACTTCATACCATCAAATCATCATGCCATCATCCTGACGTGCTTACTTTTGGCACTTCCGTGTGCAAGCTATTAAGTCTAACATAACAGTTTGCAATCATTTTATTAAATTTTATGAACTTGAGGAGCATAGATTTAGCTGATTTCATTAAATTAAGCATATATGTGGCAATTTTTCTTCTAAGATGAGCACAATTTCATAGAGAATTTAATATGAAATTCTTATGGGCTGATATCCACAGCGACTATTTTGCAGCTTGCTGTGGAGTATGAGAGCAATGCACTGTTTGTCAAGGTGGACACTGATGATGAATATGAATTTGCACGAGCAGGTATACAATAGCGGCCTGTGAAAATGATAAAATTTTCATCCAGAGACTCTTGAATCTTAGCATCTTCTTACTATATACTGCCCTTCTTATTTTTTCAAAATATGAACTGTAACAGGTTCGGGGACTACCAACATTGTATTTTATCAGCCGAGATCCAAACAAGGATGCAATTCGAACTGAGGGGCTTCTCCCATCAGAGATGATTAAAAACATCATTGATAATGAAATGCGAGAAGAATATCTTGAAGGCTTGTTGGTGTTGTAGCTGTTTTCACCTTGGAGTTGTATGATGGTCATCTCTGCTTAAAGATCATTTTCATGCTATTGTGGTGATACAGTAGGTGCAACTCCAGAACTACTTTTATGACCTAAGGTGACCTGGCATCCTCAATATATGTAGTAGAGATTAATAAGCCTGTTCTTTTAGTGATTTTTTTCCCTCGAACTACAGTCAGGTGAAATGGTAAATAAAAAAATGTGGTGAAACCAGCTACAGCTTAGAAGACTATTAGTGCTATGAGATTCTGTAATGGCTCAATCGATGAAGAAAGCCATGGTAATGGACAAAGATACAGGATGCGGCTTTTGTCCTTTGACTAGAGCATTGTGCATGTTCTGTTGTATTTAACTGTTTTTTTATTGGTTTATTCTTGAAGATTCGAAACAGCTGATGTACATCCCAACTAAGATGAGAGACAATAATTTCTATATAATGCCGATCCAGGCTTGACCATGATAGTCCTTTAGATTTTAAATCTGTGAAACTCAACACTGTTGTCTAATTTTATGCCGTCTCTGAGATCTGTTTAGCACATAGTTCGCCGTACTGGCTCGAACCGGACGGTAGCTACGATACCAAGCGTACCGAAGATGATTTACAATTCTGATACCAGTTGCCTAATTCAAGGTTTGCCGCAAAGAAAAAGAGGGACTGTACTTTCTTTTTTTCTCTTTTGGATAAAGAAAAGAAGACCGGAGCTTTGGAGGATTCTCCACTAAGGAAATCAAAAACCACTTTGACGACAACATCTTTCTCTGGCTCCAATGAGCATCTGAAATGGGGACGTAGCGCCAAGTGGAAGAGCTGCTTTAGACACGCAAAGGCAGCTTGTTCGATCTCCTTTACCGAAGGGATATATGCAGCTCCTAACAAAATGTATTAAGGTGGGCATGTCATATCATGTACAGGAGCATCTTTGTACATGCAAAAGGCGGCTTTAGTTACCTTTCCCTTTGTCAATCCAATAATCACTCAATCACCAAAGTAGTATGGTAGCTCCTGACCTAATTACCAAATTAAAAAGGAGGGCTCCAAACAGAACGTATAACAGTAGGTTGAACGTCATGTCTGGGAGCATATTTAGACATGCAAAAAAAAATAGCTTCTTTGATGTCTTTTGTCCTGGGGCACTTCAAATAATTACTTGGCCCCCCAAATGATATGGTCCCCTGGTTGAAAGACGAGCTCGAATGGCCGAAGTCAGTGGCGTTTCTACTTCAGTTGTTTGTTTCTCTGGGTAGAAACTTAAATTGTTTGCTGCTGCTCTTCTAAAAGTTTCTTCCATAAAATCTGAGTGCAAAATAAAATGTTTTAATAACATTGACTGCAAAATTTATGGGTTTCCTATTGCTACTAATGCTGGCTACCCAGTTCCCAGGAACAGTTTCTCAATGATTTAGTATACAAACAACTGCTGAATGCTGATTATGCCCATAATGAGATCCATAATGCCACTTTTGATGAGCCATGTTTCATGCAACTCGTCCAAGTGAGTAAATAACATATCAATTTTCTATGTTCTTCCGGCGAGCAGGATGTGTGAATGTGTGAGTGTGTTCATGAACACAAGCATATGCCCGTATTTGTAGAGTTCTTTTTAGCAAATACACGACATTTCTGAAACTTTAGAAAGTTTCACCTTCTGCAACAATTCAGCATTCTACATCCGTGAATATCAATTTCTGATCCGTCATTTGCACTCATATCATGCTTGTCTTCAACAAGCATTCTGAACCTGTCATTCAGTTCTCATTGCGTGCTGAAAGGTACTGTATTAACATCTGCTGTGAACTATGCGAGCAAGATTTCTCCAGTAATTTCACTATTTTTTTCATATAAAAATCCAATTTTCTGCATTATTTGCACCAAGCCTACTATTACCTTAACCAGCTGTCTGCTGGAAACCTTTTTTTTTGTTTTTTTTTTGAGAAAAAGCTTGCTGTTGGTGCAGCATCTCTATCAGATTGACTACACTAACCAATATTTGGGTCTTCTTGGATGCTAAGAATATCTCATACTACTCGGCATTTCATACCATCAAATCATCATGTCATCAGCATTATGCACTTCATACCATCAAATCATCATGCCATCATCATTTCGTGTTTACATTCAGCACTTTTATATGAAAGTTATCAAGTCTAATATAGTTGTATTCGTTTTATCGATTTAATGAAGTTAAGGAGCGTATATCTATCTCATTTCATTAAATTAAGCATATTTTTGGCAATTTTGCTCTAAGATGAGTACAATTATTGTAGGCTGAGAACGGCAGCAATTATTTTGCATCTTGCTGTGTGAGTATGAGAGCAACACACTACTTTTCAAGCTGGACACTGATGATGAATATGAATTTGCATGAGATATGCAGGTATACAATAGTGAATGATGAAAACAATCATGAAAACAATAAATAAACTTTTTCATTCAGAGACTGTTGAATCTTAAAATCTTTTAATGACTATCTGCTTCCCTTCTTAGTTTTTAAAATTATAAACTGTAATAGGTTCGGGGACTACCAACATTGTATTTATCAGCGCAGATCCAAACATGGATACCATTCGAACTTAGGGGCTTTTCATCAGAGATGATTAACAACATCATTCATAATGAAATGCGAGAAGAAAATCTTGGTGCAACTCCAAAACTAGTTTTATGCATGATCTGAAGGTCATATTATATAAATAATTTTGGCTAGCTGCCATAAAATCCCATGGCTCATTAGAAAAAAAATAAACAGATGGTTTACAACTCTGAATGAGATACCAGTTATTTAATTCAAGGTTCGCAGCAAAGAAAGGAGGAACTGTCACTCCTTTTTTTCTCTCTTTTGGCTAAAGTAAGATGATTGTATCTTTGGAAGATTCCTCCACTGATGAAATCACAACCACTGATAACATCATCTTTCTCGAGCTCCAACGAGCAGCTGAAATGGGGACGCAGTACCAAGTCGAAGAGCATCTTTAGACAAGCAAAAGCAGCCCGTTTGATCTCCTTGACCATGGCCACTAATAAAAGGCCAGTCGAGTCACCAAAGGAATGTGCAGCTCCTAACAAAACGTATTAAGGTGGGCATGTCATATCACGTACAAGAACATCTTTGGACAAGGAAAAGGAGGCTTTAATTATTACCTTTTCCTTCGACACTCCAATAATCACCCAATCACTAAAGTAGTATGGTAGCTCCGACCTAATTACCAAACTAAAAAGGAGGGCTCCAAAGAGAACGTATGACAGTAGGCGGAAAGTCATGCCTAGGAGCATATTTAACATGCAAAAAGGAGCAACTTTGATGCCTTTTGTCCCTGGGCACTTAGAATAATTACTTGGTCTCCCAATGGATATGGTTGTTGGTGTTTCTGTTTCAGTTTGTCTGTCTCTGTGAGTAGAAGCTTAAAGTTGTTTGTCGCCTCTCCTCGTTTTTATTTCAAAATTTTCTTCCATCCTTTGATGAGTGGAAATAAAATGGTTATTGCACCACTAACTACGGCGTTCTATATCCTTTGATTTTCTTTCTTTCTTTCTTTCTTTTTTGGAAGAAAGCGTTCTATATCCTTTATATCCTTTGATGAGCTAGTCAGTATGCTGCATTGTGGAAAATTAATGAACTATGACACCAGAAACGTCTGACTGCAAAATAAAATGTTTTAATAACGTTGACTATTTATCTAGATGAAAAGAAAAGAGAGAAACTGTGCATCAAGCGGACACAAAGAGGACTTTTATATGAAAAGACACGGTGATGCTGTGCCGGAAAAAAAAAAGGCATGGTGATGCTCTCAAAACAGTTGAACACGTAGAACAATCGCATGCATTTTCTATATATATATGAGAGAGAGAGAAAGAGAGAGAGAGAGGGAGAGAAAGGAGTCTTCTTTTTATTATTATTATTATTATCTTTTTTTTGTTGTTGTTGTTGCATCTCACAAAACTAGTATATATTAAATTTTGCTCGATACTTCGCAGTGCAAATTGCAATATTCTATTTTGACCAACTCCTACGGCTCTTTATGCTTATCTTTTCTCATGTCACTTGGCATGCTTTCCAATTTGTTGCAGTGCTGGGTGATAGTGTTTCATTAAAAAGAGTTACAAAAGGGTGAAAAACAATGTTCAAAATGCTCTATTAGAAGATACTTCAAAGCAGCAACCAAAGCAAATTTGCATGATATTTTGTGTTTTCACAGCAGAAATGCCAACGCCAGAATTTTTTTCTCTGAGGAGAGATACCAGCTGAAATTCTTTTTCACAAAGTAATACAATTTACTAAGTGCTCATATTAAAAAAATGTTTGGATTACATGCTTTGTAGGATATTAAGTACAAAATCAATTGTAGATTTCTATCTTAGCTATCTTTTTATTCTAACAACATGCATCCGAGAGTGTCCACGTACAAATATGTCGATGCCTTCAAAAGAGACTGTTCTTAAATTCCCTATTATTGAAAAGGGACAACCAAGTGGACAAAACATTCTCCTTCCAAAGGTAAGCGCCACCAAAGTGGCAAGACCTTTATTAAAAGAAAACAAGCTACAACTCCCTGGTTTTCCCAACGAAAAGCAAAGTTAAGATCATAGATTTCGTATGACCACACCTAACAGAATTCCTTTCGTCCCAAAATAATTCTATCTCAGAGACCCACATGAGATCCTTTAGAATTGTCACCGAATGTTAATCAATAATGATCCTTTTTTAAATTGGTGGTTGTTAAGAAAGAAACTTCACCCATGATTATGCTTCAAAAGAACTCTCCCATTTGTTATGGCCCCATAATGCATAATGGGCAAAAAGCCTCAATTTCATAACCAAAGAAGTAATCATCTTAACATATTGATAGGGGAAGAAAACCAATTACATCAGCCCATGGTTTTGTTCTTTTGAGGGTAATGATCATACTGTCAAAAAAGGTTTAGTGGGGTGTCGTCTTGGAATGATAAGGTTGACATTGTTCACCAAGAGAGGGAACATATAATAGAGGTTGGTGGATTTTTAGCTTGCTTTTCCACTTTGCCATCATTAGGCTTCTAGATCGTGTGGGTGGTCCAAAGCCTAATCAGGATGGTTGTAAGGCCGTATGGGCAAATCGTGAATAGAATAGCATGTCTCCCTTCTATTTGTCCTGTCATCTTTTATCATGTCAAATTATGATCAAAATGTCATAATAATTATTAAACTTCATGTGTAAGATAGAGTTTAATTAGCTGTACCAGTTGCCTAATGTTGTCTTCCTCTCTAGTCATGATTAGTCTTTTATAAACGAAGTAACAGTTGTAGCCAGTATAATGACTTTGAAAGAAGCTAAAGGAGGAGGCGATCTTGTGAAGTGCGATTGCTGTGAGTTCCAAAAGGCTAATGAAATAGTTAACTCCGTTCAGAATTAGCTGCTACACATGGTGGACTGGATTAATTGAGTTAAGCGGCTAGATCACACAACTGAATGTATTTAATTGTCTTTTTTCTTTTTATGTGAAGAGGGAGGAAGTGAAAAGCTTCTATCTGGATTTATTGAAAGAAGAGGATTTGCAAGGTTTGCAGAGAAGCAGATTACAACCATTGAATTGTTTTAGACATTGAAGAGAAATTCAGAGATTCTGAACAACAAAACAGAAGCAGTGAAAATCCCTGTTTTGACGCAAGAGAATAGAGGCATTGAGCAGCATTCTGATGATTCCATTTGGTCTTTTCACTGCAAATGACCTTCCACTGGTAAAAGGAGTGAAGGGCTTTGTGTAAAGTGAAGGAGTTGATGGAAGCTTTCTTCCCCAGTGTTAAACTATTTTTCAGAGCCAACCACATGAAAACCTTAATTTTTGAGCACAGTTGCTTTCCAAATTAATTTGAAGAAGGGCCAAAGAAGACCTCCATGATTGATGAATTTGTAAAATGAGTTGACTGAGAAGTTGCCGTGGCTTGTGAATATTTTCACCATTACCCAAGTTGAAGAAGGTGTAGTTACAACCAGCATTCAAGTCCTTTTTTTTTTTTTTGTTACCATTCAAGTCTTTAATGTCTTTCCAAATGGGGGAGATGGTAGAGAATGATTTCCTTACTTTTATACCAAATTTTCTTCTGGCATAATGATAGGCACTTTTAATCTGACCAGTCCAAGGTGCCTTATGTTCTCTGATTAATTTCCAAGCCCACTTTGCCAATAAAGAGTGATTTAAATTGCTAATCTTCTTTAAGCCAAGACCACGCTCCTTTTCACAAACTCTCTCCCTACTTTTTCATAAGAAGGATCTTATCAACTGATCTATTCTGTTTACAAACCACCGGAGAAGCTTGAAGACGGACATACAATAGGATGGCAAAGCAATTAGAACTGGATTAATCAAAATTATTCTACCACCTATGCTAAAGAATTTACCTTTCCAGGAAGCCAGTCTAGAGCTAATTCTTTCAATCAGAGGCATCCAAGATTGTCTAGGCAGCTTCTTGTCACTAAGGGGCAGACTGAGGTATGTGAAGAGAAAGGATCCTTATCAAATTGGCCAAATACTTTGCTTCTTCCCAATCCACATTAATAATCGAACTCTTCTGAAAATTGATCTCAGGCTAGTTCAAACCCCAAGTAATCCAGCTTTAATTACAACAATATTGTCTCTCTTCCCGGCACATAAAAGAGATATATTTTATTGTCATATTGCATAAGTTTGTCATGTTGCATGCATGATTGATATGATTGCATCCTTTGGAAAACAATCAGAATCTATGCATTTGCATGCTGGTGTTAAAATCCATTTCCGGATATTAGCCAATTGAGTTTACAATGTAAATGACTTGAAGTTCAAGGACTAAAAAGCTACGTAGTTCAGATTCGCAGAAATCATGAATCAAGCAGAATTGTGACACTAGGTGCAAAACTTCAGATATATTTTAAAGAGGACTCCTACGATAACAATCAAAAATTTTACTAGCATGAAAAGCTGGCAATTGATAACAAAAATATTTAATTTTAGGCATTCTGATCCATATTCATGCATTGAAAACAACTAAACTAAAACTCGTTATCAAAATTAGGAGCCAAATAAATTCAATCATTGGCATTGATCAGTCCTTGTCAAGGTTAGCTGTGGCCCAGCTTTAATTTGTCAACCTGGGTTTGAATTCGCACTATGTTGAACAATGACTTCCACTCGTTATCTAACCTGGTTCTAATTTTGACGCAAGTCACAACTAGTTTGGGTCCCCGCCGACCTTCCAGCGTGGTCAACTTTCGTAGATACGCCAAGTCCGATCGCAATCTTTGAACAAGCGGCGATTACGTACGAATGTCATGTGAACTGCGGTTCTCCCAACTTCGTTTCCTTCCTCAGAAGACAAACGGCACATGGCATCTCCTCTAAAAACTTGTTCTCACGAGTTCCTGAGGTGCACCTTCTTATCAGTCCAACCATTAATTAAAAAGCCTAGATGACACCATGGCATCACCAAAAACCTTAGCCTCTTGTAGAGTAACTACTCGAAAAGATTGTTTTAGGAGCACTGCTTTCTACTGTGGCCTCGGTGGGGAAATGCCAAAGATTAACAGAATATAATTCCACTTCCCTACATCCCACCAACCATTTCAAGCGTATTTACTCTGTTACCGGTTGAAAGTATGCCTACCTTCTCTTTTGTGCTCTCTGCAACTCCACAAAACTCCCCATATCATACCAAAAACCTGAGAAAGCAGGGGGTAAAGCCTCACATTCCAGTCCCTACATAGAGATTCTTAATATATTTAAAAGCTATTGACGGCCGAACCATCCCAGGCCTCTGGTCTGTTTAGAGATCTCCCTCAGGTTGCCTGCTTTTGGGATTCCTTTATTGGCCTGCAAGCTAGCTTGGGATTCTTCACCGTATGGAAAACTAAATGCGGTTGGTTGTTGAGAGGTGGTGAAGGAATTTGCGTCTGTTTCTGCATTGTTTATGTTCAGATGGGTATTGTTTATGCTTGAAATGTTACTATAATTATCTGAGCATACTTCGGAAGGGAGGGATTTCTTTCAGGGGATATCATCTGACTGCTTTTTATTGATCTTCAAATAAATATTGGTAGTTGTTGAGATCAGAACATGAAGATATAGGAGAGGTTTTGCTTGCAGCTCTGGGTTAAGCTTGAGGGATAGCTATTGTATATATATATATATAAATCTGTTTTAGTGATCTCTAGACTTGTAAGAGATTTTTGTTTTACTTTGGTCATTGTGTAGAGGTTAGGTCGCCACAATTCAAAAAGGCTGAGGAGTGCTACAGGCTGAAACTAAATTTCAGTTCTTTTTTCTTTTTGATATTTTTGGTTCTCTTTTTGTGTGGAAAGAGAAGCCTCTCTAGATTGAAAGAATGCTTGCTCTGGAAAGAGGAGTCTTCGTGAGATTAGCAAGTTTTCTGATTCTTATTCTTCTTGCATGGCCGGCGGATTCATCTCGACACCCTCACAAACCAATTCAAAGCCACAAGGCCAGCCAACCTGAACCACTGAAGGTAATTCATTCTGTTTCAAGCTTGCAGTTCTTTGAAATTTAGCATGTTAGTGAACATCTAAAAGGATTTCTTCTCCATGGGCATTTCATGATATTTCTAATTCAAGTGCATGATGAAAGCGACAACTATTAATACTTGAATTATAATTGTTGCCTTTCCATCAGCTTTCTTTCTTTTGTTGGTTGAGGTGGGAGATGGTAAAGTTTCCTAATTATTCATGAATAAAAAGGAAGGAGACATGTCAGCCTCATTATTCCTTTTTATTATGTTGACTGAATGTGTTAGTGTAGGTGTAGATACATAATCCAAAAAAACTCTGTGTTTGATTTCCTTGGGATTCTGCATGCAGCTTACTCCAAAACTCTCATTCCAAATCACACTCCATGCATTCCTCTTCTGGGCCTCCATTGGTTTCTTGATGCCTGTTGGGATAATCATAATCAGGATGTCGAACAGAGTTGAATGTGGCAAAAGGCTCAAGGTTCTCTTCTACTCCCATGTCATTGTACAGGTAAGCTCAATCGCATGTTACATTATCTATAGCATTCGCAGTGCGCCGAAGTATATTTAATCTACCTGGTCTCTTGTCCACGTCTCGCCAACTGTTGCTGATGATTTGAAAAGCTTTTTGAAAAAAAACAAGAAATAACTGGTTTTACTCCACAAAGTCTCCCCATAACATTTTGTCTTGTAAACTTCCACACTCGCAACTATATTTTCTTTTCATTTCAAGTGACAGATGATAGCTGTCCTGCTTGCCACTGCTGGGGCAGTTCTTTCTATAATGAACTTTCAGAATTCTTTCAACAATATTCATCAGAGGACAGGATTGGCACTCTATTCGATGATATGGATTCAACCTTTGATCGGCTTTCTCAGGCCTCACAGGTATGGAATACAATTTTACGCATTAAAATGAACAAATAACATGTGTCTATTGCTTGCTTATATATGTATGTATGTATGTATGTATGTATTTTTTGGATCAAGAACTAGTTACTGAGGGTTTGTTTATCGTTTTATTTTTTTCTTAGAGGAGTGAAAGTAAGGAGCATATGGTACTTTGTCCATTGGCTACTTGGAACTGGAATTCCTATATTGGGGATCATAAACATTTACATTGGCCTGCACACCTACCACGAGAGGACCTCCAGAAGTGTAAGGTTGTGGACTCTTCTCTTCACCGCAGAGGTTGTGATCATTGCTATCATCTATCTTTTCCAAGACAGGTGGGATTATTTGATGAAGCAGGGAGTGATCCTAGGTGACGAGCAGATCAGACCCACGGACCATATAACATCTCCAAGTACCAGTCAAAAGGAGTAAGCATCAATATCTTAGTGGAAAGCCAGGATTCTTTGGGCTTGCTTTCAGCGCTCATGAATTATCCTAGCTCTAGCATTGGCTCAAACTCTTTTGTCCTTCCGCCAGTGCATTCTTTTACCAAGTTGTAATAGTGAGTATTTTGGAAACCGTAATGATGGAATGGGAGCATTGTGTTAGCTGTATATGAATTGACTTAGTAGCTGTATGCCTGTATATTAGCTGTATATTAGCTATATTACTAACTGTATATTAGCTATACACATGAACTGCATGTTAGCTGTACATAGTCACCTTCATCTATAAAAGGTGGGCTATGACATTGTTTGAAGTATGAACAAAGAAAATAATCTTCCCTTCTACGTCTCCCTCTCCTCTTCCACTATCTTTCTCTCCTCTTCCTCTACTTCAATTCAACATGGTATCAGAGCTTAAGTTTGTTTTCAAGAGAACTAAGGATGAATCAGAAGTCATGTGATGATTACAACAGGCGGAGTCAATGAACCAAGAGGAAGGTTTACTTGAGATGGTAGAGAGGGTTGTGCGAGATAGAACCTGATGAACTATTGCCTCAATATCAACTGTAGTAAGGGATGAAGTGGGCATAGAAGAAGAAGAGGATGCAGATGACAAATCAGTAGAAACAACAGTCGCAATCCGGTGACGAGAGCGTTTGGGCTTTCTAAGCTGCTTTCATCTCCTCAGCTTGTTTCTTCCTGCACTCTGAGATCTTATAGCCTATTTTGCCACAATAGAAACACTGTTTCTGAAATTTACTAGATTTTTCTTGTCTGACTTCGAAGAGGTAGTTGCAGCCATTAGAACAGAAGCAAAGGAGATAAAGGGAGTGGATAAAATACCAGCTGATGTGGCTATAACCATATCAGTAGAGAAGCCTCGACGAGTAGCCTAATGAGTCTCCTCAGAAAGGGCTACCTCCACAGTCGGTCGAGAAGATCGATGAAGTAAGAAAGCCCTAGTGGTCTCAAATTCATCGCAAATGTCTATCATAAGCTGAATAAATTGCCGACAATCCCTATATTCTTGAAACTTCTTAGTAGAGTCCTCATTTGTAAAATTAGGATCAGCCAGGAAAAGCTGATCCCAAAGACTGTTGATTTGTAAATGGAAGTCAAGAATAGATTGACCAGATGCTTGATGCAACTGATGAACCCTGGACTCCAACTAAAACTGAAGAGCCAAGTCACTGAACAATTGTAATGATTTACCAGAAATTTTCATGCAAGCTTGGCATTTCGAAATTTTGCGAGTAGAGTCTGAATAGAAGGCACAGATGTAAACCAAGATAAAAATCTTACAATGTGTACTCTCCCACTCTTTCCGTCGTTCTGCAAAATCAGCATTGGACTCTGTAGAACCCTGTGTAGGAGCCTTCTTATCTCAGGTGACAATTCTCAATTATCTATGCCCAATAAAAAAACAGACATCTGTTGGGACCAAATATTATAATTGGTCCCATCCAGAACGACCTTAATAGGGCGTGTAACATCAGTTGACAAAACCATAATTGAAATCTCAAGCAAACTTATGTCTTCCTTCTTTTTTTTTGAGATGTGACAGGAACTTCTTTGTGTCACATCCCTTTACCTAGCTTATCAGACAACAGGATTCAGAAGATGTGATCGAAACTCTTCCGTTATAATGCCTCTGTACCTGGCACGAGGAGAAGGGCAAAGCGGCTTTGTGTCACGTCTCGATGTTAGACAGACATGACCAAAGCTCTTTAGAGGAGGTGGTCGAGAAGCTGCTGCATGAGGCGGCGGGGCCAGATTTGATGCGCTCCTCCCCTCCTCTCTTAGGAGGCGCTGGAGACGTGACATTGACCAAAGCTCTTTGGTCAAGTGTGGGGTCGTCCTTCCGCTCTGGGGACTAAGATCCCAAGAGACCTAGGTGCTCTTGTCACACCGGATTGCGGCTGTTGCTTCTACTGATTCGTTAGCTTCTGCATCTTCTTATTCTTCTATGCCCCCTTCATCCCTTACTATAATTGATATTGAGGCAATAGTTCATCATGTTTTATCTCGCACTGCCCTCTCTACCATCTCAAGTAAACCTTCCTCATGGTTCATTGACTTCGTCTGTTGTAATCACATGACTTCTGATTCATCCTTAGTTCCTTTGAAAACAAACTTAAGCTCTACCATCTATGGTCTCTTTGAGCTTGGTTTTCCAAGTTTAGTTCAGTTCTTACTCAGCAAGGTTTTACTCCTAGTGCATATAATTATGCACTATTTTTTCGCCGATCTGAGGCGGGTATTGTTCTCCTCTTGTTATATGTGGATGATATGGTTATTACAGAAGATGATGTCTTAGGAATTTATGCACTTCAGCAATTTCTTGGACGACAGTTTGAGATGAAGGATTAGGATCCCTTAGCTACTTTCTTGATCTCGAGGTGACATCCAGCTCAGATGGCTACTATTTTTTTCGGGCTAAGTATGCTTCCGAGTTGATATCTTGTGCTGGATTGATAGATAGCAAGACTGTGTAGAGTCCTCTGAAAATAAATGTTAAGCTTCTTCCCACTAATGATGAACCATTGACAGATGCGACTTTGTATCGTTAGTTGGTTGGTAGTCTCATTTATCTGACTGTTACACGCCCTGATATCTCTTATGCAGTCACATTGGTTAGTCAGTTTATGCATGTACTATGCTCTATACGATATGCAGCAATCCTACATATCCTTGGGTATGTTAAGGGTATATTGTTCTACGGTCTGTATTTCTCAGCCCACTCTACCTTAGATATTCAAGCTTATTCTGATGCTGATTGGGATGGAGACCCTACAGATCGTCGCTCTATCACCAGCTATTGTTTCTTGCTCGGTTCTTCACTCATTTCTTGGAAAAGCAAGAAGCAGACGGTTGTCTTTCGCTCCAGTACAGAGGCTGAGTATCGTGCACTCGCAGATACTATCTCTGAATTCTTATGGCTTCGATGGCTATTACATGACATGGGTGTTTCTTTGACCAACAGTTTCTCTCTCAATTGTGATAATATAAGTGCCATGCAGATTGCTCATAATGATGTGTTTCATGAGTGAACAAAGAACATTGAGATAGATTGCCACTTCATTCGACATATCAAGCAAGGCACTCTTTAGTTGGTACATGTTGCTTCTACAGATCAGCTTGCTGATATTTTTACGAAGGCCCATCCACCAAGGCGTCATCGGAATTTAGTTCGCAAACTCAAGTTGTCATCTTCGCTACCATCTTGAGTTTGAGGGAGGATATTAGCTGTATATGAATTGACTTAGTAGCTGTATATTAGCTATATTACTAACTGTATATTAGCTATACACGAGCTGCATGTTAGCTGTATATAGCCCACTTTCATCTATAAAAGGTGGGCTATGACACTGTTTAGAGTATGAACAAAGAAAATATTCTTCCCTTCTACGTCTTCCTCTCCTCTTCCACGGTCTTTCTCTCCTCTTCCTCTACTTCAATTCAACACATTAGATTGAGAAAAGGAGAATATAATTTAGGAGTATAGTGGGGGCTTTGTGGCTTAGAAAGTGTTTGAGATGCAGACATCTGCTCGGAATTGGGATTCATTGTATAATATAAATTTAAGCATATGTGTATACTGATCAAAACAGGATTATTTGCAAGTCAATCATTTTCCTTTTTGTAATTCTAAAGTTTGTTTCATCTTTTGAAACAATACAGTGTTCAAACATGATTATGATCTGAGTCATGCTAAAAATTATCTTGGACTATGATGTAGCTAGAACTTGTATCTCATGATCTTTCCCCATCTAAAGGGCTTCTTTTGCAAATCTTTTGCTATAATAGCTTTCAAAGTCCATAAGCTTTCACTTATTGTTTTCTCTTGTAGGAAATGATAGTGTGATCGCACTAGCCCAAGACTACCAACCACAATATGAAGAAAAAAAAAGCAAGCTACATGCAAAGACCTCTAAAGATGAATAAGAATGAACAATTAATTAAAGCAACTCAATACAAAGATGGAAAACAACCAGCTTGTGGTTGTATTCCCAAATACAACAAATTGGGGAGGTTTTTTTATAGACTTTATGGAGTCTTTTAGTATATACATCCACACTAATTACATGTAATTAAGGTTGTATAGAAAAATGAAGAGACACTATAGGAAGATGTAAGATAGAGAAGTGTATGAATATATTAACCATCTTGGCATGAATCTAGATTCATTATGTATCTAGACCATTCTAAAATATTAACTTTACTAATTTCAACACTCATCCTTAAAGTGGTATTTTGGAAACAAGTCTGAGTTTAGTACAGAGTGACTCAAATTGTCCTTTAGAGAGTGACTTGGTGAAAACGTTGGCAACATTCTCTGGACTTAGGGCCGGCCCAATCCTTAGGCGACTTAGGTGGTCGCCTAAGGCCCCGGACCAAAGAAGGCCTACCGCAGGAAAAGCCTCAAAGATAAAATGGAAAGAAAAAAATGCCCCTATGCGAGTTTGCCTTAGGTTGGCCTACTGCAAGAAAAGCCTTAAAGACAAAATGGTTGTAGGCCCCCCAAATACGTTGGGCCACTCTTGTCTGGACTTTGGACCTCCAAAGCACTAATAGTGCCATCAAAAACTTTTTTGTGAATGAAGTGATGCTCTAGCTCAATATGCTTTGTTCTAGCATGACATACTGGATTCATTGCAAGCTTTATGGCACTTTGATTGTCACCAAGAAGTATGGTTGGCTTGTGGATAAGTGAATAGATATCTTCAACAAGCCTCTAAGCCAAACACATTCTTAACCTTGAGCAGCAAGAGCAGCAACTTTATATTTTGCTTCTTTGGTTGGCAAAGAAACTACATCTTGCTTTATATTTTGCTTCTTTGGTTAGCAAAGAAAATGCATCTTGCTTTTTATTACACCAAGAAATACTTGTGTCACCACAAAAGAAAATATAGCTAGATGTAGACATTCGATCATCCAAGTCACCTCCCAAATCAACATCCATGTAGCCAAGCAAAGAAAGATTAATTCCCTGTTTATAGAATAATTCCATATTAAGTATAGAACTAACATACTTTTAGACTTTCTTTACTGCCTCCAAATGTGGTGCATGCATAAACAGGCTAATCAACCCAACAGAGAAAGCAATATTTGGCCTTGTTATGGTTAAATAGAAAAGACTACCAACAAAAGTACGGTAAGGTTTGAGGATCGGTCAGAAGAAAATCTTCGTCACGTTTCAATTTCACATTTACATCAAAAAAAAAAAAAAAAAGGGAAAAAGAAAGCACGAGGCATCATATCTAGATCAGCTCATGTAAGTTTTAAGCCGAGTTTTTAGCAAGCCGAGCCGAGATTTTCTTTTAGATATGCTATCCACCCTTGTTCTGGTTTGGCTCCTCATAAACTCATTCTCAGCCTGCTCATGAGTGATTTGGATCAGGTCAATGTAGGTCGATCAAAAATCTCAGGCAGGACATGCCTAACTGCAATGGTGAGGAAGCATCGAGAAACCTCGGACTCGTCAGCTCCCGCTCTGCTGCTCAAATGCATCCGCACAGGCCAACCTCATCAAGACCTCGCTCGGCTTTGACCCCATCCTTCAGACGTTTCTCCGGCCAATGCCGTAGACTTTCTCGATGAAATGCCCCACCCTAACCCAACCACCACAGGAGCCGCGATTACGGCATTCTGTAGAGCAGGACAAATTGCCAAAGCCCGGAAGGCTTTAATGGCATCAAAAACCAACGGAGGCTTGAATGCCATGATTGTTGGGTATATACCCTTAACGGCTATTATTCAGAAGATTTACAGCTTTTTAGGCAGTTCCAGACATCTGGTTTCGATCCACTTGCGTCACGCACTCACGAATGCTTTCAGTCTCTGCCAACCTCAATGCATCGGATGAAGGGAAACATATACATGATTTCAGAATGAAGAAAAACAAAAATCTAGCCGTAGATGTCGCGGTGAGCAATTCGCTGGTCAATCTTTATTTCAGGTGCGAAAGCATGGGTGATGCCGAGAAGGTGTTTAGCTGCATGCCAGATAGAGGTGTTTCCACGTGGACGGTCATGGTTTCAGGCTATGCAATGAATGGTAGTTTGGAGAAGGCCATGGATTTGTTCAATATGATGTCATGCGGAAGCATGATTTCTTGGTACTCAATCAGAGAGAAGGATACGATGAAGTGGCATTTGAATTGTTCTGTTAGATGAGAAAACATGGTGAGGTTCCTAATAAGTCACACATGTCTTGCAGTTCCAAAAACATGCAAACCTGCAGTTACTGGACAATAGTAAGGGGGTTCATAGTTGCCTTCAGAAATCAGCATGGATTACGATTGTTGATGTCGGATGTGCTTTGATGACAATATATGCCAAATGTGGTGAGCTTTTAGATGTTCAGAAAGTTATTGGTGAAATTTCAGAGCATAACACAGTCTCATGGTCGATCTTACTGGCAGGATATGCTCAGAATGGGTACATTACAGAGGCTGAGAGGATTTTTAATGGAATGCCAGAGAGAGTGATTTCACGGAATGTTATGATTGCTGGCTTGTGCAGAAGGCAATGCAAGTTAGAGCATTTGTTCTTTTCATTGATGTGATCAAGGATAACATGAAACCCAGCTGCTTCACACATACAAGCCTCCTTAATGGGTGCTCAAATCCCCAGTATATAAGAAGTGGTATAACATTTCCTATGTATGTTATAAAAATGGGCTTACAATCAGATGCTTCAATAGGAAATTCTTTGATTACTGTGTAC
Organism: Phoenix dactylifera; assembly: GCF_009389715.1. Lineage (NCBI taxonomy): Eukaryota > Viridiplantae > Streptophyta > Magnoliopsida > Arecales > Arecaceae > Phoenix > Phoenix dactylifera. The sequence continues at coordinate 11,865,923 of NC_052395.1, forward strand.
GGGGAGCAAGGAAATGTTGGAGATGCTCGTCTAATCTTTGACACGACACCTTGGCATGATGTGGTCTTACGGACAGTAATTGTGGCTGCTTATGCTTCTAATAATAATGCAGGCGAGGCTCAAAGATTTTTGATCAGAATGCCACAGAAAATCCTGATATCTTGGAACAAAATGGTGCTTGGATACCTTCAAGAGAGCAGACATGTTGAATGCAATGCAGTAAATGGGATGAGCAACCTACATGCACTATAATTCTTTTATGAGATAGGGCAATCCGAGATCAGCACCTGATAAATTCTATTATAATCATGCTTTAAGTGCCTGTGCTGTCATTAGAGATCTAGAACAGGCCAGAGCAATCCTTAGCAGAACTGTCCAAAGAGGGTTGATATCAGATTTGGCAGTGGGGAATGTATTGATCACTGTATATGGGAAATGTTTAGCTCTTAGTGAAGCAGAAATGATTTTTGACAGCATGACTAACTGTGACATGACATCTTGGAATGCATTGTTAACAGGCTATTCACAGAATGGACAAGGAAGTGGAGTCCCGGATTTCTATGAGAAAATGCAAAGATCAGGAGTTCAGGTAAATAATGATTAACGTCACATTTATAATTCTCAGCTTGCAGTTGTCTGGGAGAGGATGCTGAAGATCAGAAATTGTTTGATTCTACAGAGAAAAATAATGGTATATGTCCCTCCAGGGAGCTTGTATGATAGACATTTTTGGACAAGCTGGCTATTTTAATGATGCCGAATTTATTATCATAAACATTCCAATAGAACCGGATGCAGCTGTGTGGGAGCATTACTTGGAGCTTGCAAAGTGCATGGAAAATGTGCAAGCTAAGTTGAGTACAATAGGAGAGAAAAAACATACCTAAAAATCCTTCGGATCCTGTATATATAAAAGTGTGGGTATAATAGAGCTGATATCCATAAAGAAGAGGTACGTCGTAACCATCAAACATGCAATAACTACTTGGACGTGCAGGACGAGCTGTAATTGATCTGCAACATGTCTTAAAATTGTGTGGGTCTATAACTGTCCTCCTTAATGAATTTAACTGCTCTCAATGCATCTCGATTCAAGAACTCGTGGCACTCAATTATTGGTCGATTGGTGGGTTGGTAGAAGAGCAGCAGATCAAATCTTTCATTTGGAACCAGATAATTCTTGTGCTTATATTGTACAGGTTGATTCTTTTGCAGCGGCTAGAATGGGAAGGCATGGCAAAATTAAGAGCAGCAACGAAGCAAGAAAAGGCATCTAAAGTTTATCTGGATGCAGCTGGAATGAGATCAGGAACCAAAAGGACATCTTTCTATCTGGTGACTCCTGCCACCAGCAAAAGGCTTCCATCTTTGCAACACTATAACCTGTATGGTAGCTAGATCAAAGAAAGATATGCACTAGATTCTGAACTCTTGGGTTGTGGTATACTATGATTAACAGAAAATGATAGGAAAAATATGCACTCTTAATTCATGGAAAAAGTTGGACATAACCGGTGAATATAGCAATCGACAATATGACTACAGGCGGGAGAATCACAAATGCTCCAATTGTTGCAAAGAAAATGGAATCATTTCTGCGAGCTACTTCATTCAGGTAGGCCTGTCGCTTGATGTTTCTTCTCTGTGAAATGGTCAAGGAATTCCTACTTGCTTGCAACCTTTTACCTAGTGGAAGGCTGAAATCACCTTCCCGGTCTCCAACCAGTTCATCAAGTTGTTCACAAATTGTAGGCTTGCGAGTGTCACCATCACTCTCATAACCTGTTAGGGAAGTCCACCTGAGTTATATTGGAACAGAGTTGGTTTTTATGAATCTATAAGATGTCAAAAGCCTTTTTAGATAATCTCTAGATAACATGTACATACTGCTGCCAGGGGATGTGGAAGATGTCAGTTGTTCCAAGAGATCCAGCTGAGTGCGTGCAGAAGACCCTGTTAGAATCACACATACAGGCATGAGTTATTAATTTGTTTACAAGATAAGGCTACAAAGATATGAAACAGTAAACAAAGCAGACATAGTTTTTCCCAGTTGGAAAGACATGATCCACAGTTGCATTTCTAGATAAACCGAAGAGCCATTTAGATGATACGGCCTGGCCTGTCATCAATTCCAGAATCGTTCAAACATTACTACACGGTCGAACAATTACTTGTACTTCTGATTTCAGAAGCCATGGTCATCAAAATGATGTATTCATCGAAGCAGATGATGGGCTCTAATCATTGAAGTTGAAGTTGAAAGGCTAGTGTACCATCAGCATTAACTGGCATTTCATAACATTCAAAGGTTAGGGATCATTCTATTTCTAAAAAAATATTTAATGGGTAGCAAATGCCAGCAAGCAAAATGAACAAATTAGCTCCCTTCTTCCCCTATCATCAGTGACAGCTAATAGTCGCTTAGATGTGTAGTCTGATTAAATACTTTCGAAGAAAATAAAAAGAAACTAAACTTTCTCGTGAATAATGAAAAGAAGAATAAGAAAGTTGATGATTTCATAGAGAATTGAGTGATGAAGAACTGACATGATGGCTTGGACGTGCAGGGGAGAGAAGAGGAAGCCTCTGCATGCAAAGGGAAGGGGCTGGAGTTGGTGCAGCGAGGGCCAACGGAAATCCTAAGGGAAACTGTGGGTGTATAAAATAAATGTAACAACTGATAGAAGTAAACTGCCAAAGAAAAAAGCAAAATTGTGCAGTTCCTAGCAGTTTGGTAATGGCTAATTCATGAATCTAACTTGAGGAAAGTCCCTAAGGCTCATCCTTTTTGGGTGCTTGCTGAATCTCGCTAGAAACCTACTGACCAATCTCAGCTTGTTCTTTGGATTAGAAGTTCAGTTTGGCGTGCTGTAGATTGGATACTTGTTCCTCCATGATCAAGATATCATTCCAATTCTCTTATGGTTTAAATTTCTACAAGATATCGTTCCTATTGCCTTATGATTTAAATTTGTAACCACCATGCAAGTATTCTTGTCATAAAAATATTCTTTCAGAAATATGTTGCTTTGTGAGCTCCACTTGTTACACTGGATATCTACATGAATTTTTTTGGTTTACAATTGAAACTGAAAAGAACAGCTCTACCTGTTAGACTCGGATCATCGGTAACACCTTCTGATCGTGCTACTTTACAAGGAGGTAATTTCTTCTCTGAGCTTGTGGGCTTTACTAGGACTAGTGTATGGTTCTTTACTTGAAACCTCTCTGGAGCCTGAATCCTGGGAGCTGTTGGGAGAGAGGAAGAAGGGGCAATATTCCGGGCCATGGATTCTCTAAGAAGTGTTAGAGAATTCCATGTGGTTATATTTTCTGAGAGTATTGTCCAGTGGTTATAATATTTTTGTTTATCGACCACAGAAACAGAAAAACGGAGCACCACATGTTTGTTTGTATTTGTGAGAGCTCAGCTATAAGTTTCTGGAGCACCACGCACAGCCTAAGCGAGTCCACTGGAAAGATGGTTGCTGAAATGGGGCTCCTTGGCTCGGAGTTGAAGTTAGGCATCCTGAGCTAATAGCACTTCGAAAAGGCTCCGCTTAATTAATAAGCTGATCATCGAAGCATACTTATCTGTACGAGATGCACGCTGATGCCGCACCGTTAGGCTTTGCTAAAGCGAGCCTCACATGTGGCGCGTCCAGGAACATGCATGCAAAAAAAAAAAAAAAAACCCTTTTATGTGCACCTTTGGATCCACGGCACGCACAAAGAGAAGAAAATTTTCCTTTAATAAAACACTAAGAGAAGGATACAAAGTCTTTTTTTTAATATATGATTTAATGCATTGTGGATATTTGGATTCTCATTAGGATTTGCTAAGGCTAGCGGATCTTTGGATCCTCATTAGGACTTCCTAAATAGAACAAGAGCACCATTTGTGGTGCGTACGAGCAATCATATCGAAATCTATGCTTCGCAGCAATCTTAATGCTGATCTAAGGGCCAATACTCCAAGGAACTATCAAATAATCTGCTGAGCTTCATAAACAAATCTCTTCCTTTTGGGAGGCAAGACTTGTTGACAGTTTTATCTATATCTTAGATGCTATCTTAAAAATGTCCAAAAATATTATTAACACGATTTGTAGAGAGTTGAAAAATATGCCAAGTAAAATTCATGATAATAATTGTTGGTGGCCTTATTTTATGGACATCATTAAAGCAATTATTGGTACCTATGTGCCAGTAAAAGTTTCTCCATCCAAACAAATATCATTTATTAGTCGAAAAGAGGCTCCGCAAAACATCAAGGCTTTGTTGTGATTTTGAGGTGCATTATACTTTTGTTTGGGCTGAATGGAACTGTACATGATACATATATTTTTTTAGAGGTTAGATGTAGAGAAGAGCTCAAATTCCCACATCCACCTAGAGATATGCATTTTAATTAAGTATACTATATTGGTAGTTATATGTTTTAACTTTCATGAACAAGTGTTAAATTATATATATGCAGGTAAATATTGCTTGGTGGATGCAAGGTATTCTCACATATCAGGATATAGGGGGACCTACATTGGGAGGTATCATCTACCAGATTTTTGCCATGGAAGTCAACCAAAGGGTATATATAAAATTTTTAATCATGCATATTTCTCATTGAGATGCACTATTGAGAAGACATTTGAATGTTGGAAAAGTAGGACATTTGGATGTCGGAAAAGTAGATGGAGAATATTGAATACAATGTCTAACTTCCCTTATCATAAACAAGTTCAAATTATGGTGGCTTCCTTGGCCATTCATAACTTTATTAGGAATCTTGCAATTAAAAATTTTGAGTTTCATAATTATGAAATTGATGAGAATCTATTTCCTCTTAATTGTTTAAAGATTAATGAATCATAACAAGAATCTAGCATAGAACAAAGCCGAACAAGTAATTATAAGATGGATGTTCTGCATGATCGTATTGCTACTCTTTTTATTACTAGTTGACTTCTTTCTTTATGAAATTGTGCATGTAATATAGATTTTATGATTGTATTATTCATATTTTGTATTTGAGTAAACAAGAAAGTTGCCTCTTGCATTTTTGTTGCTATTAGAATCAAGAATGCAAAACACTTTGGTAACATTAATGGTTAATGCATATTTCAGATTTGTTATAGACATGTTGGCATCAAATATATATTTGATATTTTGTTATAGTGTATTTGTGGAATTCAGTGATTTGTCAAAATTAACCTATAATATATCATTGTGTATGAGAAAAGAAAGAATAGTGAAAGCATTGGATAGAAAAGAGTTTTAAAATTTCACTTTTGCAAGTGTGATTGCATGCATCTATATTTTTCTCCAAAAATTAGGTCTTAAATATATTATACTATGTAATGATATATTAATATATGTAATAATTGTAAACTTCATATTATAATATTGTATTATAATTATTAACTGACATTAGCTATATTATCATATCATATCATATCACATCATGTTATATTATTATACTATAAATATACAATTATATTACATTATATCATAATATTATTTTATTATGTTATGCTATTTTACATTATATTACAATAATATATTACATTATACCAATACTATAATATGTAATAATACAATATTATATTATGTTACACTATAATAATATTACTCTATGTAATAATACATTACTATGTTATATTACGTTATATTATATCATATTATATTTTATTATTATGCTATAGTATACAATATTATATTAACTATATTATAATAATATTATATTGCATTATAGTACAATACTACATTATATTATATTATAGTAATATTATACTTTGTAATATATTTATATAATAATATATATTTTATTGCATTATACTCTACTGTACGATACTGTGCAATATTCTTCATTACCATTTTGTCATACCAAAAGCATTTTTTTTGGTTTGGTTACCAAATACATATTAAAGTTCACAAAACTTTAGAAATATAGTTACCAAACATCAAACATCTTTTTATAAAAACTCTACTTCTCACAAGCTCTATTTCTAAAGGTTGTAAAAGCTCTACTACCAATAGCTTTGCCAAACATGGCTAATAGCCATTCCCTATAATTTTCTAATATTCTCTCTTTTGAGATTTGGGGTGCAAATGAGCCAAACAGCTTGCGAGGTTCTCGAGCTTAACTCAAATCTAAGCTAGACTCAACTAAAGGATTGCGAGCTTAGTCGAGTATATATATATATTTAATAATATTTATATTTTATTTATAATATATAAATTATAATTTAATATTTTAAAATATAATATTATGTCATATTTTGTTTTAATTATATTTTTTAGTTGTAACTAAAGTTTGAATTTGAGCTCGAGTATGGGCCGGTTGATATTCGAATCAAGTAGAGCCAATCTCAAGTATTACTTTTTTTTGGTCGAATCAAGTTTGAGCTTAAGTATTAACTATTAAGGCTCGATTGAATTTAAGCGAGTTTCGAGCCTAGGTATTTTGAATCGTGTTAAAGCGCTAACCTCTAGCTATTCGACTTGGCTCGACTCAGTTACATTCCTGGACTGAGAAAGCTAACATTTAGTTCCACCCCTTGCGTGGGCCATGAAAATAGTTAAATGCATAAGCTAGCTAGCAGCTTTCACTCAATATAATTATTTGATGTATCAACAAAATGCAAGAATTTGCTTAGGAACATCATGACTCTAGGCGCCAATGGCACCACAACATGTGCGTGGGAGTTGTCCTAACCATGACGGGGCATTTGGTATGGGATGATCGTCTCAGGATCAAGGGTGATGTGGGTGGAGGTGATGAGATTACCGTGTTTGGTTACACCACGGTGGTACTATGTGGCGGTGATTTTAAATCACCTCCACTCCTTAAATCACCGCCCAACCCGGTGATGGGATACCCATCCTTGAGGTCGGAATCCAAGATCACCCTAGGGCAGTGATCATGGGTTGAAAATTAAAGACAAAAATACCCCTCCTTCATAGCCGTGGGAGACTCCACGGAAAAAAAACCCTCTCCCCTTCCCCCTCCTGTTCTCTCCCTTCCCCGCATCCCTCCCGTTCTCTCCACAACCTCTCCCAGCACTTCGGAAAGCGTGGCGAAACCCTTGCCCCCAAGTCTTCGCGCTGGACGGGCATCAGGCTTCCCAATTGCACGCCGCACCGCCTCCCTTGTAGCATCGCCCCCACCCTTGCCGCCGCCGCCTTCGCCGCTCCGCCGTGGCCATTTCCGCCTCCGCCCTCCTGTTTTCTTAGGAGAAAAAAGGGGGATTTATGCTTTCTTTTATTTATTCTATGCTAATCCCTTTTATAAAAATGCTTGCATCTCATATAGATAGCTAAATCTCTTTTAGTTAAGGCTAGAAAAAAGCTTAGCATTTTCTTCATGTATTTCCTTTAATCATCAATGGGATGTTAATGTTTTTGATTTGATTTATGGTGCAGTAGATTTATAGAAATTATTTCAAACTTATATATTTTTCTGATTTGTTATTTTTTTTGGGTATAACAGATACTTAGAAATCCTTGTAGTTTAAAATAGAATTACTGCATTGCTGTTCGTCCTTTCCTGTCTGGCTAAAAATATGCTAAACAGATCGTTGTTAGAACCGACAAACAAAGTTTAATTTAAATTTTTACTCTTACCTGTTCTACTCGAAGAATAGCGGTTGTAAGAGGTCGATCCACAGGGAGGCGATTGGAGTTGCATAAAAATTAGAACATTCACTCGGATTCAAAATCGACTTTTGAATGATGGAAGAAAAACATTATTTTGAGGATGTTGATGGATTCTCTAGTCTACCGGAGAATGTTTTTTATTTAAAAAAAAATAATAAAAAGACAAGTTCTTAGAAATCAAAGAGCATTTATAAATTCATGAAAATGTTTAACTTATTCAAAGATAAGCTTTGGCATAAATTAAAATGGATGAAAACAAGTGCTAAGAAGATCAAAAGCCTAGAACATAAATTGCATAAAAGAAAATTTAATGCATTGCATAAAAAGTAGTAATTAAACTGAACCTAGAATATGGATTGCATGAAAGAAAATTAACTGATTTCATAAAAAGAAATGATTACAAAGAGTAAAGAGATTGAAGATGAAGCCTAATGCTTCTTTCTTCTACAAATAAAATAAACTAAAATAAAATAAAAATAAGAAATTTTAATTCCTCTCCCTTTCTCTCCCACGGTGGACTTTCACATAAAACTCTTTTTTTTCTTTCTTTCTTTCTTCTTCCCAAGAACAGAGTATGCTCTGTTTCTTGGCTCAACACCCAGCCGGCTCCTCCTTCCTTCTTCTTCTTTGGACCCGACCCCAACCGAGCTCCCTTCTTCTTCCTTTGGACCAGCCGGTTCCCACCACTCCGAGCTCCCCCTCCTCCTCCTCCTTCTTCTCCTCTTATAGCCGCAGGGTCACTTGAAATGGAATCACGGAAGGGGGGCGCGGACGCGATGCGGGATCGCAGAATCACGGAAGAGGGATTCCGAATCCGGCTCGGGCGCGATGTCGATTCGGGAAGGACGTTGGCTGCGGTTCCTTGATCACAGACGGAAGGAGACGCGGGCTGAGGCTGGGATTTGCTGGCTGTGAACGCGTTGATGGCGTGGGATCGACGGGAGGACGGATGCGGGATGCTGTCGCGGAAGGAAATGCTGTTGTGAGGAGCCGATTACGGAAGAGATCCGGGCGCTGGAGGCTGGGGATGCTTCACGGGCGGATGGAGTGGGCAGACGTGGATCACGGGATGGCTTAGAGTCCGGAAGAGCTGAGATTTGGGTGAATGGTTTCCTTCTTTGGGTGCCGGTTTGGGAGCGGGATCGACGGGAGGACGGACGCGGGATGATGGTCGAATTGGAAGCTTCGTGAATGGCTGGCTGTGAGGCGCTGGATCACGGAATGGATTTGGGATGCATGCGAAAGGTGGGGACGCTGGGAGATGCGGACGGTGTGGCTGGCTGGCGGGCTGAGGCGTTGAAGACGGGAGAGGAAAATGGATGCGTGATGCTGGGGATCCGACAGGAGCTGGCACGCTGAAGAAGAAGATCACGGACGGTGAACAGCTGGGATGAAGCTTGGAAAGATGTGGCCGTGGGATGGTGCTCTGATTGCTGAGATGGGGGAAACGTGCCATGCTTGGGTCAAGTTGGTGCTATACCAGAATCAATGATACTCTGATGCGCGCGATTGGGGGGCTGGAATCAAAGTTGGGCTGAGACAACGGTGGGTGGCAGCCGGTAGTGACTCGACTCCATCAGGGTGATGCCCATGGGAATTAAGACAAGTCAGATGCAATTGGGCTCAGTTGAACCTGGACATGGAATGTGGGATGCTTGCACAAATAAAACATTAATTAGTTAATTTTATTTTAAATGATTAGCTAAAATACTAATTAAAATGGCCTGACGATTGCACTTTTGTGCTCTCATCACACCCCCCAACCAGCTAATTGCTAGTCTCTAGCAATTTAGTGCGACAATGATAAAATGAGAGTGCAAAAGTGTTATTTATTATATAAATATATTAAGATAAATACTCACTTTCGTAGAGCATTACGATTGCACTTAGCACGTGCAACAAGCCTTTAAACCCCTAGGTTACCCTAGTGGACGAGTGTTGTCTCGTGAGGGTTTGCAGTGAAGTTACCCACAAACTTCAATCCCAAAATAAAATTTGGTTTGTGAAATGAAAGTCTTATTTCAAGTACATAACTGATAAGAATTTCAAAAGCACACAAGGTTTTAATTACTAAGTAGCCCAATTTCTAGGTTAGTATGCAATTTGAGTTGAAGTCATTAAGTTTTCCATTAGGAAGTTGTAAGACTTATTTATACTTGAGTGCTCAGTGAAGTTTGGACCATGCACAAGCTAAGGTTTTGGATCTCCAAAATATCGCTAATATTAGTAGTTTCCAAGAATTGGTTGGACAAGACCTATTTGCTGATTCAAAATCATCTTTTCTGCAGGATTTCGAGAGCTGTGGATGTTTACTTTAATACCTCATGGGCTTTATCTGTAATATTCCAGTTTACTTGAATTTTTACAACGACGGCTTTCACACTATTGTCTTTCTTAAGATCAATATACAATTTTTTTTTTGCATTAAAGAGAAATGATAATGTATATATTGTGCACTTTTACTCCTGTGATGATTCCTCCATGTAGCGAGCAATTAGTCGACAATTCTCACACCAGTTGGCATGAGGTGTCGGGCATCAAGACTCCCCTACGGACCTATGCTCGGATTTCTCATCACAAGCCCGCTGACCTTTGACAATAGGTAGCTCTTTCCGATGTACCTGACTAAATCCACCATTTTTTTTTTTGGAGGATCAGAAAAAGATGGTTCATCAGGATTCGAGGTTGCTACCATATTCTCAACACAATGTCCGAACCTATACCTTAGAAAATGCAGGCCAGATGTGTTGTGAAATTCAAAACACTAATTAGCTTACAACTCACTAAAAGGAATTTAATAAAAAAAACTCACTTTGCACTACTTCCAACTAGTCATTGGGCTCTTAGATTTTATATACATTGTGTGTTGTATATATATATATATATATATAATATATATATATATATATATATATATATTTCAAAAATTTTAACTAAAAACTTTTTTTTATATAAAATTTCAAATGCGTAAAAATACCCCCAAACCTAAATCTAACATTGTCCTCAATGTTAAAGAAAATTTAAAGCAGTAAGAGGACAGAGGAGAAGTACCTGATATGGGTGGGTTAATTGAAAGTTGGGACAAAATCCCCCAAAACTGCATGTTAGTAATTTATTGATTTTTTTTTTTATAAAAAGAAACTTACATGTTGGGTTGCCTCCCAAAGAGCGCTAAGTTTTATGTCTTCAGCCAGACAATTCCGATTTACTCATAATAGATAGGGTCGGTCAGAAGTATCTCCTCGACTTCTGGACTCAGATACTCAAGGTATGATTTTAAACGATGTCCATTGACTTGAAAGGACCTACCATCCTTGGTATTGCATATTACTACTGCACCATGCGGGTGCACTTTCTCTACTGTGTATGGGCCAGTCCAAGCGAGATTTAAGTTTTCTAGGGAATAGATGTAACCGAGAATCATATAAGAGAACTTTTTGTCCTTGGTAAAACTCTTTACGAGTAATCATTTTATCATGCATGACTTTCATGCGATTCTTGTACTTCTTAACACACTCGTAAGCATCGTTCCTAATTTCTTCAAGCTCGTCGAGCTGAAGCTTTCTATGTTCTCCTGCCTTGTCGAGATCGAAATTTAGGCGTTTGATTGCCCAATACGCCTTTTGTTCTAACTCGACAGGTAAATGGCAAGCCTTGCCTTAGACAATCCTATATGGGGACATTCCAATTGGTGTTTTGTAGGCCGTTCGATATGCCCACAATGCATCTGTTAACCTAAGGGACCAATCCTTTCGAGATGGATTGACAGTTTTTTCGAGGATGGTCTTGATTTCCCTGTTGGAAATATCACTTGTCCACTTGTTTGTGGATGATATGGGTGTACCGACCTTATGGGTGATGTTGTACTTCCTAGCAAGGGCTTTAAAAATTCTATTGCAAAAATATTTCCCCCCATCACTAATGATAGCACGAGGGGTGCCAAAAGCGAGCGAAGACAGACTCCTTAAGAAACTTGATCACTACTTTGTGATCATTGGTCTTACATGCGACAGCCTCAATCCACTTGGACACATAGTCAACAGCACAAGAATGTACTGATGCCCAAACGACATAGGAAAAGGACCATAAAATCAATATCCCAAACATCAAAAATTTCTATAATTAAGATAGGGTTCAGGGGCATCTCATTCTTTCTCGAAAGTTTTCCTAATCGTTGACATCGATCGCAAGATTTACAATAGTCATGCGCATCTCGAAAAAGTGTGGGCCAATAAAATCCGCACTGCAAAACTTTTGCAGCAGTTTTCTTCCCACTAAAATGACCACCACAAGCATGGTCATGACAAAAGAAAGGACATTCCTTTGATCGTGTTCAGGGATGCATCGTCTGATGATTTGATCAGGACAGTATTTGAACAAGTATGGTTCATCCCAAAAATACCATTTTACACGGGCTAGGAAGCGGAATTTTCTTTTGTTTGGTCCATGAACGGGGCATTCGTTCAGTAACTAGATAGTTGACTACATTAGCATACCATGGAACGTTGGTATGGGAAATCATCATTAATTGTTCATCAGGGAAGGTCTCGGACACAGGCATGGATTCTCCAGATGATTCAACAATTAATCTGGACAAGTGGTCAGCTATAACATTTTCAGATCTCTTTTTATCTCGTATTTCAAGATCAAATTCTTGAAGCAATAGGATCCAACGAATGAGTCTTGCCTTGGCCATCCTTTTTTGTGAGAAGGTACTTAAGGGCGGCATGATCAGAATAAAATAAAGACCTTGGATCCTATCAGATAGGGACGAAATTTGTCAAGAGCAAAGACAACAGGCCAACAACTCTTTTTCAGTTGTAGAATAGTTAAGTTGGCGTCATTCAGAGTTTTGCTCGCATAATGAATCACGTGGGGGAGCTTCCCCAGCGCTGACCTAGGACGGCACTATTGCATAATCAGATGCATCACACATGATTTCAAAAGGACGACTCCAATCAGGACTCCTTATGATGGGTGCTGAAGTTAGTTCAGACTTTAGTCTTTCGAAAGCAGTTATACAAATTGACGAAAAATTAAAAGTAGCATCTTTCGCCAACAAATCGTATAAGGATTTCGACATTTACTGAAATCCTTGATAAAGCGGCGGTAAAAACCCGCATGCCCTAAAAGGATCTGACTTCCCTAACAGTTTTGGGAGGTGGCAATTAGCAATTAATTCTACTTTGGCCTTATCCACCTCAATTCCCTTTGTGACACAATGTGTCCTAAAACAATACCTGATTCTACCATGAAATGACACTTCTCCCAGTTAAGACTAAGTTTTTCTGTTTACAGCGTTCTACAACAAGTGTCAAGTGGTGTAGGCATTCCTCAAAATTGGATCCAAATACAGAAAAATCATCCATGAAAACTTCTAAAAATTTCTCCACCATGTCGGAGAAAATACTCATCATACACCGTTGGAATGTAGCTGGTGCATTGCATAGCCCAAAAGCATGCGACGATAGGCAAAAGTGCTATAAGGACGGGGTGAATGTGGTTTTCTCTTGATCCTCACGTGCGATAGGGATTGGTTATATCCAGAATAACCATCGAGGAAACAGTAATGGGAGTGGCCAGCTAGCCGTTCTAGCATTTGATCGATGAAGGGTAGAGGAAAGTGGTCTTTCCTAGTCATGGCATTAAGCTTCCTATAGTCGATGCATACTCGCCATCCCGTTTGGACTCGAGTAGGGGACTAACTCATTGTGATCATTTTCACCACAGTGATGCCAGACTTTTTAGGTACGACTTGAACTAGGCTTACCCACTGACTATCAGAAATAGGATATATAATCCCTGCATCTAAAAGCTTGATGACCTCGGCTCGAACTACGTCCTTCATGATTGGATTAAGTCGCCTTTGTGGTTCTCTAGAAATTTTTGCATCTTCTTCTAGATGGATTTTATGTTGGACCACAGAAGGACTAATCCCCTTAATATCAGCTATAGACCAACCGATAGCTTCCTGATTCTTCCGAAGGATACTTAACAGCTTCTCTTCCTGTTCTTTAGTTAGATTCGATGCAATTATAACAGGTAAGGTCTTGTTTTCTCCAAGAAATGCATACTTCAAGTTTTCGGGAAGGTCTTTGAGTTCTAGTTGTGGAGGTTTGACATTGGATGACACTAGCTGAGATTCCGAAATAGGCAATGATTCAAACTTGGTGGCCCATCTGCTAGTATCCATCACAGGAATGGAATCTAACAATGCATTAACCTCTTGACTTGACTCACAATCTTGACCAAAATTAGCCAAACATCTTTCTAATGGGTCAGAATAACTCGACTCTTCAAAAGAACTGCTAATTATATTCTCAATCATGTGAATTTCTTCCAAATCGTCCATCTCAGTTGACTGACTACTACTATGAAAAACATTGAGCTGGACAGTCATGTTCCCAAAGGCTAGAGTCATTATTCCATTTCGGCAACTAATCACAGCATTTGAAGTGGCCAAAAATGGTCTACCTAGGATCACCGGGATGTGACTTTCTGGATTTTTTACTGGTTCAGTTTCAAGGACTACAAAATCCACAGGGTAGTAGAATTCATTAACTTTTACAATCACATCCTCCACAATTCCTTTGGGATACTTCACAGTCCTATCTGCTAATGACAAGGTAATGTTTGTGGACTTTAATTCCCCAAACCTAGTTCGGTGTAGACAGAATAGGGTAATAGGTTTACACTTGCTCCTAAGTCTAATAGGGCTCTCCGAATGATGGTTTCTCCTATTTTAATTTCAACAGTGGGGCAACCAGGGTCCTTGTATTTTGGGGCAATCTGTTGAATAAGAGATGAGGCTTGTGCAGCCATCACAGCTTGCCTAGGAATACTGGTTTTTTTTTTCACCGTGGTTAGTCTTTTAAGAATTTTGTATAGGAGGGGATCTGTTTGATGGCATCTAGGAAGGGGTAAATTTATTGGACATTTTTAAAGACTTCCATGATTTCATCGTACTGAGATTTTTTCTTTGAGTCTTGTAGTCTACTAGGAAAGGGAGCCTTAGGTGTGTAAGTTTCTATTGGTTTCTCCTCTATTCCTTGTGTTCCCTGTTCTTGTGCTTTTTCTGGGTGGGGTTTGGTTCATGCTTTTCTTCTTTTTCTTGCACAGGAAGTTGGACTTGTTGTCCACTTGCTTGCCAGACCGTAAAGTGGTAATTGCCTGGACTTCATGGTAGGGTTTCCATTAGAATCAATCTGAAACTGGCCTCTCGGCCCTTGATTCTGTTGCCTACTAGGGTTAGGCACTGGCTGACTGGCAATTCACCTTTTTCCTATCCCCTAGAGAGTTGCTATTTGGCTCAGACTAACCTCAAGTTTTGCAATCGCTTGCGCATGGAATTGGTTAGTCTGGGTTTGAGCCATGTTGGTCTGTTGTTGCTGTTGGATGAAGTCTTGTTGCTGCTTCATCATGTTAGCCATCATGGCTTCCAATGATGTAGTTTGCTGAGGGATAGGGGCACTATAAGTAGGAATAGGTGGAGCCAATGATTGGTTTATTTGTGATGGACCTATCCTGGAAAATTCTTCTGAAAACCTGGTGGACCACCTTGATGCTGAATAGGTTCATTTTGCTTGTATGAGAAATTTGGGTGGAACCTATTATCAGGGTGGTAGACTGGGCTGAATGAATTGGGAGTGGGCTTCTTGAAGGCACTATATGAGTTAAGAGCATTTGCCTGCTCAGCCTTAATGTTGGGTAAACTAGGACAACACTCCACTAGATGCTCAGAACTATTACACAAGATACATAAACTATGTGACTCGTGATCCACTTTCATGATGGGATTTAACTCTTTATATGAACTCGAGCTAGTGGAAACAGTGAAAGCATCAAACTTTTTGCTTAAGTTGTTCATTCCAGTCACCAGATTGGACATGACATTTTTGAGTTCTGGGTCTGCTTTCATTTCATAATTACCTGGTTTTCTAGACCCGAACTCATCTCTATTTACTTCCTCACCATAGCTACTCCAATTTTGGGCGTTCTCGGCTAAGTCAACAAGAAATTCATAGGCTTGATCCGGGGTTTGGTCCATGAACCTACCTTTGTGCATGGACTCGATCATGTTTCTATGTGCCGGAGGTAGTCCTTTGTAAAAGAAATGTACTAGATCAGCCTTGTCAAGCCCATGGTGGGGCACTTGACCAAAAGATCATGGAATCTTTCCAAAGTTGGAAAATTCCTCCTCAGATTTTCCTCTAAAAGTTCTGATGGCATCCTTAATTTTTTCAGTTTTTACCATGGGATAGAACTTAGCCATGAACTTCCTAGATAGTTGTTCCCATGATGTGATGGAATTTGAAGCTAGGGAATACAGCCATGCAGCAGCGATCCTCTAAAGTCATGGGAAATAACCTTAATTTAATACCCTCTTCATCTAAATTTTGATTTCTAAACGTTTGACAGATTGTCAAAAATTTGTTTAGATGATGTAGGGTTGTTCACTCTCGAACCCCATGAAACTTGGGTAACATGTTTATTGTTGCAGCCCGAATCTCGAATTGGGCTGCATTATTATTGGTAATACTATGCAAGTAGGGGGACTAGCGTATGCGGGTGCGAATAACTCATTCAAAGTTCTAATGTGTTACCCATTGTAGGATTGACAGTTGGTTTACAGTTCGCAAGTTGTGATGAAAAGTTCTGTCAATCTCAGGATCAAATGGGGTTAACTTATCCCTTAATGACTTCTACCATGCAATCATTATCAACACTTCATTAGATTTGACTCCTACAATGAACGAAATCCTAAAGAAGAGAAGGGCTAGACACAAATGACCACAACCAACCACACAATAATTTGACCTTGACCTATTAGTCTTAGAACTAAGTGAGGTTTAGTAGCTTCTTAAATCTACTTGCAGAGAGTGTATCAGGTTAAAAAGTTCCTGAATTCTCTCCTAGATTAGACAGCTCCTAATCTCCCTTTCAGATTAAGCTTGAGCTTACCAATTAAGCAATCCAGTAATCAGTGACCAGGAAAGTCCCGGGGTGTATGGTGGTGCTAGAAGGGATACACCGATACCACAATACCCGTAACAGTTCTCACTGTTGTAAAACTTTCCTAGACATCACCAATTACTAAATTCTCACTGGAGTGGCTTTCAGCCGCTTCTTTCCAAGAGCCTAATTGAGCTCGAAAACCCTAAGGCCAACGTCTAATTTGATTTTAATTTAATTTGGCTTAGGATAAGTATGCAAGGTGGTGATTTTTGGGCTAAGGACAGGTAATGACTTCCCGACCTTATCTTTTAATGGGTTTTGCCCTTAAATTATTTTATGCAAGTGCTTAATACTAAAATGCAGCAAATAATCAATGTTTTTTTTCAAAGTTTATGCAATGTCATTAGGTTGTATTGATTAAATGAGCAAGCAATTTTTTTTTACTTTTACTTTTTTTATTTTTATTATTTTTTATATATTTACTATTTTCTTAATTTTTTTAATATTTAAATTTTTATATAGCAATAACTTGAATGTAAACTAAAACTAATCTTATATGTCAGTCAATCTTCGAATGCCCGTTGAATAAGCTCTGGAGATTACTTCGTGAGGAGTCCCAATAGAGGTATGATACCTCGGGGGGATTGCACCCTATCAATTACTAGACAAAAATAATAATTTTTTTATTATTTTTTTGATTTAATTAATTTTTTTTTTAAACTTCAAATTTGAATATCAGAATTCAAATTTTGAATTTATTTTTTTTGAATTTTTGAAATTTTTTTTATTTTAATTTTTTTTGAATTTTTAAATTTTGAATTTCAAATTTCAGAATTTAATAACTACGAAATTATTAACTAGAAATTATCAAAATAAGGAAATTAATAAAATAAAAATAAAAACTTACTACCGGAGTACGTTCACTCCGGGCATCCAAAATTTGATTTGATCTTCGTGATCGTTGTTACTTTCTCGATTTGCCTCCCAGCAACGGCGCCAAAATTTTGTTCGTCCTTTCCTGTCTAACTAAAATATGCTAAACAGATCATTGTTAGAACCGACAAACAAAGTTTAATTTAAATTTTTACTCTTACCTGTTCTACTCGAAGAATAGCGGTTGTAAGAGGTCGATCCACAGGGAGGCGATTGGAGTTGCATAAAAATTAGAACATTCACTCGGATTCAAAATGACTTTTGAATGATGGAAGAAAAACATTATTTTGAGGATGTTGATGAATTCTCTAGTCTACCGGAGAATATTTTTATTTAAAAAAAATAATAAAAAGACAAGTTCTTAGAAATCAAAGAGCATTTATAAATTCATGAAAATGTTTAACTTATTCAAAGATAAGCTTTGGCATAAACTAAAATGGATGAAAACAAGTGCTAAGAGATCAAAAGCCTAGAACATAATTGCATAAAGAAAATTTAATGCTTGCATAAAAAGTAGTAATTAAACTGAACCTAGAATATGGATTGCATGAAAGAAAATTAACTGATTTCATAAAAGAAATGATTACAATAGTAAGAGATTGAAGATGAAGCCTAATGCTTCTTTCTCTACAAATAAATAAACTAAAATAAAATAAAATAAGAAATTTTAATTCCTCTCCTTTCTCTCCCACGGTGGACTTTCACATAAAACTCTTTTTTTTCTTTCTTTCTTTCTTCTTCCCAAGAACAGAGTATGCTCTGTTTCTTGGCTCAACACCCAGCCGGCTCCTCCTTCCTTCTTCTTCTTTGGACCCGACCCCAACCGAGCTCCCTTCTTCTTCCTTTGGACCAGCCGGTTCCCACCACTCCGAGCTCCCCTCCTCCTCCTCCTTCTTCTCCTCTTATAGCCGCAGGGTCACTTGAAATGGAATCACGGAAGGGGGGCGCGGACACGGTGCGGGATCGCGGAATCACGGAAGAGGGATTCCGAATCCGGCTCGGGCGCGATGTCGATTCGGGAAGGAGACGCGGGCTGAGGCTGGGATTTGCTGGCTGTGAACGCGTTGATGGCGTGGGATCGACGGGAGGACGGACGCGGGATGCTGTCGCGGAAGGAAATGCTGCTGTGAGGAGCCGATTACGGAAGAGATCCGGGCGCTGGAGGCTGGGGATGCTTCACGGCGGATGGAGTGGGCAGACGTGGATCACGGGATGGCTTGGAGTCCGGAAGAGCTGAGATTTGGGTGAATGGTTTCCTTCTTTGGGTGCCGGTTTGGGAGCGGGATCGACGGGAGGACGGACGCGGGATGATGGCCGAATTGGAAGCTTCGTGATGGCTGGCTGTGAGGCGCTGGATCACGGAATGGATTTGGGATGCATGCGGAAGGTGGGGACGCTGGGAGGTGCGGACGGTGTGGCTGGCTGGCGGGCTGAGGCGTTGAAGACGGGAGAGGAAAATGGATGCGTGATGCTGGGGATCCAACGGGATCTGGCACGCTGAAGAAGAAGATCACGGACGGTGAACAGCTGGGATGAAGCTTGGAAAGATGTGGCCGTGGGATGGTGCTCTGATTGCTGAGATGGGGGAAACGTGCCATGCTTGGGTCAAGTTGGTGCTATACCAGAATCAATGATACTCTGATGCGCGCGATTGGGAGCTGGAATCAAAGTTGGGCTGAGACAACGGTGGGTGGCAGCCGGTAGTGACTCGACTCCATCAGGGTGATGCCCGTGGGAATTAAGACAAGTCAGATGCAATTGGGCTCGGTTGAACCTGGACATGGAATGTGGGATGCTTGCACAAATAAAACATTAATTAGTTAATTTTATTTTAAATGATTAGCTAAAATACTAATTAAAATGGCTTGACGATTGCACTTTTGTGCTCTCATCAATTGCTGCTCATAAAACTAAATCTATTTTATTATGATTAATTGGTATTTTCACTGCTCCACTTTCTGGTTAGGTCTTCACTCAGATCTAACTGAAATAATAGATGATTTTAAGAAAAGCATGATGAAGTGCTAGGCTGAATCCTGATGCCTTAGTTATATTCTGTCAATCTGAATATTATTTAGCCTTTAGTTTTGTTAACTGTCAAATCCCTGTGGATTCGATCTCGGACTCACCGAGAATATTACTTTACTACACTCTATACTTGGGTATCCTATGTTTAATTTCTCTTTTAAAAAGAGCAAGATTAAAATCGTAGCAAGTTTTTGATTTATTTATTTATTTAGATTGGTACAAATACCACCTAAAGAGATCTAAACAAACACCTTAACAAAAATTTAATTAAAATTAAACATCACCCAATAATTTCTAATGTTTCCTATAAATTCTATACAGCTCCTAACTGGTTGAAGAGGACACTTAAGCCTCCAATCCGGTCTAGTAACCTTAGTCGACCAGGTAAGCTCCCAGGTAAGTGGAGGGGTCACAATGCGTGTAGCAAAAGTTCCACTTAAAACCTACTTTCCTCGAACAGAAATTGTCTTCCTTCAATCACTTAGAGGGATAAAGCTTGCCTAGACATCGACCCGGGCCACAGAGCGAAATTGGTGCAACTTTCAGTGGTCTTCATCCTATTAAGCTCGAATATCCTTAGGGGTCAACGTCTAGTTGATTTTAATTAGGCTTAGGATATTTATGCACTGGGATAATTTTTGAGCTAAGGACGAGTGATGAAATTCCGACCTTATCTTTTTAATGGGTTCAGCCCTTAGATTATTTTATGCAAATGCTTTATACTATATGCAACAATCAGAAGATTTTTAACATTTTATGTCATGACATTAAATTGCATTTGAATAGTTGATCAAGCAAACTAGCTAAATTTTTATTATTTATTTTTTTTTATTTTTTTATTTTTATTTTTTTTAACAAGAGTAAAATTTAATCTAGGAATTATTAAAATAGGACTAGTATGAACAAAACAAGAAAATTAATTTAAATACTCACGGCCGGAGTTCGTTCACTCCGGGAATCCAAAAATTTGATCTTGATCTTCCTCGTTACTGGTCCCGCTTTGTGTCGTTCTTGAATTTGAAAAGATTTGAAATTTCAGCCGTGTTAAAAATAAAGAAAGATTAAAGAACCAAAAATAAAAATTGAAATTTGCAGCCTTGTTCTCGTTCGCACGTTGCAAATCCCCAGCAACGACGCCAAAACTTGCTACGATTTTAATCTTGTTCTTTTTAAAAGAGAAATTAAACGAAGGATACCCCAAGTATAGGGTGTAGCAAAGTAATATTCTCGGTGAGTCCGAGATCGAATCCACAGGGATTTGACAGTTAACAAAAACTAAAGGCTAAATAATATTTAGATTGACAAAAATATAACTAAGGCATCAGGATTCAGCCTAGCACTTCATCATGCTTTTCTTAAAATCATCTATTATTTCAGTTAGATCTGAGTGAAGATCTAACCAGAAAGTGGAGCAGTGAAAATACCAATTAATCATAATAAAATGGATTTAGTTTTATGGGCAGCAATGCAGTAATTCTATTTTAAACTATAGGGATTTCTAAGTATCTGTTATACCTAAAGGAAATAACAAATCAGAAAAATATATAAGTTTGAAATAATTTCTATAAATCTACTGCACCATAAATCAAATCAAAAACATTAAAATCCCATTGATGATTAAAGAAAATATATGAAGAAAATGCTAGACTTTTTCCTAGCCTCAGCTAAAAGAGATTTAGCTTTCCATATGAGATGCAAGCATTTTTATAAAAGGGATTAGCATAGAATAAATAAAGGAAAGCATAAATCCCCCTTTTCTTTCCTTCTCCTAAGAAAACAGAGTGCCCTGTTTTCTTTCTTTTTTTCTTCTTCTTTTCTCTTCCGATGGTTCCCTGGCTTCCTCTCTTCTCCTGGATCACGTCTCCTCCTCTTTCTCGCCTGGCTGGCTTCTCTCCTTTGCCTCCACCGGATGCCAGCAAAGACTTGGGATACTTCATTCCGAAGCAGGGAAGAATGGGAAGCCAAGCGGCTGTTTGGGAACTTGGAAGAGAAGCGCCGCTAACACCTGGATGGATCCCCCCCATTTCCTTGCTTGCTCGGCTGCCTTCTTATAGCATGTTGAAGAGGCTGGATGAGACGCGGCTGAGACGCGGAGTGGAGGGAGTTGCGAATACAGGAAGACTCCTCGGCTGAAAGAAGATAAAACGATCGGATGCATGGAATATGTGGGACGTGGAGGCGACTCGGGCTGATGGCTTGAACGCGGACGGTTTGGGAGCTGTTCGGCTGCTGGGACGAACCGAATGGATGCATGGAATACGTGGATGGCCGTTGGGGTGTTGAGATGACTCCTCGGCTGAAATTCATTCGCTGGGAACGTTGCAGAAGTTTGAGAAGCTGCAGACGTAAATGTTGAACACGGTTGAAATAAAGAGCCGGTTTGGGAGACTCTTCATGGACGGTTGGAAAGTTGAGAAAACTCTTGAGATGGCTGAAAGCTCTGTTCCGAAATAGAGGAGGTGGGATGGATGATCCGATTGCATGTGCTGGGAGGTCACGGACGGTTGGATTTGTGGATGGCTTTTAGGAAGTTAGATGCATCGAACGAGCGAAAGAGATCGCGTCTGGACTTTCCATACAGGCGTGGAATACGCGGGGGCGATGTGGATGAGCTGGGATTCCATGATGCGGCACTTATGCGGGCTGAAACAGCTGGACGCAGTGATGCGGATGAACGGGCGACGTGAGGCTCAGATGAGACGCTAGGGATTTGTTGAGCTCGGGCTGCTAGGCATTGGGCTCAAACCCATGTTATTGGGTCTCTTGAATTACTTGCACTCAAATACAATTAAAATATTAATTAATCAATTTTATTAATAAAGATTAAGCTATAATACTAATCAAGATAATATGAAAATTTCACTTTTGTGCTCTCATCTTCTTTCCCGACGAAAAGGAACCCTAGAGCTAGAGTTTCTGCTAATGCTGCCGCCGTCGATGCGCCGCCGCCACGCACGCCGCTCCGCCGAAGCTCCACGCACGTCGCTTCGCCCGAGCCTCGCCGTTCCTCGCCGCCTCTCTCCTTCATCTTCTCCGCCTTCCCCAGCACCGCACGCCACCATTCACCACCAACCCGCTGCTCCTTTCTTTTTGCCGCCTCTCACCACTATCCCCTTCCGTTTGCAAGCCATTGCCTTTCTTCTCCGAACCGCCGCCACCGCCCACTGTTCCCACGCTGCTGTGCCTTGCCGTCCACCATGGAAGAGGGAAGACCGTGGAAGTGGACTGATCGAGAAAGAGGAGAAGAGGAGAAGATCAAGTTTCTTGTAATCTTATTATCTGATCTCCTGATTCTTATTTTTTGTTTTTTTTTTTGTTTCTTGATTTTTTGTTTCTTGACTTCTTGTTCTTGATTTCTTTTATTCTTGATATATCAGGAATATTTATGGTATTATATGGTCGGTGATCTTGGATCCCCGTACCATACCAAACAAGTTACTCATGGATATTCAAAAATTTTTAATCACTAGACCATGACCTATCAAATACATCGATTTTAGATCATTAGGGATCAAATCATCCTAGCATTCGAATTAATCGGAGATTTTTAGATCACCGTGCTGATCCTGTTGGGGTTATCAAACGCTCCCTGAAGAGTTTTATGTTTATCAAGGAACCAGGAAAACATCTAGCAAAAAAAAAAGAGAAGGAACAAAGAAAACAGTCCCGTACCGAATCGTCTCTGCCACTCTGTTCAGTGGTCCGGCGGTCCGCTGGGCCTTACCGATCCCGTCTCAAGAGCCTCACGGACGCGACGATATAGTTATTTTCACTTTCTTCCCTAGGTCAACTTCTGCTCCTCCGATTCTTCTTGTTTTCCGTTCTCGCTTGTCGCCGAGACCACCGCGTCAAACCTTTAGACGCCTCCAAAATCCATGGCGACCCAAGGACACCACCACCCACGACCACCACCATGGCGATCACCACCATCATCCTACCCACGAGTAATCTCCACTTTACTTTCGTTCTTTTGGGCGTCTTTGGGCGTTCTTTTTTGCTTTTCTTGTTGTGATGAGTTGCTAGGTTTTGATATATTTGGCTCACAGGGGAGGAGGGCACGATGGGTCCGCGACGTCGTGCGTTGGCCCGGACGGAGGGTGTATCACTCCCACGACGGGCTGGCCCCCCATTTTCACGAGCCCATCTACTCCCCGGGCTTCTTCAGCAAACGGGCGCCCCCCTCGCCGCCAGAGACTTCAAGGAGCGTGCCTTCACCGTCGGGATCGGCGGCCCTGTCGGGACTGGGTAAACACTTCTTCTTGCCCCTTCCTATCTCATTATTTCCAAATCATGTCTTCATTTTAGGGTTTGATTGTTTTTCCGTTTTAAGTTTTCCATACGTCTGTGTTTTTTTTTGGCTTCCTTGATGATTTTTCTTGCTTCGGGTTGGTATTTTAATGCATTTAATGAGACAATGCTATTTCAATCAGGTGTATGCGGAAAGCATGCATTACATATGAATATGGCATTTGCAGGATATGCATTCACATGTGTATTTAGTTAATTTCTCCTCCAATTTGATTCATTTCCTTTTTCTTTTCTTTTCTTTCTTTCTTTCTTTCTTTCTTTTTTGTTTTTGCTATCCATATGGGCTATTACTTTGGATTTTAGTTTACTTTTCATGTGGGATAATAGCAGTTGGAAATTCAGTGTCTTGGCGATTATTTATCATTAAATCTATTTATAGGTTTTAAATTTTTTGACCTTATATTATAGAATGCTGGATAAATTTTCTCAGTAATGTAGGTTCTTGTAGTGATGGGAGATTGAGAGGTTCTATGAGTCTATAAGGGGAACAATGCAATTTAAAAGTTGATTAGAGAACCAAGTTTTTTGAGGGACTAATGGCTATAAAATGGTTACTTGGCATGCTTCCCTTTTAATTACGATAGCTGACCATTTGCAATGCAATAAAGGATGTGATGCCAATGCACCTCTAATTCTTGGAAGCAATTCTTGATAGATTGCAGAAAATTCTAGACTCACTGTTTTTATCTTTTCCTTAAATTTCTTGGGTCCCCAAAACTTGAGAGGTATCTTATTTTCATAACTGTGCGTGTTTCATATATCATTGATAAATACAAATATACTTCATTATGTTCGTAAACTCACAGTTTATGATCCTGATGATGCAGGGATTGTATGTATTTTGCGTAAAGGCTATTTATGGTTCACATCATGTAACACCATCCAGTTTGCAGCATATTCTAAGCTTGTGGAGTACACATATAATAGCCTCCCATATATGATACACTTGCATATTGTGCTTGTGTGGTGTACACAGGTGTATCTCATAACACTATTACAGAGCTATGCAAACAAATGTGCTCAACTCCCATATACAAACAACACAATTATGGCATTATCTAGGCTAGATGTGCAATGAAATATACAGGCTCGATGGATAGGGGTTTGGATTTGCGAAGAGAGATTGGAACACAGGAGAAAAAGATCACTAAACGAATGTTACAAATATCTCCTAACTAAATCCAAAAAAGGGATATGCCGTGTTTATTAAGGTCATTGTTTGTTTAAATTCTTTGTGCACTTGTCTGTCTTGTTAATCGGTACCTAAATTTCAGGCATCAAAAGGTAATTGCTTAATAAATAAGCTGGTAAAGTTTTATTTAGTTTAAGGTTATACCTTGACTGCTGTATACTTGAAATTGATTAAGTCTTTGCCTGAGGTAACTTGGACAAGTTCTGTTTTTAGTTTCATGCAACTTAAATTGGTTAATGTTACGTTGTCTTTGGATCATGCGGAATGCGACACGTAAAATCTTGTATCGCTCTTTTTCTTTTTCTTACCTAAATTACCAATTTAAATAATTTTATTTTGGAAATATCCAATTAATTCCATGTCATATCTCATTTAGAATCTCCAGGTGGGATGCTTGATGTGATGCTTTTGTGGAATTCTATTACAATATTTAATTAGTTAGCAAATGTTAAGACTTTCTAAATGTTTGCTCTTGGACAATTCCTATTATTTCAAATCACATCTTCTTTCTCCATCGACATGCTTCAAAAAGTACTTTGTACACTTCAAAGATTTATTTGCTTTTGAGAGTGATACAAGTTACTTCCTATTATGAACAGAATCTAATCATTATCAATAAACTTATTCGAAATTAATTTTCTAAATATGTGAAATTTCAATCCAGAACTGAATTTTTTCCAGGTCTAGAATTTTGACTTATTTCAGATATTATGCTGAAGTTTCTGAATGCATGCAATCTTTATATTTGAAAGAGTGTACTTTTTCTATTTCTTGTTGTCTTGGATATTTGAGGCCAAACTGACTCATCAGTCATGAATTCAATTCTAGCAATCATCATCTCATTACTAAGGTGATCTTTGTTATGCTTATGTTCCATTTCATTATTTAGTATGAAATGATCAAATTATTGATATACTCTTTTGAAGTCAAGAATGCCCGTCTATGAGAATATAATATTGTTTCCAATTATTCAGGAAAACAGCTTTGATGTTGGCACTTTGCCATTTGTTACGCTACAAGTACAGTCTGGCTGCAGTATGTCTCATCTTCCAACAATTTTAGATGTATCATTGCACTGCATTGTATTCTCACTGAATTTTCAATATAAAGTATCTATGTCATTGATATATGTTTTCTAGAAAATTATGCTTCAATTGTCTCAAGGTTATTATAGGTTTAATGATGCCATATGGATTCCATTTGTTTCTATGATTTGGTTTATACTCAGTAGCCTTCACACCGAATGCATCATTTTTCCATGTCCCAATTTAAACTGTATTGTTGGACCTAAACACCTAAAAGAAATTGAAAAAGATATCTATAAATTTGTTGCTCAAAGGTGAAAAGTTGGTATGTATTACATGCAAAGTTATAGAAAATTTAAATATACAATAATATAATATTTATAGAACAAACTCTAAGTTAACATAAAAATATAAAATAGTATTTTAAGGTATAAATATATAGAATAGAGAATTTAATAAAGTTGAAATACATGATAAACTCTATGAGACAAAAAATTAAAAATAGAAAAAGTTTAAAATTCCTATTAGTAGTGGAAAGCACACTTAAAAAAACAAAGAACATAATTTTAATAAGTCAAAAGAAAGAAATGCAATTTGCAAGTGCAAAAAGGTAGAAATACAGACAATATGAAATAAATAAAATTAGAAAACACAAAGAATGATTTAGACTATACAAGCAAGAAAAGAAGTTATGAAGAAAAAATAATGTCTCAACTATCAAAGAGGAATAGAAACAAAATCTAACTAACAAATAATA
The DNA here is from genome assembly GCF_009389715.1 of Phoenix dactylifera. Classification (NCBI taxonomy): domain Eukaryota; kingdom Viridiplantae; phylum Streptophyta; class Magnoliopsida; order Arecales; family Arecaceae; genus Phoenix; species Phoenix dactylifera. The sequence goes on from NC_052395.1 coordinate 11,892,780, forward strand.
AAATATTTAAGTATAAAAAATACAAAACAACCTGAAGTATGAAATTGGATTAATGAAATAAATAATATTTAGATATAGATTTTTGTAATAATATTTTTGCGAGATAAAATAATAAATTTGTAAAACAATAAGTATCAGAAAATATTTTATTCAAAAGGGAATAAAAAGATGGGATGAGATAGACAGAGTTGGGTGGGAAAAGAGTTAGGTTGAAAACGGGGAAAAGGGTTGAAGGTTTGCGCGCGCGCGCGCGAGAGAGAGAGAGAGAGAGAGAGAGAGAGAGAGAGAGAGTAATGCCAAGTAAAAAATATGGGGGTGTAGTTGGGGTCATTCAGAGAGAGTAAGGGAGAGAGGGCTTTGAGTATGCATAGGATTCTGAAATAGAGAATCAGAGGATACTAGTGGTTAAGGAGTCGAAAATTTTATAAGATAAAGAGAGAAATATGGAGAAATGGCTGTTTAGATGAATAAGGATAGCAATTGGTTAGTTATGAGATTTGAATTTAAATGGATAAAGAAAAAAATTCTTTCCCACATGTACCCATATAGTTCATTTTTATTTAATAAAGTTCTATATACCAACTAATTGATATTCCACCCAAGGTTAAATTTGACAGATACCCAAGAAACCCTCCAATGCTTTTTTTGATGTAGTATGGATTGCGCAAGTAGTTGGGAACCAATGCAAGCGGAGGGTTGGTGCATCTTGACGTTATTAACTTTATAGTTTCTTTTTTGAAATTAGAAATTATTGTTCCTTGGCATGAGAGACTTTGCTTTTTTGTGGGAAAATAATAAATTGAAAATGGTACTAGATTCGAACATGTATAGTATCACATTCATTTTTGATACTTGCAAGTTACTCCTAGTTTTTCGATGGGAAAATCTTGAATTGTAACAAACGACTTTTGCAAATGGACCTATGAAATTAAAATGTTTACTTTTTACATGTTCTTTCCCTCGAAACCTTCTAGATAACTTATACATTTTAAGGAAACATAAAGCATTGCTCAATGTGGTTAAAATTTTAATTGATGTTTGCAGTACATGACTGAACCTGGAGTGGCATAGCTTTTTGGTCGAAGTTGAGTGCATTCTTAGGCTGAAACAGTAAAGTTCATAAATTGTAATATAACTACAAAAAAATATAGAAGTTAACATCTACCGTTACTTGTGGACCTATTATAGTATAATATCAACATGACATGTACAAATTTTATGATAATATAAATTTATTATTCAAAATTGATGCTCAATAATTTGATTTAATGCAACAAATGACTCCTGCAAATTATGAATAATAGAAACAAAGTCGGAAATTAGTAACCAAATTAAAAAGTTAATGGAACTTGTATGTTGTCATTAAGGTGTTTGGGCACTGCTGAGAAAGACAGTGCGGATTACAGTTTCTTCTTTGACAAACTCAATGCCCTGGTCCACCTGTCCTAATCCACCTAGGCCTAGGTAGGTGACCTAGGCATGCCACTTTGGCTACCCCTGGGAGCTTAGTCCATATGTGATGGCCTGGCCAGCTGAGCCTTTTAAGCGGGGTGGTTGGCCACTGCCTAAGTCCAGGTGGTGTGGGTGGCCCTGGTGGACACCTTTTAGAACATATTTAGTTGACTTTGGGATAGGTGGTTCTGAAACTGGGCAATGTTGGATATCAAACACAAACACATATATTGAGTTAAGCTAGTACACTTCTGAGAGTATTTGGTCTCAAATGTTTTCTAGTGAAAATTAGTGATAGATCTTTTAAAATGAAAATCCACACTGTTGATCATGACCTACATTGTATATAATGCTAAGAAACTAAAAATCATTTGCATTAAAAGTCTCTTTCCCATGGATCAAGCTAGAACAAAATGAACGGTAGGAGTATAGCTAATAAGCAAAAGTATTTCATAGGTTGCATGATTTATAAATGCAAACCATTGATATTGGTGTAAATATTTTAAAGCACACACACACACACACACACTAGCACTAAATTTCAGCTGATTAGGATGCTTTTGCACTGTAGATCAAAACAAAATGTGGTCACGCCGTTAAAGTCATCCATTTTGTATTACTTTGATGCACATGAAAACTATCATAAAAAAATATGTTTTTTGTCTTTAGGCATTTTATGTAACTTAGATCATGATCAATGGTATGGATTTTGATTTTGAGTGGTACCTCATTGATTTTCTTTTGGAAGCATTTGAGGCCAAATGCTCTCAAAAGCATTCTAGCTTATATGTACATACATGTGTATATACACAAATATACTAAGTTGATAAGGCCCCACGAAAGTATTGAGCAAATTTTATGATTGCCTGTCAAGGCAGCATCGAACCTTTGGCATTTGTTGCCAGGTTCCTAGGAAAGGCAGATTTAAGCAAGATAGGGGGCTAACCTATAGGACCATTTGATGGACATTTGATCTTGCATGTGAATTTTGCTTTTCTCTTGCATGATGCTTTTGTGTTAGTTGGACAAATGTTACCTTTTCCCAAAAAAAAATGTAACTGAAAAGTTACGTGCTTCAGTATCCAGAGATTATATGGCATAAGGACGGTTAGGCACATGAATGAATTTATGTACAGGAAGGGAATATTATCAATAATGAGAAGTTTTACCAGGATTATCAAGTCTCCTAGAAAGAATTAGTTACTCTGATTTGCCATAGTGGAAGGTGGAAAAAAAGAATATAGTAAAGTTGTAAGAGGTGGGGGGTAGTATCTGTATTTGTGGTTCAGGATGGCAACACTAGTTTGTTTATAGTTTATGGAAAACCATTTCATGATCTGCCACGAAGTTGTTTGCTATTAGTAGAATCTAAATAGTTAGAGCTAATGCAGATTAGATAACATCTAGTTGCTGGCAAAAAAAGCTGCAGTGTAATAATAGTTTGTGTGTGGAACACTTATTGATGGTTATGTTGAAAAGAAAGATCTAATCTTTCTAGGGTATAGGGCCTGCTTAGGTGGCTGCTCATAAGCAGTGCAGCTAGGGGCCTGTTAAACCTAGGTGACATACTTTCAGAAAATATTCAGAGGGTTGTTTTAATATTAAGACTTGGCTATAAAACTTTCTTTCTGAAACCTTAATGGAAAACACATTGATCTTTATAGCCAAGACAACACTTTTTGGCCAAGATAAATGTATCTAAGGAAACGGATGCTTAGGGCATTAGAGAAGATTATACCATCAATTCTAAACTGGGATTCATGCACAGATAGTATCTAAATGAAATGGCTTTGATAAATTGCTGAACTTGCTGCAAGCTGTATCTGTTTGCTACTACTTGACAAACACGAAACTAACTAGGCTTAAGATAGACTTAACCATGAAGAAATGATTAACAAGGCATATAAAAAAGAATAAACAGCAACAGGAGGCAAGGGTGATGAACTCATTCTCCCGATACATGAAATTACTGATGCTGAAGACTTGGTTTCATTATAAAAAATAAAATAAAAAGAGAAGGGTTATTTTCTTTGCCATTGTCCGACCCATACAAGATGATAGCCATTATGAACAACACAGCTGAAACTTATCCCTTAAAGGCCAAATTGGGTATTAGGTGCTGTTCTTTTTAATCCTTGAAGACAAAATTGTGGCAAAACAAAACATAAAAAGGATGTTGATTAAGCATGGAGAGGATTGGGACGTGCACTAGACGATGGTGCCTTGCAACTTCATTACTAATGTTGATCCTCTGACATATTATATAATTAAAAAAATGATAATATGTCAACATACTTAAATCTTATGATCCATAGGTGGAGTCTCTGGATAGTGTTGGTACAAATGAGCCCAAATAATGTGCAGAAGAGTTGCACAATCATTAATTATTCAAGCCACTTATAGTTGGCTCATTCTTATGATTCTCACATATGTTACAAATTGTTATTGTTGTATGGATGAAATGATGCTTATTATAAAGAAGCATCAGTACCAATTCTGCTGATGTCGGGTTTTTCTATCCGATGAACATTATGTTATGTGGTTCAGGTAACAAATGATATATTCACAAAAGAGGATGGAGAATTCTTGGTTAAGCATGGAGCACTTCCTGAGGAAAGGATCCGTGCTGTTGAAACAGGAGGCTGCCCACATGCTGCTATACGTGAAGATATTAGTATAAATCTTGGCCCTCTTGAAGAGCTATCTAAGTTATACAGTGCAGACTTACTTCTATGTGAATCAGGAGGAGGTACCTTCTTCTATTCAGTAGTATAGAACCTTTGATTCACATATAAATGGGGTTGTTGAAGTTTGTGCATCATATATGAGATAATTATGAGATAAACCTAGAGAAAACAGGTTGTTGAGGGTTGTTTAAATGACTTGAATGCATATCTAATTACCTTGTTGTGCTAATTTATGTGGCATACATACACATGCAGATGTACATAGACATGCAGACATCTGCACCCACCCACAGGGAGACATGTATATAAAAACATACATTGCATGAGTAAAGACTTATGATAAACATCCATGCAGTAGATGCATACATATTTACGAACACAAACACACTCACACAGATGCCCATGCAGACACGGATGCACACACTGATGCAAGTACCCATGAAGCATCCCACACATGCATGCCCACTATTCCCACCTGTGCCCACATCCATGCACATGCATGCATGGGTCATACACTTTGTTATGTTTTGATATACTTGTATTAGCAGCTTCTGATGAACTTAATAGTACTTTCTATGAACTTTTGGTTGTTGAAATATGTAGTTGGTTCCACTTAAAGGCTTCAGATAATCTTTGTAATATTGTAGATTTTGCTTCATGTATTATGCATACATATTAAAAGGTTCAGTTCTTTTTGATGGTTTAATTCCTAATTGTTTTTTTATAATGTTGCTGTTGATGGAAAAGTGTAGAGCTGCTTAGTTGAAGGTACTTCACGGAGGGGAAAAAGCACAGCATTGCATCTGTAGAAATTTTCATGAACTTTTCACTGTCAAAGCACCCACTTGTCATTGGATTGCTTGTGGTGGACATATCTAAACATTGTAATCAACTATAAGGCTGTCTTCAGGGAGGAGGAGGCATAAGAGGTAAAAACTATGAGTCTACTTTGTGTCTGGCTTTATGCCTTTCTAGTGTTCCTTCTGGAAGATATTGGAGGTCATGTAGGAGAATGCTATTGAGGTTCATGGATTTGTTTTGCATGATGAACTATGCCGAACTAAGCTCTTTATTTTCCTTTGATTATTTAATTGGACCAGAAGAAATGAAAGAACTTTGGCCAAATAATTTGGTGTGAAGTTTACTATTTTTGCTAAGGTGTCAAGCAATCACCATAAGTAGTAAATTCAAGGATTTAAGTGCTGTTGGCATGAGTGTGTCAACCAGTGGCCATAATGGTATGCATTTTGTTATCCTATGTCCATGTACTTGCGATACAAAAGAGAAAAAAAGGGCATCGAAGTGCATAAGGCTCCCATCACTGCAGGGTTTGGGGAGGGTCAGATGTATGACCTGGTACTGGTGTTGTTATTAACCCAGCATGATATGTGCTAGCTAGCATGGACTAGTACTTAAACCCTTGAATAAATAAGAGCTTAAAGTAATGAGCTCAAAGGGCTTTTTTAAGGACGAGACCTTTTTTATGGGTAAAAAAGCCCTTAGGTTAATTCATTCAATTATAACTCCTTTGCATAATTTGGGCAACATGATTCTTCACATTGAATATTTTAAGAGAGAAAAGATAGGTGAGAGAAGACCAAATAGAGGTACAACCATATTTTATTGCAAATTTTTTGAACATATGAGTATATCATTTGTACCACGAGGAATAAAAGAAGCACAAATTGCACATGATTCACTTAGATTGCAATTGGCAATCACATAAAATAATTACCAGGAACCTTCTTGAATCCTCAGAGAGAAGCTGTACAATATGGTCAAGACATCTTGTTCCAAAATAAGTAAATCAAATATTGTTTTTTTAAAATAAAAAAGAGCCCTTCTTTGGAGCTTGAATGCATTGCCCTTGCATAAATGTTCTGTACTAGGCCTTGCCTACAAAGTAATATCAAAAAGAAAAAGCATATTCTCAAGTTGATTCGCTCTTAAACACAAGAGGAATCGTATGGAATTTGGAGGAAGTTGAAGAGGATGCACTAGTGCTGCGTGTTCATAGTTTATTTTTCTTGCCTTATGAGTAAAACTTGAGAATTATGGTATTATTTTTTGGATGATTTCTTTTTTGGGGATGCAGTCCATCTTCCTTTTTTTTCATTTCTTGATCATGTTTAAATTGATGCGAGGATGAGTTTTAAAGGAAACAAAGGTGGGCCTGAGTAAAATTTTCTATTATGGATAGATACATCAATCATTAATGTGCAGATAATTTATCAGTCAAGATGTTTAATTAATTGAGTGGTCTATACTATAATTATCTTGAGATGCTTATAGGTGCTGATGCCGTAAAAAGACAAAATTCGAATTGCAATTTCTATTATGAAGAAAAGTAAAGCATTGGGATCCCTTGGTAGAAAAAGTACAGAAAATAGGTTTGTAGAGCGATTTATGAATTTATCAGGTGAAGGGTGATCCAATTGAGGAACTTTTGTCAGCCCTCCTTCATATTGTGATCCGTGATGAGGCCTAGAGATGGTAACAGTGCTAAAAATGGGTAGGCTGATTAGATGATTACATCTTCTCTCATGAAATGAAGGATTCCAATACTGAATTAAGGGTCAAGTGGAAAGGGACTGTGTGAATTGTTGCTTTAATTTGGTGGTAAAGTTTTTGTAGAGAAAGAACAGAAATAGTGGACCTCATATCGTTTGAAACAATTGTTGAAGAATTTAATCTCCTGAGAAGAAACCTTACTTAAGGAGTTGGTACAAGGCTCAGATATTGAGAGGACACATGGTTTAATAGAGCTGTTGTAGGTCATCTGAGTCTAGTAATATCCTTTCTGTGATTTTTTCCAGTTTTTTCCATATTGGTTTCATCTGCATTAATGAGATTGGAGACTAAGTAATCGTTGAGAAAAAACACGTTGAAGATTGTTGTGCTGAAACTGAGAGGAGTGCATAATGTTAGATCTTGTGCTAGACTCTTTGTTAAGGCTCCTCCATCAACAAGACATCAATTAGCATATAAGGTATAGGTACGGGTCTCTGCTTTATGGGGCGCCTGCCTGGTCCTTCAAATATTTCCATTAGTTTTGATCCAAGGATGATGGTTACTGGCACCAAAAAATTGCACGTAAGTTGTCCTCTTCATCTCCAAAATAAAAGGTGTGTAAGGATTGCCCTTTGAGCTAATATTAAATTCTTTTAGATGTTCGTTGTTCTATGGATACAAAAGTTCATGTTCAGATTCATAACTTGGAATGCATACTTTCCTAATTTATTGGGTTCACCCAGGTGTAAGAAAGAGAAAATTCCATATTGTTGATACAAGCATTCAATATCAACTTTTTCCCCCTGGTTTGACTGATGGAAGGACTATTGTTAACATGGTTAAAATAATAAAATATGCAAAATGCATGGTATAAAACATTTTGGGGAAAAGTTCGTAGGAGAAAATATAAAGTATATCAAGCAATAAATGATGTAAATGCCTCTACAGAAAATTAATGGTTCCCTCATCCTTTTGTAATATATTGAACCATTTTGGGAACTAATTTGTTTTTGTCGGTTCACAAAATACTTATCATTTTGTAAATTACATAACTATGCTACATCATTCAATGATGTGGAGTGAACAGCTATTAATAGTTCATATGCTAGTCCAGAGTATTATCTTTTGAGATTTTGGTAACTAAATTTGATGAGTAGTAGAATAAAGACTGTTAGTGGGGCATGTTTGATTTTGCGTCTACTGCTCTCCACTTGATTGGCAGCTGTTAGTCAAGCAGTATAATGGTTCGTTGCTCACCTAGGTGTTGGATGCATCGTGGAATTATTCTTTTCCATCCTTTTCCTATGCATCTTTTTTCCCTCTGCTTTACATTCAGCTATCATTATTATGAATGTTCATACATCACAAAATTGGCCCTTATTATAATTCCAAGAAACATACATGTCAAAATGTCGGAGTAATAAAGCATCTTACTCTTGTCAATGCAGATAATTTAGCTGCTAACTTCAGCAGAGAGTTAGCAGACTATATAATTTATATAATTGATGTTTCTGGTGGTGATAAAATACCTAGAAAAGGGGGTCCAGGAATAACCCAAGCAGATCTTCTGGTATGTGAAAATATTGCTATTTCTTCTTGTTTTTAGTGTTGCATGCCCATCTTAACCTTGCTAAACTGCTGCAATGCTTATTCATTTGAAGTATGGCTGTCTCCTCATATATCTGAACTATCTCAATTTTAGGTAATAAACAAGACAGATCTTGCACGTGCGGTTGGAGCTAACTTAGCTGTTATGGAACGAGATGCACTGCGAATGCGGGATGGAGGGCCCTTCGTTTTTGCTCAGGTTCATTTATATGGCTAATCTGCAAGTCCACTCAAAGATTATTTGAGATATATTTTACATGCTTTTTTATTCCTTTTTTCTTTGTAAGTGTATTTCTGACAAATGATGTCATCATAATGAAAATTTCAAACATTGCTACTTGGATTTCGAAAACAGAAAAGTTAGTATATAAAATTAAATAGACAAAATTATTGATCATTGATATATTATTGACGATTATGATTTTTGTAATAACTCATATGATTGCTTTGTAGCATCATATAAATTACAAAATTATTTTGGTTAACTAAGTTTGTCACACAGACGAGTGTCAGACTTCAACTCTGAGATCCATTTGCTTGTAAGATTCAAAATAGACATCCAGTTTTAAGAAGGTTGGTAACATATGTTGTCTTAAAATTAATTGAGACTGTCATTCTCCCTGCCATGTTTTAAATTAAAGAGTCCTCCCATCTTGATGAAGCAATGCCCCAGTGTTTCCACACAGGATTTTTTGGATATTGTCTCATTTACTAATGCTCATCATGTTGAGATTTCTAATTTGATCATAAAGCAATACCCAATTGCATTCCTGATGTAAGACCAAGAAGTATAATGTAAGTACATTACTTTTAGAGAGCAGTGGTTGATGTTTTCGGTCTTGTGGATGCAACTTGGGTTGGGTTCAACTCTAATGAGCTCAACCCACTTGTGGAGTGAGCTTGGGCCGAGGTTCTATGAACCGAGTCATATGGCTTGTGTTGAGCTTGAAACCCACCTGAACTTGGCACCAGACTTGAACCCAACCCAACTTGGGCCAACTTGATAAATAAATAAACTTGTGTTTCACTTAGAATATTTCAGCTCTCTTCAGTTTAATGGAAGGAAAGTATTATACTAGATATCTAAAACCTCGAATTAGGTTACTGGGCTTTGCGATTCTCCTATTTGACTATGGCAAGAAAAGATATGTTCTCCTTTGTGTAGATGCTTGTCTGGTTTGAGGTTGAATTCGTTTCCAAGCTACTTTTGCTTTACATTCATAACCTGAATCTCATATAAAGATTGAACTTGCACAGGTGAAGCATGGAGTCGGTGTAGAGGAAATTATGGATCATATCTTACAAGCATGGGAAGTAGTAACTGGTAATAAACGTCGTTGACTTGAAGCTGTATCTATTCCTGAATCAGGTGTTATAACTCGGAGCATACAGCTATTGCATGTCAGTGTTGGTTAGCTGCTTGTCGTGCTCTATGAAGAGTCATCGGGACACAAGTTTAGGTACTAAGTTTGGTATATTAATGAAATAATGTTGTAATAAGAGTGGTTAATTTGTTTACAGTTAGCAAATTGACTGCAAACTTGGTACCCATACTCTATTTTATGCTCGCATTCATCATGACAATCTGCATTGTTATGTAATGATAGTCATCCATGGATACTGCTGCAGATGATCAGACTATTACATATTTGTTCTTGATGAGCTCATAATGCCTAAAGTGGCAACAGGATAAGGCATCAGTAATCTCTGGAGCCATATATACAGGGGGATTCATGTTAAACATCAATAGCTGGCATAAGATTCTACCAAAAAGGGGAAAAACACATTGGTTTCCATGCCTTGCGTGGTGGATGGAAGCAGAAATTTCTGTATTCGGGTTATAATTCATGCATAGAATATGCCGCTTGATGGTTCCAGTTTAATGTACTACATGTGCTTTATCTCCTCCCGGAACATTCCTGAAAGGGCTGCAACGTCAAAGTCAGGATCGGCATTTAGGCCCTAAATTACCAGGTGAAACTCCTTTCTATCACACTGACAATTGGAAGTCATGAAATGGCCTCCTTAGTTCATACTATATTGCTAATAATAATTCAGAGTTATAAAACCTTTCAAGGTTGTGACACCAAACAGTCTTATTGCCTGACAACTGGAATGGAGCTTGATGAGGCCGAGGGTATCTCTCGAACTTTAGAAGCTTAGTCCGCACACAAGCTTAGGCAGCGGAAGCGACTGCTTCTCCTTAGAGGTATTGTCCGCTTTGAAGGAGGTTTCATAGTCTCTTTCCAACGTACGGTTTTGCTCCGCAAAAGACGCCTCCAAAGAGAAAGGGGTTATCCTCCTCCATTTAAGGAACAGACATTTCCGCTATCTATCTGATGTGGTACTAAGTTCGGATATTTTATTCCCACAACATAACCCCCTCGGCGAAGAGGTCTGTGCCGAGGTCAAGGGCTCTCAATGAAAATACCATTGACGAGGTCGAGGGTATCCCTGGAACCTTGAAGCTTAGTTCGCACACAAGCTTAGCGGTGCGGACATCAGTACCAGGTCAGTCGGTCGCCACAGGATCCAACTAGCTCAAAGGGTTCCAGCCGATTCAGCCAGCCTAATTTTATTTTAGATTGATTTATTTTAGTTGGATTTATTTAATGTTGATTGGGTTTGTTTGCATATTGTCATTTGGGTTTATTTGCATATTGTCGTTTTAGGGGCTTTTTGGAATTATTTGGAGGGGTTTATTTATTATTTTGTGACCCTATATATATGGGTTCATCCTCGTGTTTAGGATTTTGATGAATGATAAATGAAAATTAGCTTCCTTATCTTCTTCTTCCCCTTTCTCTTCTCCTCCTCTTCTTCTTCCCCCTTCCCTCTCCTTCCTGCAGTTGCTCTGCATCAGCTTTGGTATCAGAGCTTTGGCAGGCTTTGCCTCTATTGCCAAAGCCCTAATCCGGTTTATGCTGGGTTTGTTCCTGTTCTTCCACGCCGGAGCCTCCAAACAGAGCCCCTTCCGAGCGATCCGTTTCCTCTTCCTCCCCAAACAAAAAGAAAAACGGAAGCTGAACGTGGAGGCCTGAGACGGCCGGCGAAGAACCGCACCCGTGCTCCACCACTGCCGCCGCGCGCTGCTCTCGAGCACTCTGACGCCGATCCACCGTCCCGCGTTGCTGCCGACCGTGGCCGAATCCGGATGAAGAACGCCACCGCTTTCATTTGCCGCCGCGGCCCCTTCCCCATAGCCGTCGCCGCGAAGTCCGGCCATCACCACAGGCGGAAGAAGCTCTGGAAGAAGCTGCAGAGCCCCCGCATGCGGCCCATCTAGCACGACGCCGGCCGCCGTGTCCCCTACTTCGAGACCATCCTCCATGGCGAAGCCCACCTCCGCTCCACGGAGAAGAGTGCCGCCCCTCCTCCCCGAGCCCCTACTGTCTTCAACCGCCGCCGCACCCAACGCGCTGTTCGCCACGGACGCTGGCGTAACCACCTGCAACAACCCACAAAGAAGAAACACGCTAACGGGTATGTAACAGGTTATCGGGTCGAATCGTGCCCATTAACTCGAATCCTTTTGGGTTTCATTAAAAAAAATGATATCAGGCGCGAAACGGGTTAGCGGAGCGGGTTGTGCCCGTTAACCCGAACACTACCGGATCTCTGTTATAAGAGAGAGAGAGAGAGAGAGAGAGAGGAGGAGAAGAGAAGGGGGAAGAAGAAGACCAGGAGGCTAATTTTCATTCATCATTCATCAAAATCCTAAATATGAGGATGGATCCATATATATATATATATGGTCACAAAATAACAAATAAACCCCTACAAATAAAATAATTCCAAAAATGCCCTAAAACGACAATATGCAAATAAACCCAAATGACAATATACAAACAAACCCAATCAACATAAAATAAATCCAACTAAAATAAATCAATCTAAAATAAAATCAGGCTGGTTGAATCGGTTGGAACCTACTGAGCTGGCTGGATCTTGTGGCGACCGGCTAACCTGGACTTTGGTCATCTAGGAGATATCAATATGTAATAACTGATTAGGTAGAGATGAAAGACTTAAAGAAAAATACCTTCTCCATAACTACCAAGACGATCTCCTTAATCAATGGAACCCTAAATCCACATTTGTAAGGCGCCCTGACACACAGAGCATTTCCACAGGCCCTAATTCCTCAGGGCCCAAACCTTCTGTAGGGTCTACTATTCCTAAGCCCCCTCCTACTGCCCATGTTCCAAGCCGAGACACTAATGACAAGAAAATTCTTGGTAAGCCTCCCAAACCACATTCCAAAATTCGGTGTTACAAATACCAAGATTTTGGTCACGTTGCCTCTCAATGTGCTAACAAATCTTTCGTTATTACTCAGCAAGAGCAGGGAGGTGACATAGATGATTTAGAGGCGCAAATCTATAAACCAAACTTTGATGACATTCAGGACATTGAGGACGAGAAGTGCCCCGCCCGGTTCACTGGGCTGTTGGCCTACCAAGCTGTGATGACAAACCTGAAACCCTAGGATGCATCCACACTACACCTAGCTCACTTGTACAGTCAGATAGTGAGTCTGACCAGTCCACCATAAGTGTAGTTATGCCCTCGCACAACCCATCGAAACTGATGTTAAAATTTTTGAGCCTGCATATGCATTTGCACAACACATTCATAAGTTGCATCAGAAGATCCATAAGGGCATTCATGCACATACTACTCAATATAAGATGCAAGCTGATTTCCATGCTAAAGAATTTCAAACTTGGGGTTACGTACTGATTCGTCTTAAGGAATTGCAGTCTCTTAGTATTGAACCATTCAGGGTGTTGCACAAGGATGGCACTAACGCATATACCATTGACTTTCCATTTGATTTTGGTCATAACCTTACTCTTAATATTAAAGATTTGATTGCAATCCCTGTTGACTCTTTTGCTGCACACTCTTGCTCCTGATGTTTATCCTATAATTGATTCCATGATATCTTCGTTTCCTTTTCTCATCCATCGAGAACAACAAGAGTATATTGATTCTATTTTAGTCGAGCAAATAGATTTTGACAGTGATGGAGGCATCCAACATTTTTTGGTTCGTTAGCATGGACGACCAAAGCCCGGTTACACTTGGATCCAGCACGAGGAGAGACCGCCGATTGACCCGGACTTGTTGGAGTATTGCCTGGGCTTTACCAAGCCGCTTTCGTCGAGGTCGACTTCTTTCCACCCAGGGAGAGTTGGTGCGGACATCAGTACTAGGTCAGCCGGTCGCCACAGGACCAGCCAGCTCAGCGGGTCCCAGCCGATTCAGCTAGCCTGATTTTATTTTATATTGATTTATTTTAGTTAGATTTATTTTATGTTGATTGGGTTTGTTTGCATATTGTCATTTGGGTTTATTTGCATATTGTCGTTTTAGGGCCTTTTTGGAATTATTTTATTTGTAGGGGTTTATTTGTTATTTTGTGATCCTATATATATGGGTCCATCCTCATGTTTAGGATTTTGATGAATGATGAATGAAAATTAGCCTTCTTATCTTTTTCTTCCCCCTTCTCTTCTCCTCCTCCTCTTCTTCCCCCTTCTCTTTCCTTCATGCAATTGTCCTGCATCACTTAGGCAGCGGAAGCGACTGCTTCTCTTTCAAGGTATTATCCGCTTTGAAGGGGTTTTATAGTCTCTTCCCAATGCACGATTTTGCCCCACAAAGGGCGCCTCCAAAGAGAAAGGGGTTGCCCGGTTGCCCCCCTCCATTTAAGGAACAGACCTCTCCGCTATATATTCGATGTGGAATTAAGTTCAAACCTTTTATTCCCGCAACAGAGCTTAAAACCGAGTACTTAAACATTCTTTTGTTTCAGGTGGTATCTTGGAAAAAGAATAATGAACTAATTAAAGACTAATGAGCTAATTCAAAAGGGTAATTGGAGAAAGTTTAAAATACGTCAGCACAATAATGCAACTGGGAAATCCTCATTATCAAATTGTTGAGAATTAGAAATAATAATAAAAAAAGAATCAATGCAAGTGTAGTTTTCCTTCCTTTTGTTTTAACAAGAGTAAAATCTTATATTAAAAAAAGAAATAAATGGAAAGAAATCTGCATGGCCTCTATATCGCACGTATTATACGTCAACCAAGAGAATAGAAAAAGGCTTAGTAAATTAGTTATTTAAGACTATAAATCTCACTAAATTAAACCGGAAGGCGGAGAATAAAATCTTATGTAAAAAAGTAATCAAGCAAAAAAAATTACATTTTCTGCACCCCAGACGAACAATTCTGGAAGGCGACTCCGCTGGGGATCGAACCCAGAATCTCTGGTTCCGTAGACCAGCGCCTTATCCATTGGGCCACGGAGTCACTTTACAAAGAGTGCCGTGAAAACAGAAATTTATTTAGCAGAATAGTTGGATGGAGTCTCGCTCAGTCAATTAGTCTAGCCTCCCTTCCGCTCAATTTGAGGCTGTTTTCCGAATCGTGATCACACAGGACACATCGGCTCCAACATGCCAAGGGACGTTTCCTACGGCCAGTGGCCACTTCGTACCGTTGAAGCCGGCAGATATCTGACATTTTTAAGTTCTTCTCATTCCTGCAATGTAACAATATATTCTATACGTAGCCCAACTGATAAATTGTTGTACGAGTGTCGATTTCACTAAATCATGCATTGAATTTTTGGTTTCTTTTTGTCTTAAAACGGGTGTTATCAGTTGGTTATTCTGTCAAAAAGAGAACGTCGGGCTTGAATAGTTCACCACAATTCGAATGGGCTTGATTGGGAGTTTGCGACATACTTAAAGGTCCTCTTTATTTACTGCTCTTGGCCTGATTTGATTTTGGAAGCGAGCCATAAGTTTGTTGGATGTTCGTTTGGTCGGAAAAAAAAAGAAGAAAAAAGAACGTTTTGAGTATAGATAGGGCCTTCTGAACGACAGGGTAAATGAAAGTGGAGTTTTTATGTAAGCAAGCCATGGCCATGTTCTCTTCATACTTGCATTTCAGAAGATTAAGCCACATGGTAATTTAAAAGTGTTTTTTTCATTTATATCATGAGATAATTTCAGGTTAATATTATAATAGCCATAGTTGGCCTCCTATATTGTGTCAGAAATCAGAACAATGTGCTATTAAACTAGAAAGAAATTTCTTTTAACCATGACATGAAGTTTGCCTTGTAAAACCAGAAGGTCTATATTTCCTACAGAGACATTGGCACTGCATCAATCTATCATCTAAAATTTTAAAATCTTCAAAAATAAAGTTCTCTGCTAGATAATACCAACTACGAATTCCAAACGATTCAGAGGCAAGCCATCAATTCTCAGCCCTGCCTGATGGGTGCCTCTTTCTGAAGTACATATATCATAGTTTTCAGATCTTGACCGTTTTCCCCTTCTTTTTCAAACATAAGGTTTCTATAACTAATCTGTTAGATAATCAACTCCCGAAGAAAAGTTCCTTAATATCCTGCCACTTTATTTTCGAGTAAACATTTCATACCAACTAAAAATGAGTTTTTCTAAAATTACTTTTGTAAATTTTTATTTCAATGTTTATAGGACTTGCAGCCAATTTACATGTTAATCCAAGAACGAATTAAAATACAAATAATCCTTGTTACTATGTTAGAAATGAATTCCTTGCCCTAGGTTTCCTCAACTGATATCATTTTAATTGCATTTCTTGTTAAATTATTTAGATTAATATTCTTCACAAACTCATATTTATAATTTTTTTTTAAAAAAAAACAATTGTATCCTAATTCCTGTGAATCGATATCCGTAATCACCATTCTACAGAATACATGCTGAAAGCAATTCTTTAGTAACAAAGCATATATAACCTTACTTTCCGAGTTCTTAAACTTCTAAAAGTACAATATCTTCACAGTTAAAATCAAATGCCAATCCATACAACTTGGGCAATTAACAAATTCTATAACATTCATCTTTGTTTTTCCTGAACATATTTGCCACCAGCACAAGAGTTAGACGAGCAAGAACTTAAGAATATCCTATACTTTTCGAAAAATCATTGTCCACCCTTTGTAATTTGCACTACATTTCACAGCTTAGATATCTTAAAACTCAGATCTTGTGAGATACATTCTTCCATTTACAATTTTGTAAAAGGGTAGGACCAAATTTGTTGGAATGCCAAGCAGTATAGATAAGTTCCTGAATAATTGGACAACAGAGCATAGCCTTGCATCAGTTTACAAGCAGGTAAATATGATATCTCTAGATTGAATGATTAATACAAATTAGATTTGCCATTGTTGGAGGGTTTTGTGTTGCTCTTGCTGCTCATACTTCAATATTGAGAAGAGCCAGATTATCCGCAATTTTCCAAGCATAAAGTTTGGTTTTCTGTAATGTCCACAACACTATCTATTACATCCTAGAGCAAGTAATTGATGAAGTCAAGAAAAAAGAAACTAATTTGCTTCATCATACAAGTTAGCAATGAACGGAACTAGGAGGAAGACATGAAGGTGCTGGTTGATTGTGGTGGAAAATAGTGCCAGAGATTTATTTAATCAAAACTTCAAGGAAAAGCAAAAAAATCATTTGCTCATTTTAGAACAAGCAGAGCATCGTTCGCAAATGCAAATGAACAAGGAAACATCATATAGAAAAGCATGCCTTCATATATAACTCATGCCAAAGGCATCTAGGAAAATGAATGAATCATCAAAGGACAAGATAAAGGGTATCAAAGCAGTTCAAACGCTTAGCCGATGACTCTCTCTCTTTAATAGATTCCCAACCTTGCAACTTACTCATTTAGTGAAGATCTATCAACCTTTTATTTTTGTAAGGCTCAGCTTTCTACAGACCGAGGGGTGGAGGAAGATTGATTGAGAATATTGGTAATGGACAAACAAAAGGAAGATCCGATGACTGATTAAATATGACAAAATCAAACATATCACCAAGGGCATTTTTCCTGTGCAAAAATCCATCAGTATAGAAGATTCCAGCAGGCTTATCAAAAAAAAGAAGATTCCATCAAAGACAGCAAATACTCCCACGAACTTTCTCTAAAAAAAATATGCACTTCCATTAACAAATCTGAACGTTAAATCTGCTGAGCACCTGCTTCTCATTCAACAAACCCAGCAGGCTAATGAGCCTGGAAAATAATATTAAGTGTTGTTGCTGAAGCAAAGCAGATAAAAATAAATAAAAATAAATAAAAAAATCCTCCACAACATGCTGACTATTCTCCAAAAATAAGATTACCTCAATAACAAAGCACAAACAAGTATACAAGCTCCGTAGTACTATGTAATAGCTTCCATTACAACTAAAAAAGAAGCATCCAGCACATGTGATGGTGGGGTATTAAAAAAAGAAAAGAGCTTACAAGTCCATAGAGAAGTACTAAGAGGCTATGATGGATAAAATGTGGGCTGCATGTAAGAAACATAGCAAAAAGTTTTTTTTTTCCCATTTTCCAAAAGCATTAACCCTAATCAATAGGCGTCAACTCCAATACAGCATCAGGTGAAGCCTTTTGCAAGCTGAACAGTTCCTCCTGGAAGCGTGAAAATAAAGGTTTTTCCTTTTTTTTCAATGTGTAATTGATACTCATCTTTTCCAGAGCACATGCATTCATCAACAGAAATTTAGGAAAACCAATGCAATCCTCCACGAACCTATAATAGAAGATTAGTGTAGCAGTCTTCAGCCGATTCTGCACACACTCAGAAGGTATCTGTTTATCCCAATAATCTGCCTCAACGATTTCAGTGTATACATGGAACTTATCTATCTGTTACATTCAGAACAGGTTCAGAATACGTTTCACCAAAAATTGATACTAATGCAATGAAGAAATTATTCTGGACAACTTACCTCAACTGTAAGCTCTTGCAGATTTGGAGAACCATTGAGTAGGGATACTAAAATCGAAGCAAGATACTTGCCATTGAAGTGCATTTTCAGATCTAGCTTCTTCAACTGGATCAAGCGATGTTTGGAAGGCAAACTGACAAGTAATAGCCCTTGGAACTCCAAGCACTAGACAAAAGGAAAGGAAAATCGTAAGAAGAACAAATTCACTAACAACAATTAGCCTATAACGATGAATGGAAGCACGGGGCCAACCTCGGCAGCTTCAGTATCGAATACCAGTTTAAGGGTCTTAGTGTGGCCGAGCCCCACCAGTAACCACAGGAATCTGTTGATCTCGCTCACTTCTTCATCCTCGCTGTCCTCGCTGTCCTCGCTATCGCTCTCCACAATCTCACCCTCGGGATGATAAAATTCAGTGTTGGCGACGTCCTTCCAGTACAAATCTGCTTCGTGGTAGGAGTAGGAGACACTGACCGAATCCAAGCACGGGGCCTCCTCTACGAGAATGCCGAGGGGCCTGTGGGTGATGACCTCCAACCTGGAGAGCCTCCTGGAACATATCACGAGGTTCTTGACCTGGTAGCCATTGTAAACAATCAGATTCTCTAAGGCCCAGCAGCCGGATACCATCATCTCGAACTGCTCGTCGGTCATGACCACATCATCGAGCTCGAGGGTTCGGAGGCTCCGGAGGCCGGTGAAGTCGGAGGGGGCTGATAAACTGCACTTGTACAGGTACAGGCTGTTGATCGTTCTACAGGAGAACATGTGGGAGGATATCCTATAGGGGTCTTTCCCATAGTTGGCAATAGATAGATCTTCGAGGCCATCCTCGCAAAGCAGATGCATGATGCGATGCATATCTCCGTCAAATTGTTCACGGAATGAGATGGAAAGTTCGCAGCACTTGAGGGGGCAGCGGCGGGAGCGGAGGACATCGAAGATGGTGGCGAACTCGCGGGCAACGCTATCTGGTGATGACCTCCCACGATCGTAGAAGGAGGCGATTTTGAGGCAGGGAAGGAAGTAGAAGAGGTGCCTCCACCTCTTGGAGAGGATAGTGGTGGCGGCCGCGGATTCCATACTCAGATGTGAGAGGATGAGGAGGAGGATTTCCTCTGGGAGCTGGCTGATTCGATCCTCCTCTTGGCGTGAGGTGGTTTTCTTCTCCGGCGGCATCTCTGCTGTGAGGGCCATCCTCTCTCTGCTTCGAATCCGTGTTAAATCCGGCCTTCGAGAGTGTAAAAAAAGAGGTAAAAAAAAAATCCCTCCTGATCTCTGTTTTTTCAGAGACAAGAAGAAAAAGAACGACGAAGAAGAGGAGGAAAGGAAGGATTTAGATACCCTGATCTCTTCGTCGGTGAAGAAAGACCGGCAATGGAGCTTCACTTCAAAAGCCTTTTGCAATGTTGACCTCCGGGGTTGGCGAAAGGAGAGAGGGATTTTTCTTGGTTACACGAGGGAGAGGAATTGAGGGAGATGGAGTATGAGGGCTTTTTTTGTGGGGGGATGGGGAAGAGGAGAGGGAATCTCGCTGCTCAGTGAAGGCGGCGCGCTGGGTTGCATATTTATTGGATCATTTTGGGGCCCAAAATCGCATTTGCCGCCTCTAATATTTTAATTTCGAGAACAAGGCATCCTCTCCCTCCAAAACAGTTGGCTATATAGCCTATATCTGATTTTTTTCGAAGTAGCCTTTCTTTACCACCTTAGTGCTAGCCCAGTGAAAATGTAGCCTTACTCCAATTAAATAATTCTAAATTCGAAATATATAGACGTCAATTAAATTATAAAGACCGAATACTTTCTACTTAGATATGGGATCTGAAAAGGCATATCGCTTTGCTAGTAGTCTCAGTGGTGCCAGATGTGACGTACTCACACGTGGTATTCGTGCCGGAATTCAGAGAAATAACCGAACCGAGCCCATGGATGAGAAGGGTGTGAGCAACTAAATGATTCCGAATTCGAAACATATAGACGTCAATTAAATTATAAAGACCGCATACTTCCTGCTTGGATATGGGGTCTAAAAAGGCATATCGCTCTACTGGCAGTCTCAGTGGTGCCAGATGTGACGTACTCACACGTGGTATTCGTGCCGGAATCCAGAGAAATAACCGAACCGGGCCCATGAATGAGGAGGATATGAGTAAAACCGGCCGTGGTGCCCAACATACGGTCATTTTTGCCCGCATCGAACATTCTCCTAACGGGGTGGAGGCTCAGTGGAGGACTGTTATGCGGGGGTGGGCTTGTCCCTTCCTCTCTTTTTTTTTTTTTTTTTTTTTTTTTTTTTTTTTTTAGGAAAAAAAAAAACCCTAGCCTTTGTCGTCCTGCCATGTATTTGTTTGGGAATCGGGATCCTCTCCAGTTCGGGGTTCGGGGTGAGTCTGGAGAGGCCTAATCTGTCAATCATGGAGAGGACCGTGATTGAAAGCCCTCTCTGTCCAAAAGATCTGCTCTTATTGTTAATCGGTCTTGAGAATGTTCCAGATATTTATATTGTTTCAGATGATTTACTTAACAAGAAACCTATCATCTTGGTTTCATTATTTTACTTTAAATATATGTTTGATTCATGATTAAAATCAAAATCAGAATAAATTAAAATAAAAATTAGAATGATAATATCTCTCTTAATATGTTTGATTCATGATCAAAATAGAATCAGGATTAAAATCAGTATCAAAATAAAATTGAATAATAAGAATTCAATTTTGAAGAATTGAGATGTTTTTGTTTTCTTCAAAATTAGAATGGAATAAAACTCCCTCCAGTTAAACAATCGGAATGGAAGCCATTCATTTTCATTCTCATTTCAAAATTGAAATCTCTCTTAATAATTTATTTGGCTATTTCCTACTACAGGCATGCGCTTGAGTTAAAAGTTAATAATTTCAAAAACTTTCAGAGATATCTCCAATACTCTAGTTTCTAATGTCAATTTACCAACCATCCCTTCAGTTTTCAAATTATGGTTAGAGTTGCCATGCAACCAAAGAAATGTTAGATACCCAAACAGTTTGTTCAACTACGGACCCCACTATTTTTCCATGCTTATGTATTGTATCGATTTATAATCGACAGTAACAACCTCATAAGATATTAAAATAAAGTCAATGACCAAAGGCTTAAACATTAGCAATCATTGAAAATTCTTTTGTGCTGCTTCAAAGAGTAGCAATCATTTATAATTCTTTTTTTTTTTGGAGAGAAGAGGAATAGGCTTTTTGTTTTTTAAATTTTGGTACCAGGGAAGCAAAGCTCGGTACTAAAGAAAAAAAGGGATATAGTCATATAGATCAACTGCTTAGAACCTATAGAAGATGCTTCCATAGCTTTCAGCAGCTAACAGGGAGGCCAGCTCTGAGGGTAAAAGAATCATACTCCACGAAATCCAAAACACCCTTTAAGCCTTTGTTTGCCAACCAATACGCCCACTGGTTCCCTTCCTGAAAATAAGCGATGCCTTGAAGATCTGCATTATTTTCTTAAGCTGCCAGATATCTCTCAAAAGAGTCTGCTGTTTGTAACCGAGTTATGATTATTAACCCACTGAACCACGCCTTATGAATCTCCTTCCAGCCATAGTTGAGACGCATTATACTTGTAACAAAAGGCAATACAAATACCATACCGAGCTGCTTGAAAGTCTGCCTCAGGTACTAAACAAAGAGGAGGTAGTCTAACTGAGGCTGAATTAGCTTACCAGTTACTATCATAAGCTCTAATAAGAGACCAGCTCCCACATATGAATCTCTCACTCATGCATATTCATCTTCCTTTTATCGCACCTTAATTCGGAACATAACATGGCCATACTACGGAGAGGTGCTGTCCATGATAACACAAAGCTAACCATTACATCTTAGCTTTCAAATCCAATTCCAATGAAATATAATAAATAAATAAAATCTAATTTCATCATCCATTAGATAACAAAACCAACACCGGTTTAGAGCATCTAAATCCAAATAAAAATACTAAAACCTATAATCCTCAATATTTAGAAAATTACTAAGCTACAAATTAACAACCAACTAAAGAATATTTTGCTACAAATTGCCAAGCCTGCTAGTGCGTACTCTAAGCCTGAACCATCATTCGCTCCTATTGACCTTATTCATCTAGAGAAAGAAAAAAAATAGAGATATACAAGTGGCACGACTCAGTAAATAAAACTTACACTACCTTACCGGTCAAGCATAAGTTTTTCGATGTCAATAAATTATTTTAAAAATAATAATTATTACAAAAATAATACATTTTATAGTATAATATATCAAAATAAATAATAAAGCAAATCATGCATGAATAAATCATCCATACTTTATAAACATGGTTGCAAGTTCATTTTGCAAATAAATTGTTAAATCATTTTTTTGCCATTTAGCACATTACATTTCAAAATATTGCTCATAAATATTCGTATTGTGGTCACTTTATACCTGTGACAAGGCCATATTTCGTAATCAACAAAAATTTTTGTTTCGTATGCCAACTTTATACCCATTGGTAGGGCCGTGTTTCGTATGGATGCTAGCTCCAGGTGTCAATTTTTCTAATTTAGGAGGGGTCATACATAGCTGTATGAAAGCCTTTAGAAAAATTTATATCTTTTTCTTAAAACATACACATAAATAAATAAAAAATACTAAATAACATGATCAGACTCATATTTCATAATAAAACTATTTTTCTTAAAATATTCATGTCACTATTTTTCATAAATAAGCATAATTTTTGTTACATATATGTCGATCCATAATTTTAAGAAAAATATAATATCTTTATAGGTAAACCTTATGCATAGAAAATATGATAATAAGGAGTATAAGATCTACTTACATCTTTCATCTTAAATTGTTAGACTTCACTAGGCGACCCCGCTAGACCTTATTTAAAATATTAACAACGAAATTAACATCTTTTTGATGACTTTAATAAAATTAAAAGATAATAAAAGAAGACTTGATCGGGTATACGGTGGTTTCATGTGGATCAGGTCTAGACGATTTGCTCAATGAATCAAAGGGTATGGAGTCAATTGGGGCCAAGGTTCATTCAACAAGATTCAATAATGGTGTTTTAAGGACATTCATCCGGCTTGGGTGATCGATCTGGTAGGTGGCTCGGACACCAGGCTGTTCGGAGTCTCTTTGCTGGGTCAATCCGAGGTCCATAAGATAGGTAGTTGGACTCTCTTGTTAGGGTTTCAGTCTTTTAGAGAGAGAAATAAAGAGATTAGAGAGTAGAAGAAGGGAGAAAAAGAGAGAGGAATGGGTTCTCTTTCTCGCTCTTCTTCTTCTTCTTTTCTTCTTTCTTCATCTCCTTTCTTGGTAAAACATATGAGGAAGGAGGCGGTTTCGTGGCTGACCATGGTGGTCTGGCGAGGCGGCAACTAATGATGGTGGCAACAGTGGAGAGCGGACAACCAATGGGAATGTTCGTGCTTGGCCAAAATGGGCAAAGAAAAGAAAAAGGGGCAAGTCCCTTAACTACCTCGGTGGCGGCCCACACGACTCGAGGAATTAATCTTCAATGGGGTATAGGGACTCATCGGCGAGGGATGTGGATGGCGACTCACGGTCGACATGGTGTTTTCCGATGGAATTTGGCAAGAGGAGGAATGGTTATCCGAACAAGGTACCTTAACTAGAGGGAGAATGGAGGGATTCGGGCGGTGGTGCATAGTCGAGGTGGCACACCAGCCATCAGAGAAAAAGGTAGGGTGGTGAGTGGTGGGAGATCAATCGAAAGAAAGGGGGTTTATATAGAAGCTGCAAGAGAGGGGATGACCTCGGTTGAATGGCGGCAACGGCCGCTCGTTCACTGGTTGCAACAATCTCGGTTGAACGGCGGCAACGGCTGCCCATTCACCACTTGCAACAACCTCTAACGGCTGCCGGCTGCCGGCTGTCGGCTATTAGCATCGGTCTTGGGGGTTTCGGGCTGGTCGCACCTCCCTTGGCTGCTGTTTGGGCCACTTGTGTGGGAGATCGCGATTCCTTATTCCAATTTGTTCTTTTTTTTTAATCATTGGGGCTTGGGCTGGGCCAAGTTTGGGTCGGGCCGGTCCAGTGGACCAAGCCCGAACGGGGCTATCATACCTTTTCCCCAAGGTTATCCTGTACTTCTCAATGTTCAATTTCCACACTTCTTGTCCAACAAGACTTGGGTCAATTGCTTGCCACCTTTCCGCATAGTTCATCCACAAAAGGTTCCTAGATTTTATCCTGAAAGTTGGCATTCTTCTCACAAGAAAACTCTCCACTCTTTTTAACGTGTGACTAAAACTCAGATCTCATGACCATCATTTTTCTTCTCCAGATAAGGCTACAAGAACCAGGATACTAAATAGTCAACCCCTACAGAGTACAGAGCAGTTCAGATATACAGCGCGAACAACATAGCGGAAGGGCCTTGCAGTAGTTTAAATCCAGGTAATGATGCAAATTCTAAATGGGGCCATAGACAGAACCAATGCTTAACTCAAAATAGATTTACCATCACGGAGGGCTATAGATGGAACTAATGCTGCTGCTACTCATACTTCAATATGTAGAGAAGCCATAATTCCTGCACTGACTTGAGATTGCGACACTCTTATCCTATAGCAAGTGATTAAATAAAATGGACAGCTAGTTTATTTCATCGTATGAAAAAAGAATGATGAAAGAAGATAGAAAAAACAAAGGAAAAAAAATGCATCACGCCAGAAAAGCATGCAATTGATGTGCCACAGTGTTCAGCTTTAATTGGTCAGTCATTGCTAAAGCAATCTTTCAGTTCTAGCAAACGTTCAGAAGGATGGCAAGGTCATCTTACAAAAAATTTCAGAAAAACATAATGGTAGGAAGTGTCTTCCCTTATTTGCTTCTACTGTGGAATTCTCATGGCGGCTAGTGCAATATTTGGATTCAATTTGGCATTTCAGTGGATTACAGTGTCCAACCAGGTTAAGTCCAGCGAACTCTCAATTGCAGCCAACAAGAAAGACTTGGCACATTTACTTGGGATGTCTTTATAGTTTCTTTGGTGCATTTGTTCCTATCATAAGCATGAACTACTAGGCATCCATGACCTCACCGTTTCATGATCTTTCTACATAAATTCACATTTGTTTCCTTGTCAAGGTCCTTGCTCCGGTCTTTCTCATGCTATAGGCTCTACATTAAAGAATTATACAACCAGTCATGGTTGAAAACCCAAACAGTTCCTTCAAATTCCAACTTCCTGTATACCAGCTAAAGGATACAAATTAAACAAAGCCAGGTATGAGCACAGCTTTCAGCATAACAACTTAAAACATGTTCCTTCTTTTTACTCAAGAGATAACATGGATACCTAAAACTTCATCAGTGTTAACGTATAGAAATAAAAGAAGAACAGAGAATTCTAACAGGTTGGTTGTAAAGGAAAATTAATAAGAGAGTATATATGCTCCATTTGCTAATTTCAGAACAAGCAACTTCCGAGGGAATGCAAAGTGAATCTTGTCATGCACAGAACAAAAACATCCACAAGATGAAATGAACCCTCAAACGGGAAGAATCCGTGCAGTAAGATTCATCAAGTATAGTGGTAACGAAGGAGAGAAAAATATGAACTACCAGATTATTTTTAGTACTAACAAATGTAAAAGCCTAGCAGCATGGCTTGGCCAGTGATTTCTAAATTCCAGTCACACGTCTCCCTGGCTAAAACCCAACAGCAGGGAAATACTTGCATGAAAGAAGTGAGTAATACAACAATCAGAAGTATGGGTACCAGGACAAATGGCTGGCAACAGACAACTATGGAAACAGAAATTAGCTAGATATAAGTTAACAATAGGGGTGCAAGTGAGTCGAGCCGAGCTGAGTATCAGGTTGCTCAGGTTACATTTGCTCTATAAAAGAGCGGTCTAAGCTCAGCTCAAGCTTGAGCCAAGCTTAATTACGCAATAGTTTTCAGCCACAGCTCTGATAAGACCCTGGGCCAAGTTCTTTATCGAGCTGACCTTAGCTTTTACATTTCTTTAAGAACAGTTAATGTTTAGGCTCTGCTCATTTATGAGTTGAGATCAGAAAACTGTTTGAGCTTGGCTCTTTTCTAATTGAGCCGAGCTCAAACAACTTGTGCTCGAGCCAATCCCAAGCTGCTCAGGTCATTTGCAGCCCATCCCTGTTTATCCAACAATCTAACAGATGCAAACTATTGTTCCGCACTCGGTAAGTCACTGAATATATTATTTACTGCATTTCACCATATAAAGCATAACAAGCAACACTCCTCCACATGCTTTACTGCTATCTAAATTTGGACCACTTTAACAATGGATTGCGAACTAGTAAGTAATTAATACGAAGACGAGTACTGAAGCATATATACCAAAGTAGCGCTACTACGTGGGCTGTGTCTGCATAACCATCCAAAAAGTGTACAAAATGACTGGAACCAGCACTGATGATTTGAGCTGCTCGAAGTGATTTACTATCTTTAAATTGCTTAATATTAAAAAATAATATAATATTGAGATTCATCAGGGGATCAAAAATATCTATTATTCATTTTATTTAAAATACTCAATTTTGACCAGTAGATGCATAAACAATGCATATATTCGCGATCTCCAAATCACATGATATTTTATAATGAGCAATTTAGAGATAGTATGCGATATCAAACGACTTGGATTATCGGTAAGGGGATACTGTTCATCCAATCAGAATTAACCTTATTTGTATTGTTTTGTGGATGCTCATGTAATAGAACTACTCTATGAATGAGAAAATCAGCTTGTTGAACTCTTAGAAATATCATTTCTCACAACTATAATCAATTATCAATCCTAAATAGTTCAAGAGGCACATATTCACCACACCACTAATGTCAACTAAATAATATAACTGAAATCATTCTTAGTCTCTAATCGTCAATCTCAACATCATCTCAATGAATTTTTGGTGAAGCTCTTCCTCCCTTTATCCTCAAAATGAAAATAAAGAGAGAGGAAAAAAAGTGCTACTACTGAAGCTTAGATATCCTAGAGCTTAGATCACACGTGATCTATTAATATTCCTTTTGATCTATTGCGTGGAGGTTAAACTAATTGTTAGATTGTCA
Source organism: Phoenix dactylifera (assembly GCF_009389715.1). Taxonomy (NCBI): domain Eukaryota; kingdom Viridiplantae; phylum Streptophyta; class Magnoliopsida; order Arecales; family Arecaceae; genus Phoenix; species Phoenix dactylifera. Next base: position 11,919,975 of record NC_052395.1, read on the forward strand.
AAAACCTAAAGAGAAGTTTCCAAAGAATTGTGCAGACCACATAATACATGTTCTTGCATTATTTTATATGCAGATAAGGATGTAGATATCAGATGGACAAAATAATCAATGCACGCTCAAGCGAGGAACTAAATATTGGCTTACTATCGGTATCTCCTATGCTTGGTCCTTTAATTGTTCCTGGCTGGAAATCATTTTATGACTCTTACAGACCCATTAATTAATTACGCTATTTAATATGCCATAGGCTTTTTTTTATTGCTTTTAGCAACATAGTTTAATACTAAAAGTTCAAGTATTTAGAGACATTGCAAAGATTCAAATTCTTTAATGGACCTCTATGGAATAGAAAAGCTTTAAAGTCTGGTTCATTATTTAGTTCGGAAACTTTAAAGCACTTAGGTGGCGTTTGGGGATCCAAATAGGATCACTAAAGTGATCTTAGATCACCGATGATTTTATCATGGGGTGATATGATTCTTGATGGTATAAAATCATAATGTTTGGCACGCTATGTGATCCAATCGGAGAGAAAGAGGATTTTCTTCAATCCGCTCAACTTGAATTTCTCAAAAGAAAACTAGAAGATGGAAAAATTACGAAAGTTGAACTTAAGTCCCCTTTTCTTCTATTTATAACTAAAAAATTAAGAAATATAACCTCTATTTATAATGGTAAGGTATGCTCTTACATAATTTGGGTCAAATTTCTCTTTTTGATCCTATCAAGGCTCTTTTTCTTAAAATAGACATCACTAATAGAAAACTTCTAAAAAAAGCTAAAATTTTTGAGAAAATAGATCTTGACTTCTCCATCAACTTTGCCTTCTATCGCTCTGATTGATTTTTCTCGAACAGAAAGTTACGCTCGATCAAAGTCTTACTCGAAAAAAAAATGTTCGGTTTGATTGGCCTATTTCAAGCCCTAAATAATGAAATTTGGGATCGATCGTTGCCCCCTAAAGTGTGGGATGTCGCATCGTAGATTTTAAAAAACTATTTAATTTAAATAAAAATTATTTCAATCGGACGTTGTATGACCAAGTTATGACCTCCGAAAATTTGGCCTGCGACTCGATTTTTTAGTATGGTGAATTTTGCTCCTAAATCCTATTCAGCCTTACTCATAGGGGCCAAAGTGGTTTACATTAATTTGGAGATTCTTCTGAATCACTATGTTCTAGTAGTGATTAAAGATTTTTGAATATCCACAAATTACATATTTGGTATTCTAAAGAAATCCAAGATCACTAACATGTATTACCAAAACTACCCCTAATATATTCCATAAAATATATTCATTAACCACATAAAATATATTATAATAAATTATTAGCATATTTTCAATATAGTAATTATTAATATATTCCTAAAAGTATATTTATTAATCCTATAAATTATTAATCCTATAAAGATATATTAAGTGTTATTGTAGAACTAATAATTATATCTATATATATAATATTATTTTTAATACTAATATTTATTTTGATTAGAAAATAAAGGCAACTAGTAGTGATATATTAATAATTTCATTATATAAATATAAAGTATAATAATATATTTCTATTGTAATTTTAAATTATCATTGAATAATAATAGTAATAATATGATTAATAATATATTATAATGTAATATATATCATAAAAACAATATATTGACATAATATATGTCAACAATATATTGATATACTAATTTTTTTCTATTGCACTGAAGAAAATTTTTATCTCAAAATTTACAAGATCATTGCTCTAGAGTAATTTTGGATATTCAATCTCAAGATAGGCATTCTATCATTGCATTGGACGATAATTTGAGAATTAAGGATGATTTGGAATCAGTAAAATTATTGTGGTACAATAAAATATGGTGATTTCGTTGTCTCTGTTGGGAATAAACTGTCCCAAAAAATTTTAAATCTATAATACTCTACTTCAATAAATAATAGGCAGAAATAGGCTTAGAGAAAATAAATAGAGAAAGTGGAAAAATGGAATCCGAGAAGCTGCGTGGTATGTTGGTCACTTTTCTTGAAGTAGATTTCGCCGCCTTACAGTGCACTAGGCTTAGATGGCGTTCTACTCCTGAGATACAATAGCCTCTCGCACTGTTCCTTCTGCCTTAATGATTTGCACTGATCAAAGAAGCCTTCGAACCCAGAATCAGTATACAGCAAGCCCGATTGAAAGAAAAATAGCAAATAGGAAGAATAGAAGTTCTCTATTTTCAATTCTCTATACTATCTAATCCGAAGAGGTCTATTTATAGACTTCTTCGGAACAGACGCGACCAAAAATCGGTCAATGGTCAAAACTGGTAATAGAGTTTAAAAAAACACTGGGAGTAGGATCAGCGGATGCGAGGTCGGTTGCGAAGAGGTGCTAACGAGGAAGCGACGTGGCTCCTCGTGCTAAGGGTGCGAAGCACGACTCATGCACCTCTTGAAAGTGAATCCTAGGTTCTTCGGTGTTTAGCATGCTGAATTTTTTTTTTTTTTTTGAAAACCATGGCTGAACCTGATCGGGTTGCCTACGTACCCCTTCATAAGGGGGATCAAGCCATACGTAGTTCTTTTTAAGTTTTAAAACGCAGCGGAAAAACCGAATCAAACAATTTAATTCATGCATGCTTGCAAGATCAAATCTAGAAATCAGCACCTTAAGAACACATAGGATTATGCCGGAATCGTTTAAACAATTATGCTAAAACTTTTATGCATGATTAACTATCAGATCTGAAACTTAAGAATTCTATTCCAATTAATCTCCGAATATCCATCGAATGGATTCTGGAGATATCTCCGTGAGGAGCCCCAAAAGAGGGTAAAACCTCGGAGAATTGGACCTAGACCTTGACACCATAATAAATGATTAATGCTAGATTAATACCTTTTATGATGGATGAAAGTTGTGAATCTGATTCTTGACTTCGCAGCCACGCACACGAATGGCCTCTATGAAAAGTACACGCGAAGTCCTGAAGGATCTTCTTCCGCAACAGTGCTAGCAGCTGCAGAACACTTGAAAGCTGAAATCTGCCCGCCGGGATTCAATCAACTCTTGATCAATCGTCTTGAAGCAGATAGAGATGAGGTTTGTAAGGGAAGTAGAGGACTCAGATCTGATCTTGAATCTTCTAGATATTCACCCTGAAAACCCTATCTAAAATGGAGAAGAAGAGGAGGAGGAGGCGGGTGAGGAAGAAGGCTGCAATGGATGTGTTTTTGGTGCCCATGTTTGACCCATTTTAATGGCCTCCGAATTTTCATTCAAAATTCGAAATTTATTTTCAGAAAACCTCTTTTAGTTGGCACATGCAAAGGAATAGGAACAACCCAAATCAGATCTCAACCAAATCTGATTTAAATTCAAATTTTAAACACATGTGCAAGAGGGAAGGAATTTGAAATCCATGCGGCAAGGTAAAACACTTCATAATTTCGAAATCACCTCTTGAAATTCGAATTTAATCCATTCAAAAACTCAGACGCCACCTTGGCTGATGGTTTGAGTGATTAAAATCATTTAACACATTGCTTAATGTTTGAATTTAAATTCAAATAACAAACAATGTCGCCATGTGTCAAGCAATGGGTCCATGTGCCATGCAATAATTTTGGTTTATTTAAAATTCATGAAATCCAATTCCATGTCACCAATAATTGCCACATCATCTGAGCCTAATCTCATTGGGTTGCACCTAATCAAATTTGGTCAAACCCGAATTAAAACAAAGCAATTTGGTTGAACCCAATCTAATCAGGTCAGACCCTGATTGAGCTCAAATTGAATCCAATTCAATTTTGGCTCATGCAAACTCAATCAAATTGAATTATTACTTTGTGTTAGACCTAATTCAATTAGGTCAATCCCCAATTAAGAACAAATTAATTTAAAATTAATTTGATCAGCTTAAGTCCTTTTTGGTTCTGACCTAATCCAATCAGGTCAAAACCCTGATTGAGCCCAAACTTGAATTCAATTCAATTTGGCTCATCCTTAGCACAATTACTCAATCAAATTGAGTTTATTAGTAATTTAATTACTAATTAATCCTTCAATAATTACTTTAATTATTTTATAAGATAATTTGCCAATCAAATTGACCAAATTACCCCTGAATGATTCTTAGTCATTCATCAGCTTTCTTGATCAATCAGGAATCTTCTATGCGTGTGACCTCATAGGTTCGAACCTAAGCCGGTAGTATAGGAACAATTTTCTACACTAATCGATGTGACCATCTAGCAATGGTACCCGACGTCCGGATAGGTCGAATATATGCGAAGCAAATATTCTGGAACCCTGAACTATGGTTACTGTATAATTCAATCCCTTTGACTCCTAATGCCAGGATGACTTAGAGCTCACTGTCAACCCTATAATTAGTACATCCATTATGTGATTAACTTTAGATATCCCGTGACTCCTCACTGGGATTACCCTGGCCAAGGTTTTGCTAAATTAATCACAAGACATTATCTCCTGTTTTCAGGAGGGGTCAATTCCATCTTGACTCACAACTGACTACGCAAGTACTTGACTGCACCCAGTGACCTTCCATCACTGAATTAGAAATTCAGGTAGTCCGGTACCAAAGTACAGTGAGTTGCTTGCTAGTCACAGGTTGCGGTCTCAGGTCAGAGGGCCAAACTTATACCCATATCCACTCGGAACATCTCTCGACAGTAGAGCGTTCCGGAATTGGTCACGTTTAGTGAAATGTACTTCTACACTTCACTTGTGTGGCATACCAGTGTCTCCACACTCCTTGGTTAAGAGGACAACCAACGTATATGTCACACAACGACCTAATCTCGATAATGTTGTCGTCCTAGTAACAACATATCATTTCGTCGCAAACAAGTTTAAGGACTCAAAGATAAATCCTCCTTTATCATAACATAAGTCCTAAGGACTTCATCATATAAGAGTTCATTTGAAGATGAAATGATGAATAATGCCAAATAACACTTTATTAATTTGTCAATTCATTTACAAAATTCAATCATCAATATGCTGACGATTGACATTTAGGATACAAATTCCAACAACTCCCACTTAGCCTAATGCCAATCGGCACAGTATCTAATACCCATCTTCGACTTGTGTTCGTCGAACTCTTTGATGCCGAGGACTTTGGTAAATGGGTCAGCCAGATTTTCTTTTGTGTCAATCTTCTGAAGATCAATATTACCTCGATCGATGATCTCTCGAACCAGGTGGTAGCGACGTAGAATATGCTTGGTCCGCTGATGTGCTTTGGGTTCTCTTGCTTGAGCTATGGCCCCAGTATTGTCACAAAATACAGGCACTGGACTATCAATGGAGGGTGTCACTCCAAGCTCGGTGATGAACTTCCGCAACCATACAGCTTTCTTGGCGGCATCAGATGCTGCGATATATTCTGCTTCACATGTAGAATCTGCCACTGTATGCTGCTTGGAACTCTTCCAGCAGATGGCCCCACCCTTAAGAGTGAAGATATATCCTGACACGCTCTTGCTATCATCTTGATCTGACTGAAAACTTGAATCAGTATATCCCTCAAGTTTTAAGTCAGAATCACCATAGACAAGCCACTGATCTTTAGTATTTCTCAAATACTTAAGGATGGTTTTTACAACCTTCCAGTGGTTGCTACCTGGATCAGACTGGTATCTGCTCACTACTCCTAGTGAGTATGCCACGTCTGGTCTAGTACATGTCATGGCATACATTATAGATTCCACTGCCGAAGCATATGGAATTCTATCCATACTCTCTCTTTCTTGAGGGGTTGTCGGACAATCCCTTTTAGAGAGGTTAATTCCATGGCCCATCGGAAGATAGCCTTTCTTGGAATTAATCATACCGAACCTCTTCAGTATAGTATCAATGTATGTGGATTGGGATAATCCAAGCAATCTCTATAGATCTTCATCCCTAGGATGTAAGATGCTTCTCCCAAATCCTTCATGGCAAATTGAGATGATAGCCAAACCTTTATTCCTTGTAATGCAGGAATGTCATTTCCGATTAAAAGAATGTCATCCACATACAAAATAAGGAATATAATAACTGAACCATTTGCCCATTTATAAATGCAAGGTTCCTCTTCATTCTTAATGAAGCCATATGTTTTGATTACCTTATCAAAATGTATATTCCAACTCCGTGAAGCTTGCTTTAATCCATAAATGGATTTTTGAAGCTTGCACATTTTAGACTCATCTGCAGATGTAAAACCTTCAGGTTGTATCATATACACTTCCTCTTCTAAATCTCTATTTAGAAATGCGGTCTTTACATCCATTTGCCAGATTTCATAGTCTAAATGTGCTGCTATCGCAAGCACAATCCGAATGGACTTGAGCATTGCCACAGGAGAAAACGTCTCGTCATAGTCAATACCATAACGTTGACGATAACCCTTGGCAACCAAACGGGCTTTATAGGTCTCTACCTTTCCGTCTGCGCCCCGTTTCCTTTTGAATATCCACTTACACCCTATAGATTTAATTCCTTCGGGTGGGTCAACTAATGTCCAAACATCATTGACCTTCATGGATTCCATTTCGGATTGCATGGCTCCAAGCCATTTATCACTCTACCATTATTATAGGGGTATGGGATGAAGGAGTCTCTATTCCGAATCATAAGTAGTCGTTGGAGGGAAGACAAGGCTCGTTCCGTGCGACTCCACAGAAGAGTACACGATCTTACTAAAAGGCATATCCCTTTTTTTTTTCTTTTATTTGCAAGCAAAAATCAGATGCGGGAGGTCAGGCGCCAAGCCTGTGAACAAAGGCCCTCGAGAAGGCGTGCGCGGACCTGGTCCTTCCTCTCTTTGTGGGGTAATGGGCCTAATAAGAGCTTTATCCTAAAGCAGGAAAGAAATCCCTATTCTATTCATGGGATATTTAGATAAGATTCGCATTCACAGCCGAATAAGACGGTTTAGGGCCAACAAAATACCCTACCAGAGTAGAATCCCACACCTGCATCCCCTCGCTACCCCTGACGGAGGGGAGTCATACCTCTGCATTGCATCCATATATGTGATCGGATCCTCATCGTTTTCATCAAGTTCGATAGGATCCCCATCCCGGACCAAGAAACCGTAGTATCTGTCCGGCTGACGTGGTACTCTACCCGATCGCCTTAATGGTGCATCTAATATGGGTTCTGGATCTGATCTAATCAAATCCGACTCAACTGGTTCAGTAGATGGTGTCGGATCTTCTACATGTTGAACTTCTCTAAGCTCAATATTAGAGCTATTTGTTCCTTCACCAAGGAATTCCTTTTCTAAGAAAATTGCTCTATTGCTTACGAACAACTTTTGTTCTTCAGCAAAGTAGAAGTAATATCCTTTAGTTTTTTTAGGGTAACCAACAAAGAAATATTTGTCAGACTTGGATTCAAGTTTGTCTGTCTTCAAACGTTTGACGTATGTCGGACACCCCCAAATCCTAAGGTGAGAGAGCATCGGCTTACGTCCAGTCCACATCTCATGTGGTGTTTTATTTACAGACTTACTTGGAACCTTATTTAGAATATAGCAGGCTGACTCAAGAGCATATCCCCAAAAGGATATGGGCAGATTAGCAAACCCCATCATGGATCGAACCATGTCTAACAGAGTTCGATTTCTCCTTTCTGACACACCATTATATTGTGGTGTACCAGGAGGAGTCCATTGGGAGAGAATCCCATTTTCTCCTAGATATGTCAAAAATTCACTGGAGAGGTATTCACCTCCTCGATCTGATCGAAGAGTTTTAATACTCTTTCCAGTTTGTTTTTCTACTTCATTACGATATAATTTGAACATTTCAAATGATTCAGATTTATGTCTCATTAAATAGACATAACCATACCTAGAAAGGTCGTCTGTAAACGTAATGAAATATGAATACCCACCTCTAGCATCTGTGCTCATTGGCCCACATACATTAGAATGTACAAGGGTCAATAAATCACTGGCTCGTTCACCTTTTCTGGTAAAAGGTGATTTGGTCATTTTACCAAGAAGACATGATTCACAGGTTGTCAATGATTCACAATCATTAACATCAAGGATTCCCTCTTTACTTAACCTGTTCATCCTATTCTTGTTAATATGACCTAGCCTATGATGCCAAAGGTAGACATCCGTGACATTATCTATTCTAGGGCGCTTATTGGATTTATACATTACATGAACAGGCTGTGACAAAATGTAAATGCCATTACTCAGAATTCTATTCATTACAACAACACCATTCCAAATGACATTGCAATAATCCTTTTTTATTGATATGTCATAACCATTTTTGGCCAAAAGGCCTACAGAAATGATATTCAATAGAAAACTTGGACAATAGTGACAATCACTAAGGACATTTACATGAGAGCTGAATTCAAGTTTAAGAATTCCTAAAGCTAGAACTGGAACTGGTCTTCCATCTCCAACATTCAGGAACCTTTCTCCTTCTTCAAACCTCTTACTGACTTGTAGCCCCTGCAACGAATTGCAAATATTGAAAGGACTACCGGTATCCAATACCCAGGTCGAATTATCACAAATAGAAAAATTGCAAGGTGTTATCATATAAGTACCTTGATTGGCAACTGATTGCCCACTTTTCTTAGGCCGGTTCGGATCGAGGGATGCAATGTAAAGAGGACAGTTCCTCTTCCAATGTCCTTGCTTCTTGCAGAAGAAGCACTCCGCCTTGCTCTGATCAGCCTTTTTATTCTTTTTCTGACTAGGCTGAGCATGGTGCACCTGTTTCTTTTGGATTTTATTTTTCTTTTTCCCTTTCTTAAAGGAGCGACCCTTGGATGAACCTCCCACTAAATTCACCGTTTTTTTAAGAAGTTGGTGATCATTCTCAAACGTCTGTAGTAACCCCAATAATTGGTGATAATTCACTACAGGTTTCGTCATACGAAAATGAGTGAGAAAAGGACGGTATGATCCAGGCAATGAGTTTAGTATGGCATCCTTCCCCAATTGATCATGAAGGGGAAAGCCAAGAGAGCTTAGACGCTCGATCAACTCAATCATGTACAGTACATGATCAGTTACCGAGGTCCCATCTTTCATTCGGGCGCTGAAGATGGCACAACTAGTTTTGTGCCTCTCAACGTCGTCAGGAACGCCGAATGATTCATTCAACACTTGAATGATATCTTCCGGCTGCGTATTCTCAAAACGCCTACTAAACTCATCACTCATTGCTGCCAACATGATGCATCGAACAGTGATCCGGTCACTGAGCCACTTCTGATAAGTGTCTCTGGCCGATCTTGATGCATTAGCAGCGGGCTGCTCAGGTGCTTGATCCGTTATCACATAAAGGATCCTCTCATGCTCTAGCACTATTTTCAGTTTTCTATGCCAATTATTGAAATTTGGACCAGTCAACTTGTCATTGTCCAACAATGAGCGAAGTGATAAATTAGTGGCCATTTCTGCATAAAAAGAAAATTTGGCTATTAGTATATGAATTGACTAAACATAGTAGACTTGGACTTTAGTCTAAAGATATTCCCACTATTTTATACTAATTGGTAGCCTCTACCTCTAATTCGAAAAATTACTCCTAATTCTTTAGTGGGCACTAGAACCCAATAGATCCCATATAGGCCCGAGTGTGGCTCGGCCAACCCATATGCACCTATTGGTAGGTTCTTAACCAATTGCTTCACCAAGCAACTTCTAGTGATGATTTTGTCCTAGGTTTTCCGGCAGACGTGTGGCGCCTCCACCGAATACCCTAGTCAGATCCAACCATTAAATGATAGGGTTAAGTCTAATCAACTAATAGACGACCAAGCCCGAGTGTGGCTCGGCTCACCTGACCGCCTATTGAAGGTACACTTAACTCATCATATATTGAATGACAATTCCAATGCTTGATAAGTACCAGGCGTGTGGCGCCTCCAATAATTATCAAAACATTGGACCCATTATCACCCAACTTAATGGGAGACTATGACCTAGTTATCTCCATAACCATTTCATTTTAAGGACCTAATAATTTTAGAGGATTTCATAATTAGGATAGATGAGAAGATCCGGTTAGTCTAATTTCTCCCATTGACTTCATCAAATCAGATTAGACTCAAACCGGTTAAAGAGACACCTAAATCAGTTATACTGATTTTTCTTAAGGCATGGGCTAACTCGAATCATTAAGTGATCCAATCAAAATGTGATTGACCATGTCGGCCAGGTAAGTGAGATCGGTGGAAGGGATATGCCATTAACTCGACAAAGACGAATCAGTGCGAGTAGCTCCCAATTAAAAACCACCGGTCAAAACTGCCAAACTTACCTTAGACACCGACTGGTTAATCAATTTTGATTTGATTACTCAAATGACTCGGGCTACACCTCTGAGCCTAAATCAAGTTCTATCTTGGTCTAATCAAAGACATGGAATTGATCAATCTACAACTATTGTATTTAACCTAGAGTTTCCTTGACCTAATCTAGTTACTACTTAATTAGATTTGATCAATTAACTCTAATTAGACCATGTTTGATTCTAACCTTAGGTCTAACCCAATCCTAAGAACTTGATTCAAGCTAACCCATATGCCCAAAGAATTATGCAATGTCAATTAAATGAGTTACAATTCTATTTCATAACACTTAATTCTCAATTAAGTTTAGACTTATGAAAGTTTTGATCATTGCATATTTCTTTTTAATTACATATTAATTACAATCTTTCAGTTCTTAAAACACATTCTCAGATCTGAGTTTTTGTAATTAATCACATGTAATCAGATTTAATTCATGTTTAAGTCATTATGTTTTATGTTCATGCATCACATATACATAACAACATGAATTAATACAAACAACATACATCTTATGTATTTGTTTTTTCACTTTTATTTTCAGATCTGATTTGTTCATTAAAATCAAAGATCATATGAATCATAAACTTTATTTAGATCTAATCTAAACAATATTATGATTTTAGATTTATTCATGTTACTAATCCTAACACAAACATGCATCATATGCATCCAAAATTTCAGATCTACTTAATCATGCATAATCAGCAATTAAATCAATCATAAAAAGTACTTTAGATCTAATCTAAACATGTTAATGATTTCAGATTTAATTGCAAGAATTAAAACATAAAAGTTTAAACATAAACCTGGCTCTGATACCACTGAAAGTGAATCCTAGGTTTTTCGGTGTTTAGCATGCTGAATTTTTTTTTTTTTTGAAAACCATGGCTGAACCTGATCGAGTTGCCTACGTACCCCTTCATAAGGGGGATCAAGCCATACGTAGTTCTTTTTAAGTTTTAAAACGCAGCGGAAAAACCGAATCAAACAATTTAATTCATGCATGCTTACAAGATCAAATCTAGAAATCAGCACATTAAGAACACATAGGATTATGCCGGAATCGTTTAAACAATTATGCTAAAACTTTTATGCATGATTAACTATCAGATCTAAAACTTAAGAACTCTATTCCAATTAATCTCCGAATATCCATCGAATGGATTCTGGAGATATCTCCGTGAGGAGCCCCAAAAGAGGGTAAAACCTCGGAGAATTGGACCTAGACCTTGACACCATAATAAATGATTAATGCTAGATTAATACCTTTTATGATGGATGAAAGTTGTGATCTGATTCTTGACTTCGCAACCACGCACACGAATGGCCTCTACGAGAAGTACACGCGAAGTCCTGAAGGATCTTCTTCCGCAACAGTGCTAGCAGCTGCAGAACACTTGAAAGCTGAAATCTGCCCGCCGGGATTCAATCAACTCTTGATCAATCGTCTTGAAGCAGATAGAGATGAGGTTTGTAAGGGAAGTAGAGGACTCAGATCTGATCTTGAATCTTCTAGATATTCACCCTGAAAATCCTATCTAAAATGGAGAAGAAGAGGAGGAGGAGGCGGGTGAGGAAGAAGGCTACAATGGATGTGTTTTTGGTGCCCATGTTTGACCCCTTTTAATGGCCTCCGAATTTTCATTCAAAATTCAAAATTTATTTTTAGAAAACCTCTTTTAGTTGGCACATGCAGAGGAATAGGAACAACCTAAATCAGATCTCAACCAAATCTGATTTAAATTCAAATTTTAAACACATGTGCAAGAGGGAAGGAATTTGAAATCCATGCGACAAGGTAAAACACTTCATAATTTCGAAATCACCTCTTGAAATTCGAATTTAATCCATTCAAAAACTCAGACGCCACCTTGGCTGATGGTTTGAGTGATTAAAATCATTTAACACATTGCTTAATGTTTGAATTTAAATTCAAATAACAAACAATGTCGCCATGTGTCAAGCAATGGGTCCATGTGCCATGCAATAATTTTGGTTTATTTAAAATTCATGAAATCCAATTCCATGTCACCAATAATTGCCACATCATCTGAGCCTAATCCCCTTGGGTTGCACCTAATCAAATTTGATCAAACCCGAATTAAAACAAAGCAATTTGGTTGAACCCAATCTAATCAGGTCAGACCCTGATTGAGCTCAAATTGAATCCAATTCAATTTTGGCTCATGCAAACTCAATCAAATTGAATTATTACTTTGTGTTAGACCTAATTCAATTAGGTCAATCCCCAATTAAGAACAAATTAATTTAAAATTAATTTGATCAGCTTAAGTCCTTTTTGGTTCTGACCTAATCCAATCAGGTCAAAACCCTGATTGAGCCCAAACTTGAATCCAATTCAATTTGGCTCATCCTTAGCACAATTACTCAATCAAATTGAGTTTATTAGTAATTTAATTACTAATTAATCCTTCAATAATTACTTTAATTATTTTATAAGATAATTTGCCAATCAAATTGACCAAATTACCCCTAAATGATTCTTAGTCATTCATCAGCTTTCTTGATCAATCAGGAATATTCTATGCGTGTGACCTCATAGGTTCGAACCTAAGCCGGTAGTATAGGAACAATTTTCTACACTAATCGATGTGACCATCTAGCAATGGTACCCGACGTCCGGATAGGTCGAATATATGCGAAGCAAATATTCTGGAACCCTGAACTATGGTTACTGTATAATTCAATCCCTTTGACTCCTAATGCCAGGATGACTTAGAGCTCACTGTCAACCCTATAATTAGTACATCCATTATGTGATTAACTTTAGATATCTCGTGACTCCTCACTGGGATTACCCTGGCCAAGGTTTTGCTAAATTAATCACAAGACATTATCTCCTGTTTTCAGGAGGGGTCAATTCCATCTTGACTCACAACTGACTACGCAAGTACTTGACTGCACCCAGTGACCTTCCGTCACTGAATTAGAAATTCAGGTAGTCCGGTACCAAAGTACAGTGAGTTGCTTGCTAGTCATAGGTTGCGGTCTCAGGTCAGAGGGCCAAACTTATACCCATATCCACTCGGAACATCTCTCGACAGTAGAGCGTTCCGGAATTGGTCACGTTTAGTGAAATGTACTTCTACACTTCACTTGTGTGGCATACCAGTGTCTCCACACTCCTTGGTTAAGAGGACAACCAACGTATATGTCACACAACGACCTAATCTCGATAATGTTGTCGTCCTAGTAACAACATATCATTTCGTCGCAAACAAGTTTAAGGACTCAAAGATAAATCCTCCTTTATCATAACATAAATCCTAAGGACTTCATCATATAAGAGTTCATTTGAAGATGAAATGATGAATAATGCCAAATAACACTTTATTAATTTGTCAATTCATTTACAAAATTCAATCATCAATATGCTGACGATTGACATTTAGGATACAAATTCCAACACCTCTTGGCTCATCGCACCTGTTGTCCGACCTCGGCTCCTCTGGGTTCATTGCACCTGTGGTCCGACCTCAGCCTCGGCACCTCGGACGAGCACAGGCACAAGGAACCTCGGACGAGCAGGGCCGACGAGCACAGGCACGGGCGCAAGGAAACTCGGACGAGCAGGGCACATGCGCAAAGAACCTCTGGTCGCACAGGCACAAGGAACCTTGGACGAGCAGGGCCTGTGAGGCGCAAGGAACCTCGGACGAGCAGGGCCGACGAGCACAGGCACGGGCGCAAAGACAGTCGGGTCGGACGAGCACAGGCACAGAACCGAGCAACATAACCAAGCTGCCTCTCCTTCACGTAAATAAATCCTCCATATGAGAATTTTAAAAAGGAGGGAAAAGAGATTTGAACCACCTACCTCAAGCACCTCAAACGGACACACCAACCATCCACACCACACTCCCTTCTTAACCTATATACATAATATATATGTTTTAAGTATGAAAACTTTTAATCATTATTTAATAAAAATCTAACATTTCCCCACCTGATTAAAATGTTTTCAAAACTTTATAAAATCAGAAAATAGTCAAATCGGGCTTGTTTATGTCACGACTTTAATAAAGGTAGCTTGTGGCTTTGAACCTTTACCTAGTGAAAATATATTTTCATCTGAAAGGTATAGTGGTAGCTAAAAAGCTTTGAACCAAATCCTTTGGTTCAGATTTCTATATACTTCACCCATGACAAATGCAAATACTGGGTTCATCATAGGTGGTGCTTTTTCTAGCCTTATGCACCAATATCTCAGTTTCATGAGTGCTCTAGGGGTTAAACCCTTATCCCCATAGACTGCGGCCACACAGTCACACTCACATAGGTGAGTCCTCCAAGGGTGCTCGCAGCACAGCACCTTGCCATAGTCTCGGACTCATTCAGAGTTTTAAACTCTTCCGTATACCTCTGCTGTATTTAGCACTCACATCACAGGGAGAGACCAAATGACATAAAGTCATTTTATTATAGTGCTAACTAATCATTAAACAACTTGTTTTTCCCGTTGAACCTTTCGTCTTGGGATCTCCAGTCAGAATAGGTTGGGTTGCCATTGTCAATGATTCCTTATGGGTTTCAATCCCATCCCCTTTGATGTTTCTATGACTTTGCTTCTAGCCAGTCCTTTAGTTAAAGGATCTGCTAGGTTATCTTTAGATCCAACAAATTCCAAAGTTATGATACCATTTTTAATTAGGTATCTAATAGTCTTATGTCTCACACTAATGTGTCTTCTGTTTCTCTTGTTATACTCAGTATTTCTACAGGTATTAATTGCAGCTTCATTATCACATAACAAAGAGATAGCAGATATAGGCTTTTCCATAATAGGTATTTCAGACATAAGATTTTTAAACCATTCTGCTTCTTGACTTGCAGAATCTAAGGCTACAATCTCAACCTCCATAGTGGATCTTGTGATCACAGTTTGTTTGGATGATCTCCAAGCAACAGCTGCACCACCCAACATGAATATGTATCCACTAGTTTCTTTTCGATTCACTGAATCAGTGATCCAACTAGCATCACTGTATCCTTCAAGTACAGCGGGAAATCTTGAGTAATGTAAACCATAATACATGGTACCTCTCAAGTATCTAAGTATTCTATCCAGTGCTTCCCAGTGACTAAGACTAGGGCAACTATTAAACCTACTGAGCTTTTCTATAGCATAAGAAATGTCAGGTCTACTTGTATTTGCAACATACATCAGTGTCCCAATAATTTGAGCATATTTCCCTTGGGCCACTGGATCACCTTTATTGCACTTCAAGTTCAAACCATGCTCATAAGGTGTACTCACTGGTTTATAGTTGTACTTATCAAATTTCTTCAATATTTTCTCAATATATTGTGATTGATCAAAGATTATACCATCAGGTATTCTGGTACTCCTGTTACCAAGAATTACCTCTGCCTGACCTAAATCTTTCATATCAAAATTATTAGATAAGAAAGTTTTGATATCAGTCACCATATTCATATCAGTACCAAAAATTAAAATATCATCAACATATAAACACAAGATAATACATGAATCATTTTCTAACTTTGAATATAAGCACTTATCTGATTCATTTGCTTTAAAGCCATAAGAAATAATTATTTTATCAAATTTCCTATGCCATTGCTTAGGAGCTTGTTTTAAACCATAGAGGGATTTGACTAACCTACAAACTTTTCTTTCCTGTCCTTGAGCCACATATCCCTCTGGCTGATCCATATAGATCTCTTCCTCTAAATCACCATGAAGGAAGGCAGTCTTGACATCCATTTGATGAATTATCAAATTATGGATTGAAGCCAGTGCAATTAAAGTACGAATTGTGGTTATCCTAGTTACAGGAGAATATGTATCAAAGTAGTCAATACCCTCTTTCTGAGAAAAACCCTTAGCAACTAATCTTGCTTTGTATTTTTCAATAGAACCATCAGGTCTTAATTTCTTCTTAAATATCCATTTACAACCTATAGCCTTACTACCAGGTGGTAAGTCAGTTAAAAACCATGTTTTATTAGTCATAAGTGAATTCATTTCACTATTAATAGCTTCCTTCCAAAACATAGAATCTAATGAGTTCATAGCATCTTTATAAGTTTTAGGATCATCTTCAACCATAAAGATATAGAAATCAGATCCAAAATCTTTCTTTTTCCTAATTCTTTTTCCTTTACCAAGTTCATTAATATCATTAAGTTTATTTTCATTTTCATTATTAGGAATAATTAGAGAATTAGATGGCGAACTACAAGATGCATCATTAGATCTATCTATTAAATGCTTTTCTATTTTATCCTTAAATGGAAAAATGTCTTCAAAGAAAGAAGCATCTTTAGATTCAATTATAGTATTCTTATCTATGCCATTAATATCAGCACTAATGACTAAAAACCTATAAGTAACGCTATTAAGAGAATAACCAAGAAACACAGCATCAAAAGTATTAGGTCCTAATTTTCTTTTCTTGATTAAAGGAATATTAACCTTAGCCAAACAACCCCAAACTCTTACAAAATTTAGGTTAGGTTTTCTTCCTTTCCAAAGTTCATAAGGAGATTTATTAGAACCTTTAAATAGAACCCTATTAAGCAGGAAACATGCAGTAAGCATTGCTTCCCCCCACCAAACCTCAGGTAAACCTGAGTTGGCAAGCAAAGATCTTACCATATCTTGCAGAGTCCTATTTTTCCTTTCAGCCACTCCATTAGACTGAGGTGAATAGGGAGGTGTAACTTCATGTAGAATTCCATTAACTCTACAGAATTCATTCAAGTCATTAGAGGTGTATTCTCCTTCTCTATCTGACTTGAGAATCTTTATTCTCTTGTCAAGTTGATTTTCTACTAAAGATTTGTAAGTCTTGAACATCTCAAATGCTTCATCTTTAGATTTCATTAAATAAACTTGACAATACCTAGAATAATCATCTATGAAGGTAATGAAATACCTTCTACCCCCTTTAGTCAAAGTTTCATTTAGATCACATACATCTGAATGTATTAATTCTAATAAAGTTGAATTTCTATTTACTATTGTAAATGGTTTTCTAGGTTGTTTAGATTGAACACAAATTTGGCACCTTTTCTTTTCATTTAATGAAACATTAGGTAATAAACCAGAGCTAATCATTCTTTTAATAGTATTATTATTCACATGTCCTAATCTAGCATGCCAAAGAGATGAAGAACATATTGAAAGCACAATTTTATTATTGTTATCAGAAGAAAAATCCAAAGATACATTATTTATTATATACAAGCCATCACACTCATAGCCTTTGCCTACAAATATTCCATTCTTTGTTATAATCACTTTCTTAGATTGAAATAACAAAGAATAACCACTCCTATTTAGAAGAGATCCACTGATCAGATTCCTCCTTCCATCGGGCACATGGTACACATTAAATAGTGTAAGCACATTCCCAGACGTAAGCCTTAGAAGTACTTTTCCAGTTCCAAGCACTCGTGCCGAGGTGGAGTTTCCCATAGTTACTGTTAGGCCACTCCGGACCTGATAAGTAGTAAAAAGGGTATGATCAGTACACATATGAACATTCGCACCTGTATCCACTAACCAATCGGTAGAGCAAATTGCCAAATTTAATTCTGGACTTAAAGTTACATACCGATCATCAGTACTAGTAGGACCAATACTGGATAGCACCATGTTGGTTTGTGGATTTGCAGGTTGAGAAGGCGTATGTTCATAGTTCTGATACTTCTTCCTCTTCATCCGGCATACTCGAGCCATATGACCGAGTTTTCCACAATTGTAGCAAATCGGCTTCCGATCATTCTTATTGATATGGTGTTTTGGCTTCATAAGTTTTCTTTTGTTTCTAGGTCCACCCTTTTCAAATTTGGAGTTCTTGAACTTATGGGTCTTATTCTGGCCTTCTACAAAGTTCACCTTGGTTAGAAGCTCAGGATTCATGAGTTGCTCATTATCTTTTTCAAGGTGTTGTTCTTGGATCCTAATGGCAGACAATAGAGTTTTCATTGTCATATCCTCGGTTTTATGTTTCAGGGATAACCCAAAGTCTTTCCAAGAAGGTGGGAGCTTGTCAATGGTACAAGCAACTTGAAGGCTCTCAGTTATACCCATTCCCCTTAAGCCTAATTCATGATAAATCACTGTTAACTCATGGGCTTGATCAACTACGGGCTTGGTGTCAACCATCTTATAAGACAGGAATTGACTAGCAGCATACTTGTCCATTCCGGCATCTTGGATACCATATTTCTTATTAAGATCATCCCAAATCTCCTTGGAGGTTTTAAAAGTGCAGTAGACATCAAAAAGGGGATCAGTAAGATAGGACAGAATCCTTTCCCTACACAGGTAGTCTTTCTTCTTAAATTCCTCCAAATTACAAGTTCTAGCTGGTTCATTCTCTTCCTCATTTGGAGGAGAGTCAAAGATTATGGAAAATAACCCAAGTGTGGTTAAGAAGATTTCCATCTTCTGTCTCCAACGCTTAAAGTTATTTCCATTAAATTTTTCAGGAGGAACCGAGTCACTTGCATTGGCCATTGGGGTAACTCTAAGTACTAGCCTATTCTATGTAGGAGAAATCTACTTCAAGAATGTTGGGAATAAACTGTCCCAGAAAATTTTAAATCTATAATACTCTACTTCAATAAATAATAGGCAGAAATAGGCTTAGAGAAAATAAATAGAGAAAGTGGAAAAATGGAACCCGAGAAGCTGAGGCGTGGTATGTTGGTCACTTTTCTTGAAGTAGATTTCGCCGCCTTACAGTGCACTAGGCTTAGATGGCGTTCTACTCCTGAGATATAACAGCCTCTCACACTGTTCCTTCTGCCTCAATGATTTGCACTGATCAAAGAAGCCTTCGAACCCAGAACCAGTATGCAGAAAGCCCGATTGAAAGAAAAATAGCAAATAGAAAGAATAGAAGTTCTCTGTTTTCAATTCTCTATACTGTCTAATCCGAAGAGGTCTATTTATAGACTTCTTCGGAACAGACGCGACCAAAAATCGGTCAACGGTCAAAACTAGTAATAAAGTTTGAAAAAACACTGGGAGTAGGATCAGTGGATGCGAGGTCGGTTGCGAAGAGGTGCTAACGAGGAAGCGACGTGGCTCCTCATGCTAAGGGTGCGAAGCACGACTCATGCGCCTCTTGGCTCATCGCACCTGTTGTCCGACCTCGGCTCCTCTGGGCTCATTGCACCTGTGGTCCGACCTCAGCCTCGGCACCTCGGACGAGCACAGGCACAAGGAACCTCGGACGAGCAAGGCCTCAGTCTCTTGGACGACCTCAGCTCTGGGTCGCACAGGTGCAAGGAACCTCGGACGAGCAGGGCCGACGAGCACAGGCACGGGCGCAAGAAAACTCGGACGAGCAGGGCACATGCGCAAAGAACCTCTGGTCGCACAGGCACAAGGAACCTTGGACGAGCAGAGCATGTGAGGCGCAAGGAACCTCGGACGAGCAGGGCCGACGAGCACAGGCACGGGCGCAAGGAAACTCGGACGAGCAGGGCACATGCGCAAAGAACCTCTGGTCGCACAGGCACAAGGAACCTTGGACGAGCAGGGCCAAGCGAGCACAGGCTCGGGCGCAAAGACCGTCGGGTCGGACGAGCACAGGCACAGAACCGAGCAACATAACCAAGCTGCCTCTCCTTCACGTAAATAAATCCTCCATATGAGAATTTTAAAAAGGAGGGAAAAGAGATTCAAACCACCTACCTCAAGCACCTCAAACGGACACACCAACCATCCACACCACACTCCCTTCTTAACCTATATACATAATATATATGTTTTAAGTATGAAAACTTTTAATCATTATTTAATAAAAATCTAACAGTCTCCACCCATATTATTTTTGATTTTGGAATGACCACCTTATACAAAATTTCTTTAATTTTTATCCCCACCAATATATAATTGCCTCGGTTTTGAAATCCCTATCAAATTAGAGTCCTTTTTTCTTTTTCTAATTTTGTCTATACACCCTCATACAGTAATTGCACCCCTATGTATAAAAAGAGAGACTAGAACTACATTTATCAAGTGTCCTCTTGATTGCCGCAATCACTACCATGGTTCAAATGATCATTTCACTTTTTTAAAATAAACCTTATGCATATTTTTTGGGTACAGAAAACTTGTGTACTTGATGAAGTACATCCTAGCATCTATTACCTATTTGTTCCCCTTAACTCCTACTCCTTCCATCACTATGATAAAAGTATCAACGCAATCAGGGTTCCTTGGACCTTCTTGAATGGACTGTGTATACGAAGAAACTCCTTCCTTTATTTGCCATGCAGGTTGTCGATCTCAAAAAATTAGAAGCTCGAGAACTTATAAATGATATAATCGTCAAGCAGGGACTTGGAGAGAATTAATTCGTATCTCTTAATCATTTAATGCTCGGACGATGACGTATAATCCCTAATCACCGCACGCGTGCCGACTTGAAATTAGAACTCTTAAAATAGACCTCCGCACCACGCGCCTTCAGTCGTTACCGTTGCTTCGGCCTCTTCCTTGAGTCCCGTTGCTCTCCGCTTCTCTTCCCAGGACCGATCGACCTAACCTTTGGAATCCGGCGAGAACGACGACGAGGAGGTCCAGAAGCTGCCCTCCTTGGAGACAAGGTGATTGATCCGTCCTCACTTCCCGATTTTCGTGCATCTGTTTCGAGAT
Organism: Phoenix dactylifera; assembly: GCF_009389715.1. Lineage (NCBI taxonomy): Eukaryota > Viridiplantae > Streptophyta > Magnoliopsida > Arecales > Arecaceae > Phoenix > Phoenix dactylifera. The sequence goes on from NC_052395.1 coordinate 11,940,977, forward strand.
CTTGAGACAATTCTTGATTTTTAAATTGGTTTTAGCATCGTGTGGCAATCTGTTTGTATTTCCTGTTTCTTGATCGTTCGTTGAGTTCTTCTAGTTCGGGGATTTGGTGTTTATGCGGACGGTAGCTCTTTGGATTCTGGAGATAGTTCTTGATTTGGGCCTTGTACGGTAGCTTCCGCGTTCCTATTTGTTGTTTTCTTTGTATTCTGGTGATGTTCTTGATTTCTCGTCAGGTTTTGATGTTAAACGGTGATCTCACTGTTTGCCCTAACTGCGATCTCTCAGGGTTTAATTTTGTGACCGTCTAGATCTGGATATTGTTCTACGTGATGTTTTAAAAATTCTTGGATATTGATGGCCTTTTCTGCCCCAGTGATTGATGATGGAGAACTTTTAGATTGGGTTTCTGTTGATTCTTAAGTTTGACTTGGGTTATCTATTTCTTATGTTGTTCCACCCTTCTTGGAAAGAAATTTTTATTTGATCGTGCTGTAACCCGTTTGAATTTTTTGTTGCGTTGTTCTGCTGTTTTTTTGTTGTTACTTAGATTGCAGGAAAGTTCTGTATAATATTTCCTGTTAGTGATTAAAGTCAAGATTTGGATTCACAATCAATTGGTCTTTTTCCCTGTGAATGTAGCTAAATGATATGATATCTGTTGTTCGCCTTATTTTTTGGAGGATATATCTATGCAGCCATTTACACTATCTTGATTTTGGATAATATATTGGCGATTAGAGCAAGCTTCTGTCATCTGACCCTTGTAGTCAATTGGGTACGTGCAACGTCCTCAATCACAAGAGACTTCGAACTGTTACGGGTTTTGCGACCCGTGATGGCGTTGATGGAAGAAAAATAAGAAAAGAGAAAAAAAAGAAGCTGTTTCGTTCGAGAGAGACAAGATCTCCAATTGGTGATCCCAAGGGATCATTTTCTAGGTTTGTATTTGCATAAAAAAATGTTACAGACACTTGGACTTTAAATACAAGGAAGCAGCCCACGTTGCATGTGAATACATGCATGGGCATGCAACTGCCCACGTTGCACGTTACACCCCATCTTCCCATTCCTCCTACAGGATGAGTCACCCAAAAAACTAACCCACTTAAGACTAGGTAAACAGGGAAACAAACTCTAAGAGAATCCTAGATAGAGGCGTGGCATCATGGGATACCTGTCCACGCGTTAGCACGTTGCCCTCTCGGGAGTGTGGTTGCTCTATTGTGAATACGTGCATGGCATGCACGTATCACAATTTTATTTAATTCAGATGTTGGCTATGATTTCTGCTATTGAATCACTACACTTGTGGATGAGCGGTAGTATCTTATTGGGCTTATTACTTCGATATTTCTTGCTCAGTTTCCTCCAAGTAGCTCATACAATCTATGCATAACTAAATCTTGTTATTCTTATTCTGTGTCAATGCTTGTGTTTGCGATCTGTTTCTCACTGCAGGTGGCAAAGTAGGATTTTAGCAGAGAACTTTGATGATTTGCTGGTATATGAATCTTTCCAATCTGATTCTCTTGCTTCTTTGAAACCATGAGATGTTCTTGACTTGCAATTTGGCTTTGGCATTATATAGTAATTTTCGCCATTCCTATTTCTTCTTGGTGAATTTATCAGATAGTTCTTGATTTCTAGTTTGGGGTTTGGTGTTTTATGGTGATATCCCTGTTACAACTGTCTAATATTAAGAAAATTGAATATTTGCTAGTGTATGAATCTTCTGGTGCCTTGCTCTTTTCCCCCTTTTTTTTACCTTGTTTACTAAAACAGAAGGATGTAGTGTGGCTTTAATTTTCTCTCCATGTCTTTGAAACATGTGGTTAATGGTGTTTCCAAGATCTTATAGTTTGATTTAGTAAATAATTTTGTCTTTTAGTATATTTAAACTGGTGATAAAATTTTGTCATGATATGTTTGGTAACCGTGGGTGTTAGTCTACTTTAGACTATTGTAAAATGCTGTCTATCATCTACTGTTTCATGGGAAAGTTGAATACACTATACTTGAAATATATAAAAGAAGAAAGATACTTGAAGTTATTGAAGAAACTATAAAAGCATAAGGTGTATGTTTCGATATGTTTAAAGATATAATTATAAATTATTATCTGAACCAAATAATTGGGACAAGGTCCATAATTATTGTTATAAATCATAAACTGTATTATTGTGCAAAAATGGAGGTTTTAAGATTCCATCTGTTGAATATTTTACAAAAAAAATCCATTTAAAGTAAGGAAATTTTTTTATAGGAAAACAAATTCAGAAAAAGTTAACTTTTGTGAACTTGAATGCTGTGCAGGTGATGCATAGGACTGATTAAGAACAAATGATTTGATTGAGGCTGTGATCTTTTAATCTCAAGAGATCTTTGTCAGCTCATGCAATGCATATAACTTATGTAAGGATAATTTGATGGGCTGTTGGTCTCTCTAAATTTACTTTGACAACTTCCTCTGTTTTTCTTACTCCAATGAATGCGCTCATTACAATATCTAATAAGCATCTCCTCCACGACCTTCCCAATCTCTCTCTCTCTCTCTCCCCCCCCCCCCCCTTTCTTCCCTCTCTCTCTTTCTCTCTCGATCTTTGAGATGATGATCACCATTTTCTTTGTTCCTTCATGTTTTTGTTTTATCTTCTATATATCTAACTCCAAATCATTCGTCCACCTATGGACATTGTGGAAGATGTTGCGCTATGTTGGGATTTTCAGAGGGTGATTTCCCCCTAAGCTCTTAGCTCTTTCTTCCCCAGTTCTAGTTCTAATACAGATATAAGCTTCTATCATCTTCGTTGGCTCTGTTATTGTAATGCAAACTTTCTGGATAGAACAATGATTTTGCACACATCATAGATACACCTTTTAAAAATACCTTTTCGGTTTAGCTTTTGCTCTCCTTTCTGTGGTGCAGAAATAAGTTAAGAGCATAATTTCCACTCTCTACTTCTCTCTTATTAAAATCCAATTTTTGTTTGATGTTGTCCCCGTCGCCCTCAACCTCTCTACCAAACCTCCTAGTATAGGAAAAATGGCAAGGTTCCACAATCTTTGTTAAAAATCTTTTACTGTATTAATTCAACTCAGTCCTCTTTTACCAAAGGAGTGTATTTAGGACAAGGAATGGTAGAACCTAGAAGAGAAGTGGGATTGAGACTTGTCTCTATTTTGTCTTGTTACTTATGTTTTCTATTTAATCATTCTTTCAATATTCATTCTACAATTTGTTTTTTCTAATTTAATTTTGTGACTTTGTTGTCCGGTTTCTATTCATATTTTTTGTCGCCTTTAAATTTGCACATACTGTTTTATGTTCTAGTGTTTTTTTATTAAATATGTATTGTATGTTCTTTCTACTATCATTTTATCTTTTATTAATTTCTAAAAATTTCCTTTTTGTTCTCTCTTTCTAAATTCTGTTTTTTTATTTTTTGCTTCTTCATTTATTTATTTTTCAATATGTTCATTTTTATTTTATTCCATTTTTTCTATTTGTTTATAGTCCGGTTAATATTTTTGGTTTTTTTTATGTGTTTGGAATTTAGTTTATTTTATTTTTGAAGATTTGTTTTACATTTTCCTGTTTGCACGATCTTGTTCTTTTTTTTTCTTTATTTTTCATCTTCATGTTTGCTTTCACAAATCCTGTTTGCATATATTTTCCTTTATTTTTTATTATTCATGTTGTTTATTTTTACATATTCAACTTCTCATACTATTTCAATTTATTTTTTTATATTTTACAAGCTCTTGTATCTAGTTGTTTGTGCTTACATTTTTTTCATTTTTGTTATCTGTTTTCAATTGATAACTTTTTCAGCTTATTTTAGTTCATCATTGTTCTCGGTTTTTGTATTGTTATGTTTGAATATTTTTTTTGTATATTGTTGAGTTCTTCTGTCTTTCTGCAAGTAGGGTTGAAATTGGATCGGATATGGATCGGACACTAGCATATCCATATCCATATTTGTTTTATTTGATGAATACAAATACAGATATTGATGTTGGTAGAATGCAAAAAAAAAAATTTATATTTATTTTAAACGGATATAGATCAAATCGGATACCAAAAGTATGGATATAAATATAGCTATAAATAAGATAATTAAATTTTATGACCACAGAATCAAAGACATTACTAAATGAATATAAATCATGTTAATAGCATGTTAATATGGTCATTTATTTTTTCTAAAAGTTCATGAGTGCTATATAAAATTAAATAGAGTTACAAATGGAGTCGGATATTCGGATACAGATCGATTATTGTCTATTCATATTCATTTTTCTTTGACGGATATGGATACAAGTATGGATATTAGTCGGATGCTCAAATTTTTATCTATATCCGGATAGATTCGGATACGAAAATTGATTCTGACGGATATTATCCGATCCACTTTCACCCTTATCTGCAAGTCCATTTTATGCATTTTGAGCTATTTTTAGTTTTATATTTACTTATTCAACTTTATGTTAACACTTTTGTTTTTCCAGTTTTAAGTTTGTTTTCTGTTATTTTTATGTATCTCATTTTTTCCTTTAAAATTTCGTTCCCCAATTTACTGTATTTTATTGTTTTAGTTGATTTTTCACTGGGTTTTATAAATTTGCTTTCATATTTTCTTATATTATTTTAGAAAATTCAATTCTTATTCTATTTATTTATATTTTTCCCCATCTTATGTTCATTTACACAAACTCTGTTTGTTAATTTCTATTCTCGTTTCTTTTATATTTTGTTTGTTCTATTACTTGTTTCTATATATTTGGTTTTGTATTTTTTAATTTTTATTTGATTTTGCAAATTCATTTTTATAATTTCTGTTTCTTTTCTGTTATGCATTTTCACAAATTTAGTTTTGTAATTTCTCTTTTCAGTTTATCAAATATATTTTTGTTAACTATTTTCTTATTGTCTTTATAATCTGTGTTTATATATATTTTGCAGGTTTGGTGTTTCACTTTTTATCTCTCTTTTATTTATTTTTGTTTATTTCTTTATCATCTGTTTGATATATTCAGTTTTGTTTGTCTTGAGAGAATTGCATATTCATTTTTCAGTTACTTCCTTTTCAAAGTCACACACACACACACACACACACACACACACACACACACACACACATAATATTCTCTTATATTCTGTCTTTTAATCTTTTATTTTTTTCACCATCTCTATTTATTCAGCTTTTCTATATGTCCTATTTCATAATTTATGTTTTTTTTAAATTTTATTCCTGTTGTTCTATTTTCTATTTGTTTCTACATTCAGTAGTGTTTTTTTTTTGCTGTTGTTGTTTTTTGAGAATAGAGATTTCTGAGATAGGTGAACAAAATGGATCTAAGACCTTGGAAGCATCATGAGGATCGTTTTTTTTCCTACGGAGTGCTTAATTAAATAGATCACATGTACATGATATATTTTATTCCAATATTTCTTGAGATGAATAAGAGGAAGTCAAAATTTTAACTTTGAAAAGTTAGTGAATTTCACTTCAGTAGTTTTTAATGGCAACTTGATGCTTTCCTGTGGGGACTGCTGTTGTAAATAAGAAAAGAAGGTAGCTATATTCTCATAAGAGCCACCAAATATTAACTGTTTCTACAGGACCTCTTCAGAAGGATATGGAGAATTAGCTTTAAGATAAAAATCATCGTCGGAGCAAGATGGCTTAGAGGGACCAAAACTGTGGTCACGTGCTTTCAATCTTCTCTTCTAGTGCTCCCCAAAATGGAGAGAAACTCTGGCTTTATCATGTTCTTGATTGACTGTTTTATGTCACAGGTGTTAGAATCATGCAAGGATGTTTGATAATTGAAAATTGATGCAATTTCACTAAATGTTATGGCTGCTGGACTTTCCAATATTTGATGATCCAGTCCATCACTGATATTCTGTCAATGATAGTCCTTCTCACTACAATAATATAATTTTACTATTATCTGGTGTTCAGTGATCAAAAATAGAATACATACAACTGTGGTTTTTGCGAGAGACTTTTGTTTCTTCTTTTTTTATTGCTGTTTCTGCACTTCTTGGATTTTGATTGACTCCTCTAGTTTAATGGCTGATCTGCTATATTAATGTAAAGAACTTCTTCTTTCCCTTATTTCTTTGATGGCCATGAAGTTTCACAAATGCATTTATGGTATAAATATTATAGAGGTTGGTGGTGCTGATCTTTTGTTTCAGCAACCAGGGATGTTATATAAATTATAAACTCCAAGAATCATCTATACGAATTGGCTACTATCGCATGGTTGTCTTTTTTTTTCTTTTTCTTTAATGACTTATGAGAAAGATGAGGAGAACTGATGCTATCATCTTGTAGGGATTCTGTGTGTGTGTGTGTTGGGGGGGGGGGGGGGGAGGAGAGTTGGTTGATTTCTAAGATGACTAACAGAGAAGAAAAATGGCAGATCAATCTTGTAAGAGATTTCTGCTTCTTTTGTTTGAATTGGCACATCAAATTTGATATCCTGTTATAGGTATCTTTGTAGCGTGCAGAGACTAATTATCATCTTGTTCTCCTCACAAGAATGGTTCTTTCCCCGCTTGTGCAACCACTTATTGCGGGAATTTTTGGTATTGAAAATATGTGCCATACGATGCTGGATTTTTGGTTGGAAGAGTTTCCCACTATTTATTTAAATGGTATGTTGCAGACCTTTTTTTGGATGATTTAAGTCATTTTTGCTATCGTCTTGATTCATAATCAGTTATCCAGAGATGTTTTTTACTCTGCATGCAACTGATGTTCTTGAGTGGGGGTTTCCAATTTTATGCCTTAATCACTGCTTGAATTTTCATTTCCTTCACTCTAGTTGGTGATTTGTTGGATCCATCATTTAGCAGGGCTTCTTTTTCCTATTTTAGTTCATGATGGATCTAGAGCTTGTGCATGTATCTTTATGGTTTCCGGAGATTGTTGGGAATGCTCATTCTTCTGTTTTGCAGGTGGTTTGGGTGTTGCAGCATGAAGTCTGCGATGCCCTATGTTCATTCAGATGGTAAATAGTTTTGAAGATCTCTTAATTTAGTTCATCTCCATGCAGAAGTAACGGAGTGTGATGGTATCTCTTCACTTCTCTTGCACTTTATTATTTTGGGTATGTTAAGACGATATGCCCCGCCCGATGGTATGTGTGAAGAATATCCATTTTCCAATAGCTATTTTTCTCCATAGCTCTCATTTTCCAGCTGGCGTCCATATCTTCAGTCTATTCCATGACCCATGAGGCGCAATTTTTTTTTAATGTTTAAAGCATGTGGGCTGTAATCATCTGCTAAACAATTTTGGCTGATTAGTACATTTCAACTTCTCTCTCTCTCTCTCTCTCTCTGGGGGTTGCAATGAAGGTTGTTGATGAAAATGTAGTTTTGCAATCTGAGTTCGTCCTTGCAATGAGCTCTTGTCAGTGCTAGTGCAAACATGTGCATATTTCCTATCTACTCTTCTTGTTGAGTTAGTAAGTTTTTGTGCTTTCATGGGTGTTCCCTTTCTGGTCTAATTTGTTTCTTTAAAAATTACACATTTTACTCCAAGTAGTTTCTCCATGTTTCTACGTTGTAAATTTTTTTCATGTCATGTTGTTTTTTTCTTAATTGTTATACTTGTATATTCACAGATATGGTAAGGCTGGGTTTCTGGCGAATTTTTATGATATCATAATGCAAGAACCTCGGCCAAGTGCCAAGTAGTTCTTGATTTAAGTAGATCGCAGTTGTCGGTGGTATGGTGGTGGGATTTAAACAGGAGATGTCTTTTTTATTTTCTGTAATAGTTCTTGATGGTTCAGTCTTACAGTTTGTGGTTCTTGAAACTTTTTGATTGCGGGCATGTTTCATATTTGTCTTTGGTAAATGAACTTATGTAATTTTTTACTAGATATGGCTTCTGATCTGACGGGTGATATTAATCATTTCCTTTCCTAATCCATGATTTGTTCTACATTTCAGGTTATCTGAGGCCTTAGTTGTTTTTCCTCTTTTGTGTTTCCAGATATCCCTGATGTTTGCTCATTTGCTAATTTGAAAAGGCAGCAAAAGTTTCCTTTCAGGACAATGCTTTCTTTTGAATGTTAGGCTGTTTTTGGAGTTTTTCCATGACATTTTTTTTCCCTACTGGGTTCGGTTTACCTTAAATCGGTTGCTTTTTCATTATCATGATTCATCTAAATTTTAATAGGTTTCATGCAGATAAGATGTTGCTATAGGAGGAATGAAGATATCGAAGTTATTAATCTTGTAGAAGTCATCTGGTTCATTTCATTTGACTAGAAATGGCATTCAATATTTTCTTGTAGGTAACTCAAGATGGCTAGAGAACACCAAAATTGCATGTTTTAACTTGTATGAATCTATATGATTACCTTTGTTTGAAGCAGTAGTATTGCATTTTCTGAGATGTAGCTGAGATAAAGGCTCTCAGATTGCTATGGCTACCCTCAGACATGGAGGTCATTTGACATCCTGAAGTTAGCATCCAACGAAAACAGTGAAGCTCAGTTAAAGTAGGTAACGAATACGAACTATAATATCTTGTCGATTACGAAGATAGCCCTGTCACAGGTTATAGTGACCATGACACAAATATCTGTGAGCAATATTTTGATTCATGATAGAATTAAAATATGTGAAGCATGATTTACGAATTTATTTGCAATATAAATGGAACTATTTTTATGAAAGATGGATGATTTGTTCATGCATTTTTTTGTTTTATGACTTGATATACTGTACTATAAAATGCTTATTTTGAAATATCTATTATTTTTTTTAAATGATGCATTGATATGAAAAAATTTATGCTTGATCTGGTAAGGTAAAGTAAGATTTACTTATTGAGTTGTGTCGCTTATATACCTCTATTTTTATTTTTCTCTCTTCAGACGAATAAGGTCGATAGAAACAAATGATGATCTAGGCTTGAAGTTTGCGCTAGCAAGCTTGGCAATTTTATACAAATTTTTAGTATTTTAAGTTGACTATGAATTTAGAGTTAATATTTTTTGAATATTAAGAATTATGGGTTTGGTATTTATGTTTGGATTTAGACGCTTTGAACTAGTATTGGTTACATTTAATGAATAATAAAATTAAATTTTTATTTATTATATTTTGTTTGAGATAGATTTTAAAGCTAAATATAATGTTGGATTCGTGTTATCGTGGATTGTACCCCTCAATAGCATGGTTGTGTTATGTCTCGAATTTGAGGCATGACATTTTATGGTATCAAAGCAATAGGTTTAATCATAGGTGAAACTTCAAGTTTAGCAATAGGTAGTTAGGTCTCATTTATTTAGATTTTGTGTAGTTGAATAAGAAAAGATAGATTTTCTTATTTTACTGTTGCTCAACTATGAAAATTGATTAATGTTAAGTATTTTCATAGGTGACAATCAGCAACAGAGAGGAGGAAGTCTTGGCAAATTTTGCTGCCAAGAGGAGAGGAGCTAGATGGACCATGACAGAAGATGCCAACCTGCCGGTTGAGCAAGCTCCATACGCATCAGCCACTCGGGCATACATTGCTAGAGTATGCCAGGTGGTGGCTCAGCTCCTTCAGCAGTAGCAGCAGATGCAGGCCACTCCTAGACCTGCACCACCTCGAGAGTCCTATTACGAGAGATTAAAAAAGCTCAACCTACTGATGTTTGAGGGGGGAAGCTGATCTTTTGACCGCAAAGACTTGGATTTAGGAGATGGAGAAGATGTTCGATGCACTGCAGTATTCCGAGGATGTAAAAGTTAGAATGGCCATACCGATGCTTAGGGAAATTGTTGAGTTTTTGGTGGATTGCTATAAAAGCTGCTAATGGAAATGAGGATGACCAGTTGACGTGGGAAGAGTTTAAGAAAAATATTTTATTATCAATACTTTTTCAAGTCGGTGAAATTAGCAAAGAAGAATGAGTTTTTGGCCTTGGGGCAGAAGGATCTTAGAGTCCGAAAGGAGTAAGGCTAACAGATTTGAACAGGCTTTGGGGTATACGATCTGGTCTCGTTTGGCGTCTTACCTCTTCACTAGTTATAAAGATGTGTTGGAAAGAGCTCTAAAGGTTGTATCAGAATTGAAGAGATAATCGAAGGGAAGGGGCGACAAGAAGAGGACCAAAACGACAGGAAAGCAGAACAACCAATCAAAGAACCTTGAGGACAATGCAAACAACAAGAAAAAATTTGAGGCCTGTGCCTACTGCGGCAAGTTTCATGCTAGGCATTGTCTCAAGAATTTGGAAGCTTGCTTTGCATGCAGTCAATCAAGACATTTAGCACAGGACTGCTCGAACAAAAAGAAGAATGACTTTGGACTACTAAATCTAGTGCTCGTGTTTTTGCATTGACTCAGTAAGATGCCAGTGCCAGCGAAGAAGTAGTGGCAAGTATAATTCTATCAACTTAATAGATGCTTCTCTATTGTTTGATTCTGGCTCTACGCATTCTTTTGTATACACCAAGTCCTCTGCATCTTGGAATCATATGCCTAAAAAATTAGATGAGCCATTGTATGTTGTTACTCATCTTAAGAAGATAATAGTTGTTGATACTGAAAATTAGTAAAAGACTTAGTGCAGCTAGATATGCATGTTTTTTATGTTATTTTTGGGATGAATTGGTTATCTGAATATCATGCCCATATTGATTGCTTTAGAAAAAGGGTAGTATTCCAGATATCGGGTGAGCTAGAATTTTTCTATCAGGGCTATGCGCCCATTGTGAAGTTCATGCAGTGTAAGCCCTCTCTACACATCATTTTGCTATATGTTCAAGGAAGGTGCTAAGAAAGGGTGCTAGGCCTATCTAGCCTATGTGGTAGACATTTAAAAGGAAGCGAGGTTAAATGATATTTCCATTGTTAGAAAATATTCAAATATTTTTTCGATGAATTACTCGGACAACCCCTAGATTGGGAGACTGATTTTGAAATTGATATCATGCCGGGAGCTGGACCAATCTCCACGTCTCTTTATAGGATGGCCCTGCAGAATTGCGAGAATTAAAAGTCTATCTATGGAAACTCTTAGAGAAGAAATTTATCTGCCCTAGTGTCTCCATGGGAAGCTCTCCTGTGTTATTTGTGAAGAAGAAAGATGGAAGTTTGAGGCTGTGTATTGGTTATAGGAAACTGAATAAGGTGACTGTGAAGAATAAATAGCTCTTGCTCCGAATTGATGATCTGTTTGATTAACTGCAAGGTGCTCAAGTCTTCTCAAAGATAGATTTGCGGTCTGGTTATCATAAGTTCAAAATAAAAAGTGAGGATGTGCCTAAGATTGCAATCCAAACCAGGTATGGTTATTATGAATTCATTGCTGTGCCTTTTGGACTAACTAATGCACTAGCTGCCTTTATAGAACTGATGAATAGGATCTTCAAGCAGTTCTTGGATCAATTTGTCATTATTTTTATAGTCTATTCTAAGAGTAAGGAAGAACATGAAAATCACTTGAGAGTGGTGCGACAAACTCTGTGAGAGGAGAAGCTCTATGCCAAGCTGAGCAAATATGAATTTTGGTTGGATAGCATTTTTCGGGCATGTGATTTCTAAGAAAGGAATTTTAGTAGACCCAAAGATAATAGAAGTAGTGGTGAACTGGCCTCGTTCTATTAATGTGATTGAAATCAGAAGTTCTTGGGTTTGGCTAGGTACTGTAGGAGGTTTGTGGAAGGATTTTATTGGATAGCTGCTCCTTTTACCTGCTTAACCTAGAAATAAGTAAAGTTTGAATGGAATGAAGATTGTGACCAAAGCTTTTAAGTATTAAAACAAAGGTTGGTATTTGCACCAATTCTCACTTTACCATCCAGTCCTAAGGGTTTCACCATCTATAATGATGCCTCCAAGAAATGGTTGGGTTGTGTACTAATACAAAATGATAAAGTAGCGGCCTATACCTCTAGACAGCTAAAGTCTTATGAGCAGAACTATCCAATACATGATTTAGAGTTGGCAGCGGTAGTCTTCGTTTTAAATATTTGGCGACGCTACCTATATGGGGAGCATTGTAAAGTTTTCACTAACTACAAAAGCTTAAAGTACCTATTTATTCAAAATGAGCTAAACATGAGACAAAGAAGATGGCTTGAACTGCTGAAAGATTATGATCTAAACATTAAATGCCATTTTGTAAAAGCTAATATGGTGGCTGATACTCTCAGTAGGAAGCCAGCGATGGGCATAATAGCTTTACTTACTAGCTAATATCAAATTCTAAAGGATCTCGATAAGATGCAAATTGAGGTGACTATAAAAGGTGCTAAGAATATGCTGGCTAGTTTAAGGTTGTAATAAGCTTTGATAGAGAGAATAAAGACTGCACAACAGAGCAATGTCTATTTGTGTCAACTCAAAGAAGATGTAGAAAAGGAGTTGCGACCCAAATTTAGAATTCACTAGGATGGTATTTTGCAATTTGGAAACAGATTGTGTGTACTAAGAGATCCTATCATAAAGAAAAAAAGTGTGGAGGAAGCACATCGGTCTCGTTTCTTTTTATCCTGATAGCCTAAAGATGTAAAGAGATCTAAGGGAGCACTTTTGATGGAATGACATGAAAAGAAAATTAGCTAGATTTGTAGCCCGGTGCTTGGTATGTCGGCGGGTGAAAGCTCAACATCAAAGACCTGCTGGGTTGTTGGAGCCATTAGAGATACCGAAATGGAAATGGAAATATATCACTATGGATTTTGTCATTGGGCTTCTAAGGACAACTAAAAAAAGGCAGTGTGGGTGATTGTTGATCGCATCACAAAATCAGCCCACTTTTACCCTTTAGGGTTTGCACTCCACTTGATAAACTGGCACGAACATATATTGATGAAATCGTGCGCCTGCACGACATGCCAGTAAGCATAGCATCTGATCGGGACCCACATTTCTACCTAAATTCTAGAGGAGTTTTTAAGATGCAATGGGAATTGAATTGAAGCTCAGCACAGCTTTTCACACTTGGACTGATGGCCAGTCAGAAAGAACGATTCAGACTTTGGAGGATATGTTGAGGGCATGTACGGTTGATCATGGAGGTTGCTGGGATAATCATATAGCTTTAGTGGAATTTGTCTATAATAATAATCGTCATCCCAGCACCACCATAGTCGTTTTGTTGTTTGGTTTTGGATCGAACCACTTTAGTTCGGTGAAAGCCTCTATGATTGTCAAAGTAAGTGGACCACTATTCTTGGCACTTTATGAAGCTTTTTATGGAAGGAAGTGTAGGTCTCCACTGCACTGGGATGATGGTGGTGAAAAGAAGCTATTGGGTCATGAGTTAGTCCAAAATGCCAGAGAGAAAATTTTATTGATCAGGGAAAGACTTAAGGTAACTCAAGAATCAAGATAGACAAAGATTTGGGCAAATAAGAAAAGAAGAGAAATGAAATCTAAGTGGGTGACTTTGTTTTTTTAAAGGATTCACCCTCAAAAGATGTTATGAGATTTGGAAGGCGTGGTAAGCTGAGTCCTCGCTACATCGGGCCCTTTGAGATTTTCGATAGAGTAGGAGAAGTTTTTTACAAATTAGCCTTGCCACCTGAGCTCTCCAGTGTACACAACATCTTCCATGTTTCTTTATTGAGAAAGTACATTCTGGATCCGAGTCATGTGGTGGAGTATGAGCCATTGCAAGTTGAAGAAGATTTGACTTACAAAGAGGTTTTTATACATATTATTGGTTGCAAGGAGCAAAATTTGAGGCGACACACTATTTTCTATGTGAAGGTTTAGTGGAGAAATCATTTGAAAATAGAGACTACTTGAGAGCTCGAAGGAGAGATAAAGCCAACTATCTACAGTTTTTTAAAACTTCAAGTGTGTTAATTTTGAGGATAAATTTTTTAAGGAGAAAAGAATGTGAGGTCTATTGACCGGTCTGCACTAGTTTTTGGCTTGTGGGTTGGCCCAAAGAGGCCTCCCAGCCCTTCACGTTGCCGCACATGACAAATTGGGAGAGGACTCCGGCTGGGAGTCTCTTTTCTCTCCGATTGTGACTGCGATCGCGATTGAAGTAGCTCTGTTTCAAGCTAATCCAAACACCAAAAAGTTCAAATTTTTGTCTTTATAAGACTTCCTATCCTCCCCCTTTAAGACCCACCAAGGAGTAGGGCTAAAGTTCTCTCGATTTCAAGCTTTGTTCTCAAGGTTCATCCTTCTGTTTTTGCTAGGAAGAGTCGTCGGGTAGCTTCGTCATATTGAGGTACGAGTTCTCCAACCTCTTCTCGTTTTGGGCTATCGTTTCTATGGATTTGTGCCGGCAATTGCCGGAGAACTCACTTTGTTAGAAATTTGTCAGATAACTTTGTGGTGTGAACGTAACGTTCGCTTCGTGTTATTGCGGACTGTACATAGTAGGGCCGTCTTATATTACGGTTTAGGGCGTGAGGGCAAGCGAGAGTTACGACGATGGAGAGGAACCTACGACAACCGGATAGATTAAGCGAGCTGCCGGACGACGTCCTTCTATCCATCCTCTCCCAGATTCCGCACAGAGAAGCGGCCGCCACCGCCATCCTCGCCAGGAGGTGGCGTTATCTGTTCTCCTCCCTCCCCTCCCTCTATCTCACCCGCTACTCCCTCCTCCCCGCGGAGGACTCCGATCAGTCCTCCGATGGCGAGTTCGAACCCAGCCGCTGGCTCGACACCGTCTTCGCCATCCTCGCCGCCCGCCGCTGTCCCCTTGTCGCCGTCCACTTCGAGTTCGATATCGTGGACCACGACGCCGATGCGGTGTCCCAAGTCCTCCACTCTCTCTGCGACTCCGGCGTCGAAGAACTATCCATCGCCCAATTTTCAAAGCCCTTTTATGGGCTCCCTTCCGGCGTCCTCAGCTGCAGAACGATCAAACACTTGATACTAAATCGCTGCAGGCTAACAATTCCCTGCACATATCCAGGCCTCCAATGCCTTACCTCTCTCTCCTTGCTGGTTGTCTTCATCACTGATGAAGATTTTAGAAGACTGGTCTCTCGTCTCCATGCCTTGGAGGACCTGACAGTGGTTTACTGCTCCAAGTTGACCAACCTGGTGATCTCTGCTCCTGTTCTCAACAAGTTGGCCATTAGTACCGTCAAGCCCCTGAATATTGTTCTAGAAAATGCACCCCGTCTGGCCTCGGTCACCGTCAATTTCGCATACCTCTTTTATGACGGGAGCTGGAGGAACAACGATGAGGACGGTTGCAGTCACGATCGTTGGTACCCCAATGATGAGGATGAAGAAAGTGAGGTCAGCAGACTTATTAGATTCTTGATGCAATTGAGCCATATTGAAAGCCTTACTCTGAAATTTCCTCTGCCGTATAATATGGTCAGTTGCTTCATCCCTTTGATCATTATGGTCTTCAAACTTGTTATCATAATCCAATTTAATTTATTTTTTTGTTTGTTTGTTTTTTTTATAGCGATTGGACAGAGAGAATGTGTCGTTACCTAAGAGTTTACCATCTGGACATTTCTTGATGAACTTGAAGAAGCTAGATCTAAGCATGCACTTTGATGACAAATATTTTCTTTTGATTTTAACTTGCCTGCTTAATAGCTCGCCGAATCTTCGGGAGCTCATCGTTAGAGTAAGCATCACAATCCTGTCTGAATTTATGTGTTGCTTGAGATTAAATTAGCAAATTTCCATCATGTACTTTATTCTGATTTGCAAAACTCACAAATATATCTGTACTGTGCCTATATCAGCAAGACAAGCCCAATGGATGTGCAAAACTCGCTGAGGCGGATTATTGGGACAAACAGATTCCTCCAGAGTGTGTAAGGAATCAGCTGTCAACTGCTACGCTGTTCACTCACTACGAGGTTTGGAACAACTGGCTCGACTTGGCATGGTTTCTGTTGTCGTACTCGCGTGTTCTGAACAGGATGATTATTAGTTACAGAGAGGAGTCATACAATCAATCTGCATGGAAGGAATTGTTTCTTCTGCGAAGTGCTTTTCCTGGTGTCAGAATTGAATATAACACCGAATCCAGGTTATAATTGGCAGGTCTATTAGAAAATCCCAGAGTGATGCTTATATCATGCGGCCTGGATTTTTGTTGCTAGTATATTTGGAAGTCGTATTTGTGGATCTTGGTGCACTTGTTTTGTACCAATTGCCTTGCAGTATGTGTACTTCAACTGCTTATTTTTCTACTTTTCTGCACCTTGTTATTGATGTATTCTTTAATTTGGAGTCTAACATGAGTCTAACATTGCACATGGCGAACTGTCATTTTTATTCTTCATATAGGCAAGTGGAACAAATATTATGCTACAGACTCACTGATTTGTTGATTTTGCCGAATGAGAAGCGGCAATTTGTGCCCATTAGTTTACCAGGAATATCCATAATTACTGAGGATTTTGTTACAGTTCGTTGATATTTTATTTTAATTGTTTGAATTATTGATCTGAACCATTGGTAGATACAGGATATTATGGGAACTTATAGGAAATTAGTTGGCACCTGGTTTCTCTTTCTATTATTTTTCCTCTTGACCTCCTTGGACAATTGTCAGAGTAATGGCATCTTCCACTTTAGAGGTCCTAGACTCCAATAATGGCCAGGAAGCAGCCAGTTCTCTTGCAGCTGACATTGTGTTGAGAGAGAGAGTGTTTTACACTGTTGTGTTGGGAGATTACTGACAACCATAATGGTTGCAGCATGATAAGGAAGGAAAAAGAAAAGGAGTGGTGGAGTCTTTTAAATTGGAAACGAAGTTTTAGAGAACTATGAAAGTACCTTTAAATTTCACTCTTATTGCTGGTTGAAATGGTAAATTGTCCGAGCCATCAATTTTTGAGTGAGTGTCTCGGAATATGAACTGTTCGGATTTGCTTGGAGCACTTTAGAAAAACCCAAACATTAAATGTCTTTGTAGCTGGTGATATTAGTATATTACCTATCATACATCATAATAGTTCTAGTACCATATATATTGTATTGCTCGCTTCTTTCATGGAAGTCTTTCTATTTTCTTAGGTTGTGCCGAGGTCATTAGAAATCATTGTTATAAATGAGGCCACTAGTTTCTTTCGCATTTTAGCGCAACAAAAGCTCTGGCTGTTAATTTTTTTCTTTACCACTACCATTGTACTTGATGGAGGTTCTTCTCTGTTTCTTGTCATCTCAGGGTTCATCTTCTTTTTAGATTTATCTTGTGGATAAGGCTTTGAAGAATGCACGCTTCTCTAATGAAATGCAGTTAGTGTTCATCTGGAAGGTCCTTGTTCTGAACAGCAAAAGATTTTTCCTTATAATACCAAAATTTGTCTTAAATTTCTTGGAGTTCAAACCGGAAGCTGCTTTCTATACTAGAATAGATATGCATTATAGAAGACTTCCTCTCTTGTTCAACTTTCCTTAACTTACATTAACTGTTTAGTTTATGTGAAATGTGTGTTCAGACCTGTCTGTAAACTAATGCTAGCAAAGAAATAAGTTATTATGCTCTGACGGTTCCTTGGAATTTACAGTTTAAGTTGGTAATCTGTAAAGTTAATTATGGTAGCCTTCTTTTAAATATGAGCAGGAAATTAATAGATCATTTGAGATCTAAGTTCTAGGATATATATGCTGGTATATGAGGCACAAATTGACCATAGTTGGAAGGATGGCCTTAATTAATTATTATTTGACTCTGGCGCTAGTGAAAAATACGGTTAGGATTGAGTTTGTAGGACGACGGATGTGTAGATATTGGATGCCTATGCAATTTCTGTGATTATTGGTTGGTATAGCAAATGAACAAATGATGCCCTGCTAGGCTTTTGACTTTTTGGGAGGTCATCTGTGCATCTCTCATTTCCAGTTCAGATATGTGATCATATGCTAGTTTGTCAACACAGTTCTTCAGTATTTTTCAGTTTAAGTTGGTATCCTGACAAACTAGTTTGGCAGCTTTATTTATACTTCAAGAGGAAATGATGTATCTCTTGAGATGTCTGTACTAGAATACACTTGCTCAGCTTGCTGTAGTTTAGGATTTGATTATTGAAAATAAATAATGATGCATCCTAACAAATTTTGTTCTTGGATTTTTTAAAATAAAAACAGAAAACAAAAGCAATACCAAAAAGGGCCCCTTTTTTTTAAAAAAAATAAAATAAATTTTTCTTCATTTTAATCAAAAAAGAAACATGACGATCTGAAAGCTGAAGGAAGCTTTTTGGGTTTCAAACATGATTAGCGACATTAATTTTAGAAAAATTCGAAACATAATCAACCTATTAATTCTATGATTAAGATTCTGGTGAGGAAGGCAGTCATATTTGTTTTAAGGATCATGATGGTGTTGGATGCTAGATATCTAACATGGAAATACTTGTAAAATATTTGCTTGGTAAAAAGTGGAAGTTTCTCATAGCTAGACCTAATAGTGAGGAGGAATCGTAATGCCAATGCCAAAGCTTGTTTTAACTTGGTCGGATTTACCATCTCAACATAGTTGGTCATGCCACTTGTCTTCATATGTCAATGTTATGGCGTGAAGATCGGTTTCCAACAGTGATTTCTCATGTGCTACAGGTCCCACCTAGAGTGCAAAATCTGAAACAATGCCTACACTTTCTTCTTGTAATATGAAGCATGTGTAGTTTGCAGCGCAACTGAACAAAGGCCACATCCTCAAAGTGATAATATCCTCACTCCGGAGATATCCTAATCTTGGAGCTCTTCTGATTCATATGAGGTGTTTGTTATACATTTGGCACAAGGTTCACCATCTTGGTATCGGATTCCATACTGATGTCACACTAGCACAGTATCAGTACGATATATAATTTTTTTGGCTTAGTATATCATCCATACCGGATATCAATATCGAACTGGTACGGTATAGTGCCTCGTACCGCCTGATTTGGACCGGTATGACATATCTTGATTTAACATTTAGGTAATATGTTACTGTCGCCAATCTAATTAACTTTTGTTTACTTAGAAAGTTATGTTGTCTGAGGCGTTCCTAAGGAAAGGGACATTGTGGTCTGCCTCCATCGTGGCACTTGTTCACTTGGTTAATTACAACCAGGGCATGCTTGGATAGGGAGAAGACCGGAGGCCACAGCAAATTGAGCTTGTATTTCCTCAAAGAAATTGGTATTCATGGGTTCAATGGGGATGAAGGTGACCTTGAGACTTTTGTGCAAGGTTGCAAGCACCTTATGGAAATTTAATTCACTTTTATGAAGTGGTTAAATACTGAAAGTATAGATGGCGATTTGCGATACCTATATTCCAAATATACAACCAAGGATATACATCTGTGTGGACAAGTATTGTTCTATGATTTTTAAAGTTGTTATATATAACTTGCTTTTGAGAGAACTAAATATTGGCCAACTATGCCTCCTTTACTTGACCTTTTAATTGTTTCCTTGCCCGAAGTCGTTTTATGACCTTTACAGATTCGTTAATTTATTATACCATCAGATATGTCATACTTTTTCCAGGCTTTTAGCAACATAGTTTAATACTATAATTTTAACATACTAAATTTTAGGGAGACTATAGAGGTCCGCAGCCCTACAACATACCCCTATGGAACAGAAAAACTACAGTTCAATATTGAGTTTGGAAACTTTAAAGCCCTTCATTTCATCTCCATCGATGCATAATTACCTCAGTTTGGCAACGTCTCTCAAGGTGGAGTCCTCTTTTCTTTTTCTATTTTGCCTATACACTCTTTGATAACAATTGCACCCCTTTATAATATGAGGAAAAAAAAAAGAATGACTACAAGTTCATTTATCAAATCTATTCTAATAGTCTTGATTGTTGCAATCACTATCATGTTTGGAATGATGTGATTTTTACATGTTTTTTAGATAAACCATGTGTATATATTTTGGGTATAGAAATATTGTATTTTTAATCAGGAACCACTCAATGCATTTGGAGGCCTAAAGCAAACTCATTAAGAATTTTTTTAAAAAAAAAAATAATGAAAAAATTTTAACAACTTTAAAGAGACAGATATCCACTAGAATATTTAACCATTTAAGCACCTAAATGTGTGAACAATCACTAAAACACAAGCCATTCCCCACCCACTGCTGAATCCAACTTTATGCAGAATTCAACAGAACCTATCATTTCACTGATTCAACAGATTTCTTTCTAAAGAAGAAAAGGAGAAAAAGTACCTCAAAAAGTAGTATGTCCTAAAATCAGTTGATTTACCAAATTATAAATCAATAGGAATACTGAATAAGGGCTATCTATGCCTCTTAGGAATACAATTTGTTCCTCACATAATTCATGCCTTGTATATTTCACTATTCCAGTGGATTTTCTGACAGCAAAGAAATATATTGATACATACTTGACTCCTTAATATCCAATATGTAGAGTCCACAGATCTTTCCCACAAAATAATGATTCTAGCAACCAAGAAGATCCTACTAAAATTAGTGCCAATTCGTCTATGATATTACTGTCTTAGTTCAGGTGGAAAATCTAGATTACACAACCCTTCCTAACATGTATATGAAAAAACAATCTGACCCGATTGATTAAAAAGAATTGAATGCTTGTGTTAGTATCATGGAGATGTGTGATCACAACACGTTGCATATCTTATAAGTAATAGCCCAATAAAAAAAATAACTGAGTTCGATGTATTATGTAATCAATGATATTGAGTTTGGATTCCATACCTTTTTTGGATTAAGCAAGTAATCATACAAAGTTGACTTCTCCCATGTCACAGCCATGTTCTTGTTTGCAGCAAAGTACAAATAGCCAGGTGTAGTACCTGATTGCCTCCCAAAAAGTCCATGCAAATTAGGTCCTGCATGCAGAGCAAAACGAAAAAATTGTCACAAAAATTTATGCACAGTTAACGCTAAACTATTACTAGCTAAAGGACGGATCAAGTTGTTGCATTGAATGCACATAAAGACGGCCAAAGCATTGGAAATAAAATAAGAAACAACAAACACCTGAGAAAAAAAAAACAAAAAAAAAAAGCAAAATTTTAAAGGTCTAATTTTTTTGCCAAGATTCAAGCAGTTCGAGCCTCGGATTTTGAAACCACAGAACACTGATCATAGAAGGTTCAGATCAAACAAATCCAAACAAAAAACTCCCACAAAAATTAGTGGAAAACAACACATAGTTACGTAAATCTAAAGCAATCGCACATTAAAAAGATCAAGAAAAATATACAGAGATCGAAAAAGGGGGAGAGGTTCACCTTGCTTGTGGCCAGCCCCTTCTCGACGGTGTGGCACTGGGCACACTTGGTCTTGAAGATCTTCTCCCCAGCCTTCGGATCGCCGGGAGGAGTCTTCGCGAACGGCGCCATTTGAGATCTAGGGTTAGGGTTTGCTTCGCTTTTCACATGGCAAAGACCGATTACCGCTCCCCCTTTATATATATACTTGTGTTCGTTGAAATTATTATAATATCCTCTCTAACACTTAAAATGGCATTGGCCACCTTTTCTTATTGTAATAGAAAATTTGAAATTTTAGAGATATTTTAGGGATGAATGATGGTTCTAGATGCTTGGATTTGTGTTTGGTAAGGTGGACGGAGGAAAGGATGTCCGTAGTGGACTGTGGTGGGCCTTTCTTTAGGCCGAAGCCTTAGGCGACTATCCATAGTCGCTTAAATATTGGACCGGCCCTATATTTGATGAAGTAGGTACTTATTACCTACTTTGTTCCTCTTACCTCCTACTCCTCTCATTGGTACCATAAATTGCCAAAGCATTCTAGATTTTTAGGACCATCTTGAATTGGACTTTGTATATAAAGAAATTCTTATCATCATTTGCTACAAAGGTTTGTTTGACTAGATAAAATTGGAAACTCAAGAACTTACAAAAAAAAAAAGATGGAGAGAATTGATCCACATTATACTCCGCTTCATCAACAAGTCGGAGAGCTGAGAACTTTAAAATAATGGAAAAATCCTTAAGGGACTTGGTAATAATAAATCCTCGTCATACTCCATTTTAAATTAATTCGGCGACGAGCACCTACTTTATTTTGAGATTCTTTCCAAGGGCTCGTTTGGTTCGCAGAAAGCATTTTTCCTCTTAAGAATATGGTTCATAGAAAGCAAATTCCTAGAAAGAAAATGTCTAGAAAAGTACTTTTGGCATGTTTGGTTGACCATGAGAAAGTGACAAATTCTCAAAATGCTTATGTTTGGTTGACCATCCACTTTTCTGAAAAAGTTATGTATAATTCCTATTATACTCTTAATAAAAATTAGGTCTTTAATGCCTCTTTAATGCTTCTTTAATGCTGAAGGGTTTTTTTGGAAAAAAATAAAAATGAAGTAATTTCCGTCTCATGGAAAAATAACTTTTTCATATTTCTCATTGAAAAGATTTTTCTATAAAATATAAAAATCATATTTTTATAAAAATATAATTTTTTCGTTATTCTTCTTTAAAAATTTTAAAATCAAATAAGAGGCATTTCATTGCTGACTTAAAACTACTATATATATATATATATATATATATATATATATATATATATATATATATATATATATATATATATATATATATATATATATATATATATATATATATATATATATATATATATATATATATATATATATATATATATATATATAGACCTCCGCACCGCGCCACTTCAGACCGTTGCGTTGGCCCTTTCGAGTCCCGTTTCTCTTCGCTTCTCTTCCGACGACCGACCGAACCTTTGGAATCCGGCGGTCGACCGAGCAACCGATCGGAATCCGCCGATCGCGCCTATGGAGATAAAGAATCTACACTTCCCTTTGGCTAAAGGATGTCGAGGTGGGCAGCGTGGTGTGGCGTTGGCCTTCTTCTTTGCATCCCTAGATCAGCTCAGCCGAGGGCGAGAACGACGACGAGGAGGTCCAGAAGCTACTCTCATTGGAGACAAGGTGAACGATCCGTCCCAATTCCCTATTTTCTTGCCTCTGCTTGGAAATCTTGAGAAGGTTCTTGATTTTTACTTTGGTTTTAGCGTCGTATGGTAATTTGTTCCTATTTCTTGGTTGTTCTCTGAGTTCTCCAGTTCAGGATGTTGGTGTTTATGCTGTGATAGTTCTTTGAATTCTAGAGTTGGTTCTTGATTTCAAATTTGACTTGGGCGCTTTATGATAACTTCCCCATTCCTATTTTCTTTGTTTTTCTTTGTATTCTGGTGATGTTCTTGATTTCTCGTTAGGTCTCCGTTAGGTTTTGCTGTTAAATTGTGATTTCCCTTTTATTTTGTGCCCTAACTGCAACCTTCCGGGGTTTTATAATGTGATCTTCTAGATCTGGATATCGTTATACGTGATTTTTTAAAATTCTCGGATTTTGATAGCCTTTTCTGCCCTAGTTATTGATGATGGGGAATTTGTTTTTTGGTTGGTTTCTGTTTGCTTTTAAGTTTTAAATTGGGCTATCTATCTCTTGTGTTGTTCTATCGTTCCTGGCACGGGATTTTCTTTTAATTTGACGGTGCTCTAACCATTTTGAAATTTTCGTTGCATTCCAGGGATATTCTTGATTTCTCGTCTGCTCTTGATGTTAAACGGTGTTTTTCCCGTTATTTTGTGCCTGAACTGCTATCTCTCGGGTTTAATTGTGTGATCGTCTAGATCTGGATATTGTTCTACGTGAGTTTTTAAAATTCTTGGATTTTGATAGCCTTTTCTGCCTAGTTATTGATGATGGAGAATTTGTTTTTTGGTTGGTTTCTGTTTGCTTTTAAGTTTTGATTTGAGCTATCTATCTCTTATGTTGTTCTATCGTTCTTGGCGGGTATTTTTTCAATTTAACCACTTTGACTTTTTCATTGTGTTCTTCTGCTGTTGCTTCTTTGCAATCTTGCAGGAAAGTTCTGTTTAATATTTTCTGCCAGTGAATAAAATCAAGATTTGTGGTTCGAAATCAATTGGTCTTTCCCTGTGAATACAGCTATTTGATATGACTTCTGTCATTTGCTTTATTTTCTAGAGGGTATATCTGTGTGGTCATTTATACTGTTGAGTTTGGATGAGAAATTGGTGATTAGAGCAAGCTTCTGTAATCTGACCCTTGCAGTCAATTTTGTTTAATGCAGATGTTGGATATGATTTCTGTTGTTGAATCATTACACTTGTGAATGAGTGGCAGTCTTTTATTGGGTTTATTACTTCGATATTTCTTGCTCATTTTCCTCCAAGTAGTGTTCATATGATCTATGTGACTAAATCTTGTTAGAGATTTCATTCTGTGTCAATGTTTGTGTTTGCTATGTGTTTCTCATTGCAGATGGCAAAGTAGGATTTCAGCAGAGAACTTTGAAGATTTGCTGGTATAGGAGTCTCTCCAGTCCGATTCTCTTGCTTCTTTGAACTTGAAATGTTTTTGACTTGTAATTTGGATTTGGCAGTATATGATAGTTTTCCCTATATTCTTGGTTGTGAATATTTCAGATAGTTCTTGAATTCTAGTTTAGGTTTTGGCGTTATGTGGTGTGGGACCCCTGTCACAACTGTCCAATATTAAGAATTTTTGAAGATTTGTTAGTGTAGGTCTTCTGCTGCCTTGCTCTTTTTTACCTTTTTTACGTTATTTACTAAAAGAGAAGGATATTATGTGGCTTTAATTTCCTCTCCATTTATTCAAACCAAAATTTTATTCATGATGTTTTTGGTAACCATGGGTGTCAGTTTGCTTTAGATTATTGTAAAATGCTGTCTATCATCTACTGCTTTGTAGGAAGTTGAATGCACTATACTTGAAATATCTAAAAGAAGAAATATACTTGAAGTTATTGAAGAAACTATAAAAGCTTAAGGTGTATATTATATATATATAAAGATATGAATTTTACCTTACTATCTGAACCGAACTGTGGGGACAAGGTTGATGGTTATATTTATAAATCATAACCTGTGTTGTTGTGCAAAAAATGGAGGCTTTAAAGTTTCCACCTGTTAAATATTTTACAAATTCATTAGCTTTTTTCTTTTATTTGGTTACAAAATCCTTAGCTTTTAGTAAGGAAATTTTATAGGAAGACTATTTCAGAAAAGTAAGTTTTTGTGAACTTGAACTTAGTGCATGTGATGCACAACTGATTAAGAACAAATGATTTCATTGAGGCTGTGACCTTATAATTTAATGAGATCTTCATTAGCTCATGCAATGCATACTGCTTATGTAAGGATAATTTGATGGGTTGCTGATCTCTCTAAATACACTTTCACAACTTTCTTTGTCTTTCTCACTCTGAGGACAGTGCTTATTATGATATCTAATAGGCCTCACAACTTTCTTATGGCCTTCATATTTTTTATTTTATCTTCTATATGTTCTAATACCAAATCATTCATCTGGCTATGGGCATTGTGGGAGATGATGTGCTAAGTTGGGGTTTTTGGAGGATGATTTCCCCCCAGGCCCTTAGTTCTTCCTTCCCCAGTTCTAGTTCTAATACAGATATAATCATCTATCATCTTCAGAGGCTCTATAATTTGTACCGAAAGAAAACAGAAGACAGCAGGAGGAATTCAAGAGTTCTCATTGATAGACTTTTTAATAATTCCTATAAAAAAAGGTATTGTAATTTAAACTTGTTGGGTAGAACGACAAATTTCACTTGTCATAGATACACCTTTTATTAATATCCCTTTAGTTTAGCCCTTGTGCCTCTCCTCTCTACGGGGCAGAAATAAGTTAAGTGTGTAATTACCACTCTCTACTTCTCTCTTATCAAAATCCAATTTCTATTGATGCTGTCACCACCACCCCAACCTCCCATGAGACCCCCTAGAAAAGAGAAAAAGGCAATGCTTCACAATATTTGTTATAAATCTTTTACTGGATTAATTCCACTCAATCCTCTTTTACCAAAGGAGTGTATTAGGACAAGGAACAATAAAACTTAGAGGAGTAATGGGGATGGAGACATGCATCTTTGTTTTGTCTTGTTAATTCTGTTTTCTGTTTTATCTAATTTTCCATTTCCATTCTACATTTTGTATTTTGAATTTTATTTTGTGCCTTCTTCTGTTGTTGTCTGCTTTCTGTTCATATTTTTTATTGTTTTAAATATTGTACAATATTTTGTGTTCTAGAGCTTTTTGAATTCGGTTTTGCATTTTCTTTCTATTGTCATTTTATGTTTTTTTAATTTCTAATTTTTTAATGCCCACTTTCTAAAATTCTGTTCTGTATTTCCTGCCTTTTCATTTATTTCTTTTTAATATGTTCATTTTTATTTTTATTCCAATTTTCTTGTCCATTTTATAGTCTTCTTAATAATTTTATATATGTTTGGAATTCAATTTATTTTATTTTTGGAAAATTTATTTTTACATTTTCTTCTTTGCATAATCTTATTCTTTTTTTATCTTTATTTTCCATCCTTACATTTGCTTTCACAAATCCAGTTTTGTATATTTTGTCTTTATTAATATTATCCATTTTTAGAAATTCAGCTTCTCATTTTATTTCAGTTTATTATTTATATGTTTTACAAGCTTTTATATATAGTTATTTTTGTTTACTTGCTTTCATTTTTATTATCTATTTTCACATGTTAACTTTGTGAGTTTATTTTAGTTCATCATTGTTATCTCTTTTGTATTCTTATATTTCAATATATTCTTTTGTCCTTTTGTTTGGCGTTGAGCTCTTCTATCTTTTTTTTTTAAATTTTTTGCTAAGGCGGGTGGATCGTACCAGACGAGTACGGATGCACCCAATAAAATAAAAAAACAAAATACCTTGGAGTGCCAGGGGCAGCTCTCCATCTTCAGCCCACAGAGGTACTACCCGAGTGACTGACTACATAAGCAGCCACCCATTCTGCGGCCCCATTAGCTTCACGAAAGATATGCTTGGCCTAGAAAGCCCCTCCATCCCTCACCATTGCCTAGATATCTCGGGGCAAAAGGGTGGATGCAACTGTTGCCCCTTGGATCCCCTGGGATCCAACTGATGACCGTGGCCGAGTCTCCCTCCAGGATGATGGAACTGGCCCGTAAAACATACCGAGCATGACGAAGGCCCGCCCAAGTAGTCCTCAGTTCTGCACCCAGAACCGATATGTCAAAGAGTTGACTGCCCCTGCAGCCACGACTCTGGTAGACAGGTTCCGAATAATAAAACCCGCACTACCTCTCGTACCTCTGTTCAAGACAGACCCATCGAAGTTGACCTTGAGAAAACTCGGAAGTGGGGGCTCCTAGGTGAAAAATACCATGCGAGATGCTGCTAAAGCAGAATGAAAACTCCATATGTCCCGAGTTGTCAAGGGCCCTTCGACAGGTATGATGCGATTGATTTCCGCCGCATGCACATGGACACTCTCCACCACAAGTCTCGGCGACATACTGCGTTCGCCAAAGATTCAAGCGTTCCTAGCCAGCCAAATCTAGTAGGACGTGCAAATCACTCGAGTCGCCTCCTGACGGAGCAGTGGGGACTCTGAACATCGGCACATGGCTTATAAAAACTGGTCCCTCCGGCCTCAAACCTCCAGCAAGATTCCTGCCACTCGCCAGGTCGCCTTGGCCCATCTGCAATGAAACAAGGCATGGTCCACCGTCTTGTCCACACTAAAATTTCCACATACCGAGGGAACCTCAGTCCTCGTCAATTAAGTACTGCTCTCGTCGGAACACGGTCCCAGACCACCTTCCAGAGGAACAGTATAACCCTCGGGTGGAGTCCCAGGCGCTAGACCTAGGCATAGTCTGGCCCACCCTGACACTGGTCCTGGTAGAGGTGCTCTAAACCCGCACATCTAGACCTGCACACCTAGGTAACGGAAGGGATCGGACCCTCTCCATCAGATGCCCCTCGAAAAGCTGGACCAGCCTAGTTTCGTCCTATGCAGCCCTCCCGGGGACAAGAAGATCACATACACGCAGGCCCTCCGCAACCTCGACACTAACCATAATCGGCCAATGCCGCAGGAGAAGGACATCAACCCATGGGTCCTCAACCACATCAATACTGCGCACATCGCCCTTTAGCCATCTGGTGTGGACCAATGCAGTAGGCAGGTACCTCGCAATCTCTCACCATAGAAAAGAACATCTTCACCCTCGGACCAGTGCCTCGGGGTCCACCCGCCCATAGCGGGCTACCATGATCCGGCCCTAGATCCCTTGCGGCTCTAAAAGGAATTGGACTGCATGCCGGGCAATGAGCACTTTCCGTCTCTCCAGGAGAGACAAAACCCCAAAGCTACCCTCATTGAATGAGAGGTAGATGCTCTCCCACGCCACCAAGTGCATCCCTCGACTGCCTCCATGCAAGCCCCATAGAAAGCTCCGCAGTAGCCGCTCAATCTTTAGTAGCATTGTCCTCGGCACCACAGTATTTTCCATAAGATAGATGGGCATGGAGCCAAGTACGGATTTGATCAGTGTCAACCTACCCATCATAGATAGAGTTGCTGCCAACCATCCCTCCAGCCTAAAATGAATCCGTTGCACCAGCCCGGCGCACTCAGATACCCGCAGTCTCCTACCTGAGATTGGGACACCCAAGTAGCTCCAGGTCCTGTCCTACTTTGGCACCCCTAGAATTTTTCGGATCCCCCGTCAAACCCCAGGAGACGTGCTAGGGCTGAAGAAGATGGTGGACTTCTGAGCACTTCTGTCTTTAAGTTCAATTTTATGCTTTTTTAAGCTATTTTTCATCATATATTACTTATTCAACTTTATGTTATCTTTTCGTAATGCACTTTTGTTTTTTCATTTTTAAATTTATTTTCTTATATTTGATCTATTTATTTTTTTTCCTTTAAAATTTAGTTCCCCTTGTTATTGTATTTTATTGTCCTAGTTGATTTTTCATCTGGTTTTATAAATTTGCTTTCATTTTTTTGTAATTTCAATATAGTTTATTTTAGCAAATTTCACCTTTGTTTTATTTTAAATTTTATTTGTATTTTTTTTCCCATCTTAAGTTTTTTATGCAAATTCAGTTTTCTAATTTCTATTTTTTGTTTGCGCCATTATTTTTTCTATATATTTCATTTTGTATTTTTTAAATTTTTATTTGATTTTGCAAATTCATTTTTATCAGTCCTATTTATTTTCTGTTGTTATGAGCAGTTTCACAAATTTAGTTTTGTACTTTCTTGTTTTAGTATTTTTTTAAACTATTTTCTTGTCTGTTTATGATCTTGTATTGCTATATGGTTTTGCAAGTTTGGTGTTTCAGTTTTTATTTTTGAGTTCACTTTTTTATGTTTTTTCTGTTCTATTTTTTATTTTTTCAGCTATTTCCCATATTTCTGTTCATTTTATTTATCTTTTTTTCTTATATTCTGTTTTTGTTTTCTTGAGAGAATTATATTTTCATTTTTTCAGTTACTTACTTTTCATAGTTATATTTATGTTCTCTTATATTTTTATTCTCTTATATTTTTCATATTTCTCCACCTTTATTTATTCAACTTTGAATTTTTTTCTTTTGATTTTATTGTTTTGTTTTCTCAGTTTTTTTTTTTTTGCATAAAAAATTTTGCACTTTTTCTCCATATGTCCTATTTTTCCTATTTTGTGTTTTTTAAAGTCGACTCATCTTGTTCTATTACCTACTCTTTTCTACATTCAGTAGAGTGTTTTTTTTTTTTTTTGGGTTTTTCAAGAATAGAGATTTCTGAGATAGGTGAATGAAATGGATTTAACGACCTTGTAAGCGTCACCAGATTTTTTTTCCCCTACAGATTACTTCATTAAATAGATCTCATATACGTGATGATATATTTTCTTCTAATGTTTCTTGAGTTGATTAAGAGGAAAGTCAAAATGTCAACTTCGCAGAGTTGGGAAGTTTCATTTGAGTAGTTTTTTTATGGCAGCATGATGCTTCCTTGTGGGGACTGCTGGGGGTTATTAAATAAGAAAAAGAAGGTAAGCTATATTCTCATAAGAGTCACCTAATACATTAGCCTTTTATAGAGCCTCTTCAGAAGCATTTGGAGAATTAGCTTTCTGATGAGAAATATTGTTGGGATTTTTAAGATGGCTTAGAGGAACAAAAACCATGGTTATGCACTTTTGATCTTCTCTTCAAGTACTCCCCAAAATGGAGAGAAACTTCAGCTATCATGTTCTTGATTGAACTCTGTGGCATGCCACAGGTGTTAGAGTCATGCAAAGATGTTTGATAAATTGAAAATTCATGCAGTTTCACTGAATAATATGGTTACTGGACTTTCCAGTATTTGATGATCCATTCCGTCACAGATATTCTGTCAATGATCAAAGTCCTTCCACTACAATGATATAACTTTACTATTATGCTGTGTTCAGTGATCAAAATTAGAATACATGTTTAGTCTATGAAGTTACACCTGTTGTTCTGGAGAAAGAAACTTTTGTTTGTTCTTTTTTATTGTTGTTTTTGCACTTCTTGGATTTTGATCGTCTCCTCCAGTTTAATGGCTGATCACTTTTTTCTCTTATTTCAATTCTTGATGACCATGGAGTTTCCACAAATGTGTTTATGGAATAAATATCATAGAGGTTGGTGGTGCTGATCTTTTGCTTTGGCAATCGAGGCTGTTATGTCAGGTTTGCAATATGTTATAAGCTGCAAGAATCATCTATATGATTTGTCTGCATATGGCATGGTTTTCTTAATTTTTCTTTTTTAATGATTTATGGGATGGATGAGAACTAATGCTGTGATCTTGCAGGGATTCTCTCTCTTTTTGTTGCAGTTGGTTATATGCCACTTGTTATGTTGGACTTCCTCCTAAGGATTTCTAAGTTGTTTAATGAAGAAAAATTGTGATACACTCTTGTGAGAAATTTTGCTTCTTTTGTCTGAATTGACACATCAAATTTTATCTCCTCCGATTGGTATCTTTGTAGACATTATCATCTGGTTCTCCTCAAAAGAATGTTTTTTTTTCCTGCTACATAGTGCTAGAACTTATTGCAGGAATTTTTGGTATTGAAAATATGTGCCATGTGATTTTTTGGTTGGAAGAGTTTTTTCCCCTATTTGTTTATACGTCCTGTTTCAGATTTTTTTGGATGATCTAAGTCATTTTTTCTGTCATCTTGATTTGTTATTGGTTATTCAGAATTGTTTTTTTGCTCTGCAGGTAACTGATGTTCTTGAGAGGGGGTTTCCAATTTTATGCCTTCATCACTGCTTGAATTTTCATTTGCTTCTCTCTTGTGACTAATTTATTGGAGCAATTATTTATCAGGGCTTCTTTTGCCTATTTCAGTTCAAGATGGATCTAGGGTTTCTGCATGTATCATTATGGCCTCCAGAGATTGTTGTGCAGGCAGTTGTCTGTGATGTCTTATGTTCTTTCAGATGGAAAATAGTTTTGAAGATCTCCTAATTTTGTTCACCTCCCTCCTCCTCCTCTCTCTGCATCCTTCGAAGTCTGAGGAATGACACATTTGAAGAATATCCATCCTCCAATAGCTCTATTTCTCCCATATAGCTCTATTTGTCCGGCTGGCTTCCCGTATCTTCAGTCTTTCTGACCCATGAAACTTGAGATGCAATTTTTCTATTTCATGTAAAGTATGTGGGTTGTCATTGTCTGCTAAACTATTTTGACAGATAAGTTCATATCAACCTCTCTCTGTCTCCCTCTCCCTCTCTCTCTGAATTGCAACTTAGTTTGTTGATGAAAATGTAGTTTTGCAATCCATAGGTTCGTTCTTGCGGTGAGCTCTTGTCAGTGTTAGTGCAAGCATATGCAGATTTATGATCTTACTCTTCTTGTTGAATTATCAAGTTTGTGCTTTCATGGGTATTCCCTTGCTAGTCTATTCTGCTTCTTTGAAAATTACACATTTTACTCTGAGTAGTTTCTACATGGTGTTGTAAAATTTCTCACGTCATGTTGATTTTTTTCGTATTTGTTCTATGTGTATATTCACGGATACGGTAAAGTCAGGTTTCCGGTGAATTTGAAGATACCATAATGCAAGAACCTCAGCCAGTCAGTTCTTGATTCAAGTAGACGGCAATTATTCGTTGCTATAGGAGGAACAAGATACTGAAGTTAATCATTTAGTTCATTTCATTTGACTACAAATCACATCCAATATTTTCTTGTTGGTAACTCAAGATGACTAGAGAGAACCAAAATTGCATGTTTTAACTTGTAAAATTCTAGATGTGTTACCTTTGTTTGAAGTAGTATTGCAACTGAGATGTACCTGAGATATGGATATGATTTATTTTCTTGTCTTTTAAGAATCTCCTTTTTTTTTGTTCCATTTGCTATTACATATCATTTTGACTTTCTTAAAGGGATCTCTAAGGTGAATAGTGTAATAATCATCTGGTTCTATCTGGGGAAGATGTCAGGTTGCTTACATTTGAATTTATTTGTTAGGATTTCTAAGATGGTTAGATAGAAGTAAAGCTTTAAAATTTAAACTAATCTCATTACAGCCATCTCAAATGATGTTCGATCTTTCCTTCTTAGGTAATCTCTTGCAGACATTCCTTTGACTAACTGAGTCTCTTTACATTGAATCTATGTTTTATGCTGTTTAGCAATGTAGAAATGCCCTTTTTTCTCTGCATAGTTGCACTTGGTGTTCTTGGGAAGCAGTTTCTTATTTGATCTTTCTTCACTAATTGAAGCTTGATTGTCTTCTCTTCTCTAACAGTGGATCTATTTAATCTTTTGGCAGTGCCTCTACCTACTATTTTATTTCAA
The DNA here is from genome assembly GCF_009389715.1 of Phoenix dactylifera. NCBI lineage: Eukaryota > Viridiplantae > Streptophyta > Magnoliopsida > Arecales > Arecaceae > Phoenix > Phoenix dactylifera. Next base: position 11,973,642 of record NC_052395.1, read on the forward strand.
GATGAATCTGAGGTTTCTGCATGTACAATCTTTGTTCCTAGACAGTAATGGTGGATGATCATCAATTTTTTACTTTCTTTTTTTGTATTTTAGGTATTGTAGTATATTTTATTCTATTGTATGGCATGACTGGTGGTAGTTTACAAGGTTGCATGCTCTAGTTGACATCCATGTAGAGATTATGGAAGGTATGCTATTACTTCTGCTTCCCTGGAAGTGCAAGTCATGGCATGTTGAGTTTGTGGCCTATCATATTTTTCCCAAAAAGCCTGAGAGTGTTCCCTTGTTCGTCTCCTTTGGGGATACAAATGATATTTTATATTTTCTTATATGGATCTTTTTTTGATCATCACTACAGAAGAAGATCAAAAAGAAGGCTGGGAATTGAGATGGTTTATAATTATGGTCTTGCAAAAATCAATATAGTTGTGTTTTGTTTTAAAAAATAACCTACTAAACTTGTTTAATCATTTCTTATTTGGCTTTCTAAGATGCACCTGACACATGTCCACAGAATTGATGCTCTTGTCTCATAAGAATCAACCATTTGTTTTTTTTTTCAGTTTGGTACCACATTGGCAATTTTAGTTTCAATGTACATATTTCAAACATGGATTGAGAATGATGAAACTATAATGTACTTTAATTAGACTTGGTTAACATGGTGTTTGATCTTTTTTTTCTAGGGTACCATATATAAGATTGATAGAATTAATCATCAATGATTTTGTCATAATTTTCTGACTTACTTTGATTGAATGGTTTTTGTCTCAGGAAAAAAATTCTTGCAGAGAGTGGACTCTAGATTCTTCTTTTTTCTAAACGAATGAACTGTCTTGCCAGGATTTCAGTTGGATAAGTATTGAGTCTCTTTCAGATAATCATTGTGGTGACTGAGGTGGTTGTTTGATCCTTCATTCTTAGGTAATTTCCTGCAGTTATTTATTTATTTTGTGTGTCTTCTTTGCTGTCACCTTGTATCTCCTCTCATTTTGTTGTTCAGCAATATAGAAATGCCCTTTTCTCTCCGCATAGTTACAAGCGATGTTCTTGGGAAGCAGTTTCCTATTTGATGTTTCTGAACTAACTGAATTTTGGTGGTCTTCTCTTATCTAATGGCTAATCTCTTCAGTCTTTTAGCAGTGCTGCTTCCAACTATTTTAGTTCAAGATGAATCTGGAGTTTCTATGTGTATGTTCATGGTTGCTAGAAGGGTATGGTGGATATGGCCAATCGTTTACTATTTTTGCAGATTGGCTATTGCAGTATATCTTATTCTTTTATATGTCTTGATCATTGAGAGATTACAAGGTTACATGCTCTAGTTGATGTCCATGCAGAGATTATGGAAGGTGATTTTATCTTTTTTACTTGCATGGAAGTGCAGTAAGTTGTGGTATTTTGAGTTTGTGATGTATCATATTTTTCCAAAACTGCCTGAGGAATGGTAGTCTAGAAAATTTTTGTTCTCCTTTAGTTCTAAATTTTTAGTTAGGTTGGTTATCTTCAATCTGTTTGTGCTTCAGTGTCTGATAGTGTAAAATGCTTGGTTCATTCAAGTGCTTTTATGTTTTTTCTGTTGTCTGTTGCATTGTGCAGCGATGTAGGATTATTACCATATTGCTCTTGGGTGACAATACATATTCCTGAGAGGATATTTTCTAGTTGACGCTTTCACACTTAGATTTTAATCTTCTTTTGAACCCTTCTGATTTTCAGTCAACTTTTTTTTGAAAATAACTATAGAAGATTTTTTGTATGCTTTCTATTATGCCTGATCATTATGTTGCTTTGGAGTTTTAAGATGTGCTTGAATCGGGCATTTCTTTGTTGTGGTGTTCTTGCAGTTGGTTCATGCCAGACTTGCAACTGATGCTGTCAGTGGGGAGTTTTTATTTGACTCTTTTGTGCATGGTGTTGTTCTAATTCTTTGCTTTGCCTGGCTGACAAAGCTATGCAGTCTTTTAGGATAGTCGTCTTTGAATTTCCACTTGACAACTAAGGGGAAAAAAAATAGTTTGTAATTTGCATTTCATGGGAGTCTGTCCTGTTGTTAATGCATTTGTTTGATGTGGTTTGTTTTGTCAGATCGCTAGAATAATGTGTAAGTGGTGGTCTCTTATCGGGCTCATCATACCATTATATCTTGCTCGAGAATCACCACTCCTATACACGACTTGTACAGTGTCACCCACACCCCAAATAGTAGGATCAGAAGAGGAAACACAGATGAAGGCTTATTACGAAGCATGAGGATGCGAGAGCATGTGCTAAATCACAAACAATTTCGCGTGCCGAAGACGAAATGTAGGGCCGAGAATAGGTCACCAAAGAGGATGTTTTCCTTCTCCGTACTCTCTTTTCTTTTGGTTTTTTTCGCTTTTCACTTTTCTCTCCCTTTTCTCTGTGTTATGCTCTTCACCACGCACATCAAAACAGCCTCTTGAGTGAGTGGTTTTTTAATTCCTACGTCCTCACCACAAAAGATCAGGTGATTTCCTCTTGAATCTGGACCTTTCATCAGACTTCTCATGAATTTGAGGTTTTTAATCTTTAGCTCTTCCCTTATTTGTTATAATCAATGCTTGTGTATGACTTGAGGAATCAACGCTCATCTCATCATTCAGAGAGCTCTCTGTGACTTCCTCATGATCTCATTTGGAGAAGAGTTACCCAGAGACAATACCAAAGCCTGCAATTCATCATCTAGAACCACCTTCATGGAGGCAAGTTGATTCATAATTCTCTGCAATTCATTCAAGCATTCTATAATCGAGCTGGCTTCAAGGAATTTGAGGTTCATCAGCTTTTTAGTCAAGAAATCCTCGTTTCCAGTTGTCTTCCTCTCATGCAGCCCAGTCTTGCTGCTTCCATAAAGCATGTGCTGAACTGTGCCGATGCATGATGAAACATAATCATTTGATTATGGGTTTTTTGCATGGATGATACCCTTCTAAATATAGAATTTTGCATGAATATTCTTTCAAAATTGATATTTGCATATATACCTTCATAAAATATTTATTTTGCTATTCTACCTTTTTTTATTCTTATTTTTGCATATGTACCCATGCCATCTAACATCGTTAAAAAATTAACAGTTTTAAATTAAAATGTCTAAAATATTCTTAATGGATAGGCGTGCAAATAGAAATTTTTATAAAGGTATACAAGTAAATAGAAACTTTACCATATTTTTGGATAAGAATTTAGGCAAATCTAATTAGTCATATCATAATTATGAGGTGCTGGGCGACCCATGACTTGAAAGACTTGCAATTGACCTCCGTGACCCATGACCTACTAACTGAGTCCGACTTCCAAAATCCAATTCCATTGCAGAAATCTGGCACATGACCCATATTTAGTTGAGTGTTCCCTCACTTTCTGCCTTCAAAAGTTGAAAGAAACAAAAATCAAAAAACAGAAGGAAAAAAAAAAAAAAAGTCAGCTACCGAGACACCATAGGTATCAACGGTGTAATAGATCGAGAGAGAATCGGTTCCTTTGGATTCTGTGAACCTATGCTTGTTGCTATCCTCCCACACTTGAACCCTACTCCCCCAAGGGCTTTTCCTCCTCATTGGTTGGCATTTCCCATCCCTTCTAGAGAATGATAAGGCCATGGGAGCAAGCTACCAAGCTCCTAAGAAACCCATATCTCCTTCCTGTCTGCCTTGAAAACCCGCCATAAATTCACTTAAAAACGACCAATGGTACCGCCACCCACACACACAAAAAAAGAAGAGGCTCTCTTGCTTGTTATCACAAAGCAAACTCATCTCTCTGAGCTTTTGTTGGATTTTAGGTGGCTTTGTGCAGCCTTTATCCTGATTTTGTTTCTCTTTTTCTGTTTCCATTACCACCAACTCAGTGCTGTTAAAGCTACCTACTTAGCATCATTTCTGTTTCTTAGACAAGCCACCTTCTTTCCAACTCAAACCAGCAGTCCTCTCTCTCTCTCTCTCTCTTCTCTGGGCCCAAGAGATTCTTAAGCAGAGCACAGCTGTGTGGAGCTCCTGTCTTCCTCTTCTTCTGGCACAAGAATAGGGCGAACGCCCGCAATTGGGATCCCGATACGTGGGGGGCAGGGGAAGCCGGGGGGGGGGAGGGCGCTGAAGCTAGGCACGAGGGGGGGGGGGGAGTAAGAATAATAATATCATTTTTAATTTTTACTTTATTCTTAATTAATATAAAATACCGTTAGAACAATCGTTATATTAAGGGTATTTGTACAATAACAGAGTTTTACGAGGGTATATATGCAAATATCAATTTTGAAGAGTATTCACGTAAAATTCGATATTTAGAAGGGTATCCATGCAAAAAATCCTTTAATTGTTGCTGAATATGCTCGGCAACTTTCAATCCAATTTCTTGCGCTCCAAATCTGACAACTCTTTTGGTTTGGCAACGTCTCTCTCAATAGAGGCATACAAATCCTTGCAGTAAAGCAGATCTTCTGTCTTGGCCTTTGGAACCAATCACTTCTCCCATACATTCGTCATGCTGGTGATTCCCTCCATGATCACACATGAACTTGGATCCCAAACCAGCTCTCTAATACAATTTGTTATGCCACGAAACACCTGCCTCCACTGGATATCGCAGAAACACGGCGAAACAATCCTTCGAATAAAATAAAGGTTCAGACATAATACTAGCGCATCGTTGACTTGAAACTTTTACAAACTATTGTACCAGGATGATGCTTTAATGAGTGTATCTATGTGATTGTCAAACCATAAAAAAGGATAAAAGCGGCAAAAGAGAAACAACTTTTAGGTGGAAAACCCTCTACATGGAAAAACGACAGGGCAACAAGAACAATCCACTGTGCAACAGAAGATTATAAATCAGATTGTAAGCTGCTTTATCCTTATCCAACGATCATGTCGTGCGCCAGGAATAAGATCTTAAGCTAAGAATAGATCGAATCTTATGCCCATCACATCTCTCTCCCACTCACCGTACGAAAGGAGAGGCGTGATCAAATAAACAAAGAGGAGGCGCACACGAGGCTGGACCCCATAGAACAATTAAGATGTCGAATGGAATACTCGGATGATTCGTGATAGAAGTGATGCTGAGTGCACGAGAATGATTTCAAGTCGTTGCTAATGATGGCAACTTCCGAGGGAGATGTCACAGTTCGCTGGGACATGAGGATGCGGAGGGCGGTGTCGGGCCAGACCTCGGGAAGTCTGATGGTTTTGTTTCTACTTCCCTTCTTTTTATTTTACTCTGTATAAGATTTGTCAGGCTCTCATGAGCCTCCCGAAAAGTTTAAAGAGTTTAAACGGAATGATTTTGAAGTTTTCGACTAGGTGGACAACATTCATCAAGCTTACCATCTGAATCCTTCAATCATTTGATATCAGCCATTAGCCTTTCTTGTATTGTATTGAAAAGAACAAACAAAAAAAAAATCTATTAGTCTTTCATCATATGCAATCGTGACATAGGATATAAATATTAATAGTTTGAGCCTAAGCATTTAATTAAACTAGAGGACTTAGGCACAAGATAGCTGGAGATGAAGGATCGCATGGGCAATGTTTATCTGCGAGGAAGATGGAGAGTGGAAGGAGAAGCCAAGAAGTTGGCGGAGGAGTAGATGGTGTTGGCCAAGAGGAGCCTGACTTGGAGAAGGCCGAGGAGGTAACCGAATGATAGATTGTCGCATGAGTTTGTTAGGTCACTTACAATGCCATTATATGAGCCCTTGCTAAGAGACCTCTAATCTGTAACTTGACACGTTAGAGGAATATAACTACGAATATAGAAAAAGCACTGCAGAAGATCGAAGCCCATCATATATCACTGGTTGTCTAGCTCATTGTTATGTTCATATGTGTAATTAAGGCGGCCGTGGCTTCTGGTCTCTTGGCTTGCAAAGATTCCGATTGTCTTTTCCACAAAAGAGTAATTAATTTTTTACCGATAAAATAATATTTTGCATAAATCTCAAAGCACTCTAAATCATCTACAATGGTCTAATAATGAATTCATGTGAAGGAATGTGAATCATTTTCCCGTCCGAAAGATACAACCCTGCCCCATCTTATAAATAATTAAATCCCAACTTATTTGGAAATAAAAATGGCTCTGATCCCGTTATATATCACAGGGTCGGGGACTAGAGCTGTTAACGAGCCGAGCCGAGCCCGAGCCTGGGAGAGCTCGGCTCGGCTCGTTTCACAGAAGCTCGGGCCCGGGCTCGGTAACGAGCTCTACATTGGGCTCGAGCTCGGGCTTGCTTGGCAAAACAAAGGCTCGGGCTTGAGCTCGTAAAGCTCGTTTCAATTACGAGCTCCACAACGAGTCCGAGCTCGGGCTCGTAATCGGGCTCGAGCTCGGGCTCGGGCTCGATAACAAGCTATTTTTCTCTATGTGGTCAGATTTTTATGAATTATGGTGCTGAAATAAGATTTTTCAGTGGGAGACTAGAGCTCGTTTGAGCCGTGAGCTGCTCGGCCTCGAGCTCGGGCTTAGGCTCGGGTGTAAACGAGCCTCATATTGGGCTCGGGCTCGGGCTTGTTTGACTAACGAGCCGAGCCCGAGCCGAGCTTTTATCAAGCCGAGCCCAAGTCAAGCCCGAGCAGCTCGGCTCATTAACAGCCCTATCGGGGATCACGTTGTTTTGTTCACACGGGCAATCAGGCCGGTCATGGTTTCTGGTTGGTGGGGCTGGCTTGGTGGTCGGTTCTACCGTTTCTTTATAAACAATTAAAATCCCAACTTAAAAAGAAAAATGGTTCCTCGCTATGTCAGCCGAATTTCTAAAAAATATACGAATAGCTCGGGGTTTTAAGGGGATATTTGTGTTTTATTCGCGAGTATTCTAGGCTTTTTAAAAAGTGAGCTCAACGGCTTCCTTTGTCCAAAGGCCCAAATTGAGGAAGAAACCCTTCGCCGACTTCTTCCCAATTTCTCCTCCGTCTCTCCGCTGGCTGCCGCGCATCTGCGGCCTCTCCGCGGGAGCGTTGATTACGGTATTAAGCCCGTCGGGCGTGGCCTTGTACCTGGAAGCCTCTCCCCGCCGACGAGCCCTCCGCTCGTCGCCACCGCCGAGAACGCCGCCGCTTATCGATCTCCCGAGTTGCGACCTCCGTCGAAAATTCTGCCGCGTCGTCGCCGGCCTCGTTTTCCGAGGCGAATCTGAAGAGCCGGTAAGCCAAATTGCGAATCCCTTCTTAGATTGGATCATCATTGGCAATCGTTCTCTTTTGTTTTATAGTCCTCATTCTTTTTATAAGCCCTAAATCTTCTATTCTAAAATTCATCCCTTAATTAGCTGGTCAAAACCCTATTTGATGTAAGAATAAAAAGGAGCACTTCGTTAGTACTAATCTTCCCTTATGGTCTAATAGTTAGCATTGTGCACATAATATATTTCATTTTTCGTAAATAATTACTGAGAAGAAGAATCATGTTATCTTCATGTCATTTTATATTTTTTCCAATGTACCTACCTCACATTATATAAGGAACAATTCCTGGAGTTTTTGCGATCATTCAACCTAGGGTAATCCTGTTTTTCCATTATTTTGTTTAGGCTTTGGTGAATCACTATTTTGTCATCTCCCATTTAACATGCCATAAAGGAGGGATCCATCTTATATGAGTATTGATGGTAGTGGCTTTGTGGTGTTCACAAAAAACTCAAGTTTTAACGTCTCATGTTCAATTTCTTCTTCGTGACTGTTTATAATCTATTGTTTTGCTTCTATGGTTTGTCATCAATCTGTGGAGTCTATGTGTTATAAAGTTATGCTCCATCTTTTAACATATCATTACTTAACAGTGATGTTATGAGTTTTGTTCCATTAATAGTTGGAAACCTCTGCCTTGTGTAATGTCCCAGATTTGTTAAATACATGGAAACTCAAACCTGCAACCTGTTCCTGATCACTTCCTTAAGGGTCTGTTTGGTAAATCCTGCTGGATCTGGCACAATCTGACCGCATAGGCTGGAGAAGGGGAAGGAAGGGAGAGAGCATGAGAGGGGAAGGGAGAGTGCAGGGAGGCCACAGGTCCTAATCCCAGCAGGATTTGCCAAACAGGTGCTAAGTGTTTTCAGAATACCTGCCTTGTGGACCAGCAGCCCACACCCACATCTGCTCCTGGTTTTGGTGACTAAGGTTCTTGCTATTGTTTATGCAAGTTATCTTGCATTTGTTGTAGATGATTTTTATTTGGAACTATATTTGATGATTTATTTTCTTTTTCACTTACTCTATGGGATGATTCTCAATTGGATGTTTTAATGTAAGCATATTGATGATTTATTATCTTTTTCACTTACTCTATGGGATGATTCTCAATTGGATGTTTTAATGTAAGCATAGTTGGCCATGGTGAAAATGATTGCAAATATCCGTAGTCTTGACAATTTTTCTATTATGTTTATTTTTGTTAATTTTAATTTTCCTTGTTTTTCTCAAATTTTTTGAAAACACATGATTACTCCCTAATATTGAGTTCCCTTCAACAAATTATTTACAAATACTTAACTTGTGACTATGTTTATTATCACTCATTGAAAAGTTTGATCTTATGTACATGGAGGGGATTCATGTGGATCTAAGTTGCCCAGATAGATGTTTAAGCAGGGACCACACTTAAGAAGGAAATGTTTAGGAGGGGCCCTGCTTGTTAAGGGAGAAATATGAAAGTGTTGTGATAAGATTATATGTGAAGGAGTTCTGGTAGGCGTGGGGAGACCATGGTCCCTGCCTTCCCCTACCTGTCTATGTTCCTGGTGTTGGCAAGGGCATCCTCAACTTTCTTTAGAAAGAATGTCATATTTATGAATGGAGAAGTGATTTTAGTGCTGTTATCTTGATTCTGAGGGACTTCTAATGGTGGAGGTCTTGGCTGTATGTTCAGGAGAGAGGGATAACCTCCTAAAATTGTTAAAAGCAGTTTCAAAGATGCCCAAAATGTGAAATGGGAATCAATTAGCTGAGAAGACAACTAGTTAAGGACATAAAAACATAACAAAAAGCATTTGGTGGGAATATCTTCATGTGGTCATTTTAGTCTGTCCAGTAGTGTTGAGTTCGATAATGAACTATGCAACTCAGCATTGGATATGATATCATGTTGAAGCCAGCTGTTGATAACCGAGCCCCTTTTCAGGATCAAATAGAGGCTATCTTGATGATAATGGCATTGGGTAATCATGATAAATTAGATTAAGTTGATAATCTAAACTATTCAAATAAGTTGGGCCAGTCCTTGTGTATTTCCTAGGATGTTTACTAAACAACCTCTTGAAGCTCCTTGTACTCCACTTTGTGCCATCAGGCTACTTTTTGGGCCTGGCTCTAGAGTCTAGAATGATTCCATGTTTTTGATCGAGCTTGCTCAAATCGACTTCTATGTAGATCTGGATCTACAAAAAGTCTGTGCTAGTTTTCTGAAGAGATTGGCTATAGATTACTAGCATCAAATGCAGTTAAATGGATAAAATAAGATTAGATGCACATTTTCTTGATTGCGATACATAATATCTTTGTTATTCAATAGACAATACTTGGGAATTCTTCTGGTCAGTAATTGAAGGGAAGAGAAACTATGATAGTGCATTGCACATGGATATTAGTACCTTTAAAAGTCCCATCCCCGTTGAACATTATACAGAAGTGTTCTCACCTCTCAGACAAGCTCTGATGTCTAGGCCTGCCAAGCAGAGTTGCACAAACATGTAATGGAGATGCATGGTACGATTGGGCTTGTTTGCAGCTGTAGAATTGGTAGGAAGAAGGAAAGAAAGCCCATTATCCTAGGTTGCCATGCTAATTCTGATTGTTAAGATGAATATTAGTATTGATGGGGATATGGCCCTTATGTGATTTTTGCCTTCTCCTGATACTATATATTGAGGAATATTTCATTTGAGTAAATTAGCTTTGTTCACTTAACAAGACCTAATGAAGAATTTGTGTTTTAAAACCATGTAATGTTCACTTGAAAACTAATTTAAATAAGTCTTATGAACTTCAAATTATGAGAGCGAGATATATAGAGCAGGGGCCTCTAAGTATGCTGGTTAATTAATTAGGGAAACATGAGAGGTGTCCTGGTCACATGCTTGACACTTGTCTTTATCATACCAAATGCAAGGGTGCCTACCTGTGCCACTCGTAGAGCCTAAGACTTACACAGGTAGTGTTTCTAACAAATAGCTGTTACATGCAAAACTCATGACAACAAGGGTGTGAACAAAGCACTAGAAGAGTATGCATGTTGTGCGTAAAGCACTAAAGCTTAAACATGTGGAGAAGAATTTCTTTGTGTTGGAGTCTCCAAACTCCCCCATGCTTCCAAGTTTCAACCATAGATTCCGATCACCATCACATCAATGGACATGTGAAAATGTTCGCCGAAATATAATTGTAATTGTAAGATATGAGGAAGGTAGCTTCCCCATTTTTATGGAAGGAATGTAAAAGGTACTCCTATTTAAGAATTAGAACAAGATTTGCTACTTAGCACTAACCATTTGAAGAAGTGTCATAAGTTTTCCAAGAAAAGACAGGGCCTTTAAAGATGTCCTCATATATTAATAACTAGTGGCCAGGCACGTTCATGCATGTGGCCATGAGGGAACAAAATAGAGAAAATATCAAGTCTTGTGATATGCCTTGAGCAGTTGTGGAGAGCTGCATTGCAGCTTAGTAATTATTTTTATGGTGGAGTCAAAAGGAGGATGGAGTTCTAAAGAGTCTGCTATAATAGTACAGTCCTGTGGCATCATGTTACCGATGACTGAAATATTATGCTTCAAAAGAGCTGTGAGAAAGGTTCTGTTAGCATCTATATTTTCAGATAAGCAAACAATTGGAGGCAGCTACTAGATTCGTTCTACAATCCTAGTTGGAATATTTTGACAGAACATAGAGTTCTTGCTAATGTATTGTGAGCAGCTGCAGAAGTACTGCTGGATGGTGAAAGAAGATTATCCAATTTAGATCAAAATGCAATTTGATGCATGCTTTCATGACATTCATTCCCATTTTAACTGATGCTAACTATTATTCTAATATAAACTATGTTAAATTTTCTATGTGCTATGAGTGACTTTTATTTCAACATGCATCAGTTGCAAGGGAAAGTTCTTGATCTTGGACATGCCAATCGAATTGTTTGATCTGACTGGTTTTTGTTGCTAGATGCATTGTTACTTCCCACTTGTTTTTATGGATACTATTCAATTCTTGAAACATTTAGCATGATCATTCTCTCAGTACAAATTTTAAAAGATTTGATGCACATATAGCAAGCTCATATTCAATGACATGCATAACCTTCTAAAATTCCTTTTTATCTCATAATTAGCGATTTATGTCTTTTTGGTTGGCTATTATAAACTGAAATATACTCCTATTTTCCCAATTCGAGCCATAATTTGTTACTTGTAGTTATAACATCTTGCATTTAAGATATCCACAATAATGAAAAAAGAGAGAAATCTCATGCAACGGTCTGCCATTTCATAATGCACACTTTAATTTTTGGTTACTCCAATAAAATTATTTGAAGTGTTCCATTACTAAAATGTTCTTGGTGGTCTTGCCACTTCAATTTTTCAGGATTCCAACTTGCCTGGTAGGTTTCACGCGGAAAAGGCAAAGCCATGTTAGCTGAAAAGAATGATTCCATCTTTGCTGCTGCCTCGGTTGACACATCTTACTCCATGATTGACCATGGTCCACTGGAAGAAGATGATGAGTGGGTGATAGTTAAAAAACAAAGAATCACCATTCTGGTTCCTCCTCCATCACCTGAACAGCCTCAACCTGAAATTCCTGAGAATAACTGCACCCAAACAAAGTCAAGGAGAAATGTTAGGAGAAGCTCAAATATTCAAAAGAAAAGGCGTCAGAAGCAGTGCAAAGATGGGCTCAAGGAACATGCTGTCATCCGTTATGAGAACAAAGTTTCAGTTGATGATCAGCCCAGGGAAGCTGCTGTAACCCCTTGTGAGAAGAGAATACAGAGTGCTTGTGTCAGAATGAAACCTCGAAAATCTGTTCACAACCTTGTTGCTCCACTTGAAAATCCAACACTCGTTAATGGTTCTGATCACATTTCTGGAAAGCCATTGTTGCAGCAGCTGTCGTTTGTTCGTGTTCCTGGTGATGGAAATGTTGCAGTCCCCAATAAAACAAGAATAATTAGACGCTCGAGAACAATTGGAGGTGCCCCTAGGCTGCCAGTTGGTGCATTAAATGTTGTGAATCAGCGAATGCGAGCATTGAACCTTGAGAGGGAGCTCAAAGGATTTGGCGGGCTGAGAAACTGGCTGCTGTCTCAGGATCTTGATCGATTCATACGAATTTTTGAGAGGGAAAAGCTAGGCGTCTATCAGTTGGTCAATCTCACAATGAGCAAGCTCAAAGACATGGGAGCCGATGCAGTTGGACCAAGAAGGAAGCTGATTCATGCTCTTGACAGTCTCTGCCACCCCTACTATTTCAAGGCCTTGCCATGATACACCTGGATTATAAAAGTAAACGGTCACCAATTCACCATCTCTTTTCAAGTTGTTTTCGGCATTGTTTAAAAATAAAGCTTCATAATTTGGGGTTCCAACATCAACGTATTTGGCCCGAGCTTAACGACATCAGTCACTCCAGTTTCAGCCTATTATCTTCAGTACATCAGTTTCTTAAAAAGCAGCATAAAGTACGACAGATTGATCCTCACGTGGGCGCTTGAGCCACCGGATCAGACAGAACTTTAGGGTAAAATGTTTAACAACTTTGGTTTAATGTTATTAAATGTCTCTTTTCAGATGCTTCACTAATAAATCAGAAAACTTGACAGGCTCTTGTATATCACAATTTTAATGCTTGATAATAGATACGGTTCTGTACATTTTTTATGAATTAGATAAACTGAAATGCTCTTTTAACTGATGTTTTGCCGTACTACACGGTGTTAGATAATGGGCAATGCAATTGTATTCCGTATTAACTACTCAAACTTGTTAAGTGATCATGAAATTGCAATTCAAAAAGTATGTAGCATGTCGTAGTACATTGGCTCCTCAGATTGATTGAATCCTCTTTGGATTGCTTTAGTCGCTGCACTGTTTTGTCATTGAGTTGCTTCACCGACAATCGATCCAATCATGGTCCTTTGGACAAATCTCCTAAATTCTTAACAGATTTTTATTTGAGTCAGTCCTAGCATTGTTTTCTTGTTTGTTTACAGATGGTTTACATTTGCTCTTGTTTTTCTATTCAAAACTATGCATAACATGCTTCCTAAATCAGCTGGTTTTTAAAGCCATCGCCATACATGCAAGCAACAAGATAATGCCTGCCCCATCGTGCACTGTCAGAGAACTAGAACGCATCTACCCTCCCCTCTTCGTTTGGTGGCCAAACCATCTACCTTCCCTTTCCCTGACAACTACTTTGCCTCCCCAGTTCCTAAAACCAAATCCATATTCCACAACAAAAAAAAATAAAAATAAAAAAGCGAAAAAAGGAGCGGAAAAAACAGAGAGAGAGGAGGAGGAGGAGGAGGGCAAGATTCGTGACACTAAGAGCACCAACACTACGAACTAATATATACAAGCACACGAGAAACTAGGTTCTTATGGATAAAAGGCAACACCAACATCATCCAAAGACCATACAAACCTTCAAAGAAGAACACAAGCATTTATTAAAGGTTCTAACAAGTTCGCGGTCGCCACCCACCGGCATCCTTGAAACACTGACCAGCTCTCTCATTCCAGCAACCATCATCGAAGTTCTTAGAGTAACTGACTGCATCATAACCAAATGTAAGGGGTTTGGAGCCGCATATGCTCCTCCCTTCCTTCAACAATCTCTTGAGGAGCTTTCGCCAGTTCCGGCTCCTATCGGCGGCTTCGTGACCGAGGAGGTGGAAACGAGAGGGATTTCGATACACCGGGAACCACGTCGGAGAGGCCATGCAGCCTGAGAAGTATGCCGGGCGCTTTGGAGATGAGTCGGTCTCCATGTGGTAATAGCCTCCTTCCTCCACTCTCAAGATGTGAAGGAGAGGAGCTCACCTGCTTGTGTGGTTTAATATATGAACACCGAGGTGAGGTGAGGTGAGATGAGATGAGATGTGATGAGAGGGGAGGGGAGAAGTGGGGGGGGGGTTTGGTATCGGAGAGCGAGTGGATTAGGGTCACACTCATCATCATGGAGTGGATGTGGACAAAAAGAGCCATCTGGGAGTTTTACAAGCCGTACAGAAGTGGTGAGCTGGTGGCGACGGGGGCACGTCGTTTTGGTACAACGACTCTACGGGTGGGCCCATAGGTCTGTATCGGGGCATCTGCTCCTCCTCTTCGGGCGCACAAAGAGGCGAGCATGTGCTCGTACTCTTTCCTCGAGGACACGGCATGGGCTCCCCTCCCACTGCCGCTTGCGTTTGAATGGTTTTGATATGATGTATTTGAATGATTTTGATATGGTGTACTTTTACCTGATGTTGATATAGGTATAGATCATCGAAGTCATTCCGACCTCGGTAAACGCTGAAGTAAATTTTTTCTCAACTTTTGCTTCGAGTGCCGGGTTTATCCAGCCGAACAACGAAGAACGGCAACGTGTTTCCAATTTTAAGGCGGTTAATGTGCGTTAATGACATAACTATAATTTTATTAATTCAGGAGCGGTTGCTGCAACTAATTCGGCCATTAGTGCACCATCCAACGGTTATCATCTATGTGTGTAACGTGAGACTGTTACTAAGAAGTAGTTACTGTATGTCCGGCCAATCTCATTAACATCCTATTCTATATAAAGGTGCGACTAGGAAATCTTTAGGTATGTTCTATTTGCCGCTCTCAAGTTTTTCTCCATTTTTCTAGAATTTGACTGATTTAAACATCAAAGAATTCTTCGTCGGATAAATTCCAGTAAGAGAATTTCCATTTCTATTTTCAAGTCGGCTAGGCGGTACCAGGCATACTCTAGCCTAACTTTCAAGCTAAGAGAATTGGTTCCGTTGTCACCAACTGCTTCCACCAACTCTCTAGCCTAACTTTCAAGCTAGGAGCTTAGTTACGGACCTCATCTCAGCTTCTCGATTCGGATTCTAACAGTGCCATGCTCCCAATCTGAAATCGTAAGTCGGGATTGTGACGATCGCCACATACTCCCACGAGCATGCAAAACATTTCAACATGATATCAGATGCATTGTAGCGAAGATAATTTAAATAACTAAAAGCCATAATTCAATTAGTTAATAAATCCAACTCACAAATAAAATTTAAGAGTCTTACATCAATTAAATCTTAGATAATAAACTATGAAAAGATTATAATAACACTAAATTTAAACTATGTAGATATTTTCGAATCCCATTTCTAGTCTCACTCCCAAAACAGTACTCGCGTTCGAAACAAAGTATCCGAATCTGTAAAGAAAAGAAGAGATAATGAGCTTGATACCCTAGTTAGTAATAAATATTTAACTAGATAATTCATATAATAAGATAAGATATGATAGCTAAATATGTATTTTATCCCAAATCAGTGCATAAACATAATTAGTTCTTTTCCAAAACACAAATCCAATGTATCCAATATCTTTTAAATATTCACACACACACACATATATATAAATTCAATTTGAAACAAATCATATTTGACACAGTATTCTGTAACTATAACCACGCTTATATCTTATACCTAGGATAGAAACAGATACATAACCACACTCATACCCTGAGAAGGCCCAGAATACTGTATTTATATCCTGCAGTGTAGGTCAGAATACCATATTTATATCCTATAAAGAGGTCAGAAATAGAACAATGAGCTTAGTAATAATCAGAGTGCCGATATAACCCTCAATTGGTAGAGTTCAAAATATAGTCAAGCTAAGAATTCAAATCTGATACATATTAAAGCTCTTTATATAAAGTAACATATCTGCCATAATCCAGTCAGAATATGCATATTTCATATTAAATCAATAAATAATAAAATTTTGAAAAATCTCAAAATTACAAGTTTACTTTCTATTCAAAAATACAATTTCACAAGCCCAAAAATTACACAAATCGATGACTAATTTATCTAATTTCAAAAATAAAACTATTTAAATAAAATATTAAAAAAAGATGGATCATTACTTCTCCTGCACGAACAACCAACGGACAATCTACTGATTTTAAAAACCTTGTCAAGCCTAATATTTAAAAAATTATATTTTTATCAAAATTTAGTTATAATTAATAAAATTTGAAATCTTGAAATTTGAAATTTCTATATGAAACTAAGACTCATAATTAATAATATAAGGTAGAGATGGAAGAAGAACAGTACTAGCCCAGCAAAAGCCCTCTGAAGTTTTGGGGTGGTCTAATTGGGACAATCTAGCTAGGCAAATCACATGACGAAATCATACTCGAGTTTACATGATGCTGTAAGATCGGGCCACGAGTCGACACACGGCACGGCGGTACAGGACCTCGTTTCCACTGAGTTGACAATGTGCAGATGAAAGGGAGAGAGAAAATGAGAGAGACCACTATTGGGTCCACTAAACATCATGAGGGGGAGAGAGAGAGAGAGAGAGAGAGAGAGCGAACGGAGCTTAAGGCCTCTCTTAAGAAGAAAGAGAGGGAAAAAAAGAGAGGGGAGGATGGCGATGTCGATGTTGGCGCTGGCTAAGGAGGGTATGGAGGAGGATTAACTAAAGGATCATTATTTTGTTGGTCCTTTTTTTTTTTGGGTTGGTTTCGGGCTAATTTGCTATCTAGGCCGATCAAGTGATTCAGGCTTAGTTTTTTTGGGGTTGGGTGTTACAAGCGGCAACAGGTATGTCAAGGGGTCCAAAAATCTTCTTACCAAACGAAATTTGGGATCACGAAGCTGCCATAGTTCTAGCGAAGACATTGCATCCATCATTCAAGCTGGCCTGTGGGCCAAACATACACCCGTGAGTGTCAGAAAATATTCAGATTTATGTCGTCAAAAGAGACGCGAGTTTATTGGAATTGTACCAGCGTGATTCAAAAATCTCGCTCCAAAATATCACTCAGCAAGGTAGAGCTTTGACTTGGTTCCAAACGAACCACAAGAATGACCGATGCCGGCCAGGTGCCGCTGTTGTGGTTGCTGTTTCTTCTGCTTCTACTTGAGAAATTTTAGTTACTGAATAATTTCCAAGTATTAGTTGACATTGTCATCGTTCGTTAGTATTTATTTGCATGACCAGATTTTTAAAAGGTCGTGAACGCTTTGTAGACATTTTACTGATCTTCTAAATTTTGTAATGAATACTTCTTTTGTTGTTTTAATTCGCTTACGGAGCAATGTTCTTTAGCTTGCTGGTCAATCAATGCGGAACATTTTTTACCAAAATTTTGATACACAAATTGTTCTATGGAGGGTTTTGTTAGTACATAAATCATGCGTCTGTTCAATGTGGGGCAATTATGAAGAGAGATGCGGCTACACTTTTGGGGTCAATTATGCCTCTACTCATCTTCATATTTGAAAAAGGAAAAATTAGAAAGCCTTTCCTCGGAGTAACATGGAAAGGTTGAGATTTTAGAAATAGTAATTTACAGCAAAAAACTATGAATTTTGATGGAAGGCAAAACTGGATCGTCCTACTCCAATGAAACCACCCAATTCTTGCCAAGCAGGCTAGACCTCGGCCCCGCTAAGAGTCGCACCGACCTCAGGCCCTGCCGAAGGCCAAGCTGACCTCGAACCCTGCCGAAAGCCGAATCGACCTCAATATATTTTAATATATATATTATTATTTTAATATTTTAAAATATAATATTTATATATTTTTAAATTTTATTTAAATTTTAACTATATTTTTTTATTATGACTGAGGCTTGAACTTGAGCTCAAGTCTAGTCAATCTCGAGTAATATTTTTTTTTATTAAGTCGAGTTCGAAGTTAGATATTTTTGATGTAAAGTTTGAGATTGGATATTAAGGCTTGATATGATTTTGAGTCGAGTTTCGAGTCCGAGTATTTTGAATCGAGTTGAACTCAAGCTTCTAGCTACTCAACTAGACTTCAGCTACCAAATAAATAATCTGATAGAAAATATCTACAGCTCCCTAAATAGATTCCATAGTGTGTATGAATTCCTGAATTAGTTAAACTGCAGTTGTTATATAAAAATTGGTTTAGGAAAAATATCCGTAAGTCACCGAGAAGATTACCTATTACTTATCGATGCTGATCTTGAGTCAATTTCCTCTAAAGATTGCCTAATAGCTGCAAACTTCTTAAATAAATTTATTCAAAGCAATCTATTTACAAGTCCGTAAGGAGTCTGTCAATTACTTTTTGGTCAGATTTATTAGTGTCAAATCATGCCGGAGACTGCAAGTGCGTGCAGTCCTTAATACAAATATTGTGAGAACCTGGGACTGGGCCGACCATTGCAGATTCTTCTTCTTCTCCCATCCGCATGCCTCCTCCGCAGGAAGAAGAAGAGGGCTGGCCGTCGCGGGCGCCGCCAGCCTCGACTTGGCCTCTCCCGAGCTCGCCGACCTCCCTTCATGGGAGAAGAAAGAAGAAGAAAGAGGGGGGGGGGGGGGAGGAGATGAAGTCGAACTCGTGAACTTCCAGTGTGGGAGGAATATTTGCTTTGTAATTGTCACATTTGCCGGAAGAAGCTTCTGGAGAAGAAGAAAAGAAAAAGAAAAGAAAAGAAAAGAAAAGTAAATAATAATAATAAAATAAAGGGAAGAGGGTGGTTTACGAGTATGAACCCGAATCCGAATCCGAACCCGGGGTGTTGGACACTTCTGCAGGATCGGCTCTGAGAGAATGTTAAGATTTAAGTATATATATATATATATATATATATATATATATATATATATATATATATATATATATTGTGATGAATTTTAAAAGAAAAGTATGATTTTTGGATATTAGGTTTTGCAAGGGATTTGTGGGATTAATTAGATTTGTTGTGGGTCGCCTTCGAAGTAAGTAATGAACTGCCTTCTTTAGACTCTTCATTTATATAATATTATTTTTGCTCGAATAAATTGTTAATGAATTTATACGTGATTTATGAATTTTACGAGATGACGATTTGAATGAAAAATAGATAGGTGAATTGGAATAATATTTTTCGGATATATTTATTGTTTTTGCATCGTACAAGCATATTTAAATCGGATTATGATATATCTATTATGTTACAAAAGAATTTTGATGTGCATCAAATTTGGAACTCTCAGCCTGACTATGTTTTGGACTCTGCCAATTGAGGGTTATGCATTGGCAATTCTGGCCCCACCACAGGGTATAATTGTAGTATTCTGGCCCACTCCGTAGGATATAAGTGGGGTTCTGTTTCTGGCCTAGCTACAGGGTATAAGTATGGTCGTAGTTAAAGGCTGTTGAGATGAATGTGATTTGTTTCGAATCAGATTTATGATTATGTATATGGATATTTGAAAGATACGGATTTCAATGAATTTGTGTTTGAAAAGGAATTGATTATGCTATTATATTGATTCATCGTAATTTGTATTTATATTTTATGTTATTATATGAATTGACTAGTTAAGGTGTTTATTACTCACTAGGTTGTCTAACTTATTATACAATTTCTTGTTGTTTTACATATTTCGAGAACTAACCTATCGGGGTTTCAAAATGGAAGAACGACTAGAAGATTAGGATTTATTTAAATTGATGTTTTATCTTAGATTAGGATTTATTTAAAGCATAAGTTATCTTAGATTAGGATTTATTTAAATTGATGTTTTATCTTTATTGTTCCGCTGCATATTTAGAACTGTGAAACTTTATGACTCGAGTTAGTCAATAAAATAAGATTGCATTTATCCAGTTAAATTAGTTTAGATTTATAATTGAGATGTTTGGTTAAGATGCCTTGCATGCTCGTGGGGAAAGTTTTCTACGGGTGTGCGGTAGTTGGCGTGGACCCCCGGTTCGCGATCTCGGGCCGGGGCGTGACAAATATGTTCGGAAAAATTTAACTAGAGGTCTCTTAAAGGTGTACCAAGTTGCTTACAATCCATGTGTCATGAAATTCGTATGGATGACAAAGATTGTCCGCAGCTTTGTGCCACATTCAGTATGCATTCAAAATACTTGCTGTTCAAGGAGTAGCTTACACTATTATTTGCTGCTAGCAATACTTGTTAATCAAGATTGGTGATTAGGAGAGCAAATTTATGAGTAAAGAAATAGGGAAATTGAGTTGCAATGCCAAAGAAGCAGACTGCAAAGAGTGCATAACCACCCCAGAGAGGAGTCGGGCACTGAATATAAATCAATTTCACTGATCACAGCTTGGCCCAAGACTTAAGATAACGGCCGAAACCCTTATCCTATAAAAAAAGATAGGAAAAGATCTTCGGTAAGCCATTAGAAGCAATACAAAGCAATTCAAAACACTCATAAACCTCTCCAAAAACTCTACTAATTTAGCCATCAGAAGACTCTCGCCGGAATCCCTGGCCAAGGCTTTGTGCATGTACACCAGTGCGCAGGAAGTGGCTCCCTTTCTTCCCTTTCTCCATTCTGGCCGACGTCTTCTCGGCTTCTTCCAGCATGGTCGCCCTGAGGCCAAATTTCAACCACAACAAATTTCATTGTCCCCTACATGATTCTTGCAAGGAGGACGAGACAACATATGATATACATGCAGATGTGTGTTTAATCCAAAGAATGCAGAACTATTCTGAACCAGATAGTTCTGCCCATTTCGAGCTGTACCAGTGGCTCACTGATACGGTTTCGGTTTTGAAACCGGTTCGTTGTCGGAGCCTGAGAAGAAGAAGAGCAAGAAAGAGCGAGCAGAGGACGGAGGGAGAAAGAGCAACATTTCGAAACAGGGAGCGTAGCCGCGGCCTCGGCCTCCACCGCACCCCCCCACACACACAGCCTCCGCCGGTGTCCACTGCCGCTCTTTCTCCCTCCCTCCCTCCCCCCGCTCGCTCTCTCTTTCCCTTCTCCTTCTCTAGCTCCGGCAG
Source organism: Phoenix dactylifera (assembly GCF_009389715.1). NCBI lineage: Eukaryota > Viridiplantae > Streptophyta > Magnoliopsida > Arecales > Arecaceae > Phoenix > Phoenix dactylifera. The sequence continues at coordinate 11,994,645 of NC_052395.1, forward strand.
GTTTCCTCTCTCGGTATGGGCCTGACACGGCCGGTACCGACTCGTGCCGTAGGGAAACCGATCGGTGCCCGGTACCGGCACGGTAGATCTTAGTATAATCTCATATCATTTATGCAATGGTAGATCTTGAATATTTATACAGGATTAAGGAGTCTAAATAACACCTTCCATAGCTTTTCTGGATGAGGTTCTAGATTAATACAATAAAACCAAAATGGACTAAATAACACCATTTGGCATTATCTTTTTGAATGAGACCCTTAAATGTTACAAATAAAATTATATGAATTTGAAGACATTGCAGTATATACCTATTTGGATTGACTAGGAGTTAATCCTGGTGTTTATATTAGACTTGTGATACTTATAATTAGGCTTGAATAGATTTAGACCCTTAGCCTCGTGAAGATATGATGGCATAAATTGAAGAAGCATATGGGGACCTATGCGAGCATATGCGCTATGTACATGATAGATCTTTGATATTTATACATGGCAAAAAAAATCTAAATAACATCTTTTAGCTAACTTTTTTGGATGAGATACTGGGCTATAATATATTTCTATATGATATATTCCCAGAAAGAGATGCTAGGATGGTGACCGTAATGCTTAATAAAAAAAGGGATTATTTTTTGATGTACAAATGCAAAATGGTAGCAAATGCACATTCTGCGTTGCAAGATTAACCTGCTATGATAAAATAAAATGCTTCACAATCAGCTGCTGGGTAAGGTGGCGACGGTCATAACTTTAGCCCAGTTCAGGCAAAAGCCATGAGAAAATTATTCTAGAAATAGGCAGATAAAAGGGTTCACACGTTGCTCGTTCGTTCACAGCCTTCCCCAAGGAGATTTGGCTCGAGGCGTGCAGGAATCCCCTTACCTTCAATTCTTCCCCCACAGCATTTTGTATTCCCCAGCAGACAAAGCTGAAGAGTTCCATTTTCTATAGCAAACTTTTCCATCAGAATGCGACTGACTTTCTTCTTCCCATATCCTCTTAAAAATCTCCCACCACCATCTCTTACCAGAAGTTTAAAGATATTATAGTTCTTAACAAGCTGAAACAAACAATTTTTCAGTAGACTGGCTTGGGGATTACCATTGTCCTCACGTCATAGGCCTAGACCAAGCAATCCGAAGACAGTGAACTGAACACATATTCAACAGAGTAAGATACTGTAATTAGCACAACAGATTACATGCAGAATTGGAGATAAGAGTATGATCAAGTACAGTGTTAACTCATGGTAAAAATGACGCCCCCCCCCCCCCCCCCCCAAAAAAAAAAAAAAAAAAATCTTGGTTATTTACAAGCATTATGACCAAGAACTTGCCCACAGAAGCTGCCAACATATTACAGCTCGACTGTCTCATTATTTGCATGCCTATTTATAAGAAGTGGAATGCTTATCTGTCCTTTTCCATATGATTGCAATTAATCCCCATAGAAGCAGTGAACCATGGTGCGATGCCTCAATCACCACCCTTGTGCTGTTGGTTCAGCTAGTCACAGCTTCAGTTGCAATGCTCTGTTCCCTCATAAATCAGCTAGGAATTATGAGCTGACAAGGTTGCTATATGGGGCTTGCTTTGAGAGCCTGCATTTGTCATATTAAATTCAAAAGATCTGTTTACACTAGGAATCAAATTACGTATAGCATCTAAACTTATAATGATTGACTCAACTAAACTGTTGCTAATACACCTTTTTCGAATCAAGGAAACCTCAGTATTTAAAGATGTATAAATGAAATACGATGGCATGGAACTAAGATAAGGCAACATGAGAGTCATTTTGGGGGATATTTAGAGTAGCAACCGAAAAATGTAAATATACAGTCTTGATTAATGTTCAGTCTTAAAACTAGAAAAGCTATACCTAAAGAAAATGAGTTCAGAGAGCCACATATAAAACATCTGTTCAGATGCAAGTAGTTTGCTCAACATACGTGAAAATATTAATCCTCTTAATTTATTTGTTTCCTGAACAAGAAATTATTTAAGGCACTAATATCTTGCCATCAAATAATATATGAAATGATGAACCTGATTCTTCTTATTAGACCTCAGGGCTGCAAATGTTGAATTTCATAAACAGCTAAAATGTCAAGGGAAATCAACTTGATGGTCCTCAAGGGAAAATATCAGCCACCGTATTTTCACATTGCTCGAGCTTCGCTAAGAACTTTCCACCTGATATAAGGTAGCCAATTGACTGTATAGAGCAAGAGGATATTTGCACAGGATATTTTGGGCATACCTTACTCTGTGATGATGTGACAGCAGTCCTCCACTGAAGATTACGGGTATCTATCAGACTTTCCCTGATAAATGTCACCTCCCTCGATTCTTCTGGTCTATGAGCTGCCAGATGAGGAGGCAGTTCTCTCATGACCCACAATATGAAGCCTGATGGCACTGATGAACCTGTCAGAAAGTTATCAATATAAGGTGAGGTTTGACAGCATTATTGTGAAAAAAAGGTTGAGATTTAGTAGATTTTTATATAACTATAATTCAGTAATTCTTTCAGGAATACTATCCAAATGTAACACAAGCATGCTCCATAAACTGCAAGGTAGTGACAAATTTTCAGCAAGTTTAATTGTATTTATGAGATGAAGTAGAAAAACCATATGTTCAGCTTTAATGTTATATAACAATGATTGATGGTAGAAAAGAAGATTTTAGATGGAGCTAATTTGCTAGAATTTTTCTTTTTTAAAGCATGATGGATCTCACCACAGCATGCTTTTGTACCTAAACTAAAATTTTTTAGGCATACTGATAGATTTAGTGAAGTTGCAAGCTCAATATATTTGACAATGAATTGATGAAGCCAAAAGAGACAACTAATATAAATTTTATGGATTAACAAGGTTCCACCAGAGATCCATCTCTACCATAAGCTCATGGTACACATCAGGTTATTGGTACCTCCAATAACTTAATGAACCAAATCATATCATTTAAACTCAGCCATTACAAGGACTTGTACTCTTCTATTATAATTATCCTTGAAAAAGTGGCAAATATGATGAGATTTCCAAATGCCGTTAAATTTTTCTAAAACCTGAGAAAGGCGGAATCCTCTGGATCCACAATCCCATGCCAAATCTCCCCTCCTTTTCTCTACCCCATGAAACCCACATGGACTCCCCTTTCTTCCTTCTACCATCATGAAAACCATCACATGCACTCCCCTCTCTTTCTTTTGACAACCACCTCCCTCTTTCTTCTACAACTTCGCAACACAAACATGACATCTGCCTTTTCTTTTACCACCATATCCACTGTGACGTTCCTTCACCCTGTTCCATCTCCATCTTCCCTTCATTTTCATCTTTGGAGTAGTTTGATCTTGGTGCAAACATTCATCTTCCTTGCTTAGTGTATTTATACCCATGCTTGATGAAGAATCAATTAAAACGGAGATGTGGATTTTGTGGTGTTGTTTTTGTTATAGGTAATTCACTATGGTATCACATCAACATGGATCAAGTAGGCTAGTTGGATCAAGGAGAGATGGGTCAGGCTCGATCATGCAAGTGAAGCATGTCATAAATTCCCAGGATTTGGTTGGGTCATCAAAGATGCATGGGTAGGTTCGGGTCAACAACTTTTTTTCAACCTAATCTTGGGTCAAATCATGCATGATTACAGCTTTATATGTAGGTTGATCCAAGCCAATATTTTTCCACAATTACCCAACTTAAAGCTAGCCTATCAATGTTTTAAAAGGCAGTTGCGGTATGTGGGTGGTCAAGGGACTGCATAGGCATATGTGTTATGTGGGTTGCATATGTGGGCACAAATGTGGTTAGAATTTTAAATATTTAAAAATAAATATAATATATTAAGTACAAGAATAGCATCAATACTTTTATAAATAACAGCAGTATTAACAAGAACAAAATCTAGCAATTTGTATTTGCTGTCAATATTCAATTCTTAGTAGTAATTATGATAGCATAATTAATATATTGAGATTACATGTATCCAGTCTGTTTGAAATATGCATCCAACCAAACTATTAGCTTGAAATCTGTCTTGTTTGCATAGGCTTGCATAAGATTGGCCAAATATGGTTGCCCAATGCTAAAAGTCTCAAATTTGCGGTAACATAATGATAAGTAGACCAGATATGCAATGGGACAATGTTAATCCTGCTACACATCTTCAAAGTGCTAAGCAAACTGTCTTTCAGTCCATATATGACCCAACCACATACATTAACTACATACAGGATATGTGGTGCGGTTAGGGGATTGCATACATATAAGCAGCCTCATGCATGGTATTAAGAACAATATAACCTATACTTATGACATACCCTCTAATGAAATACAACCCAGAGGAACACAAATCACAATGTAAACCTGTTATCAAAGTTCTCCTAAGATGCAACCTAACCCATCATGGCCCAATTTGTGTATATATTAAGACTTTCCTTATGTAGTTCAGGTTCGGGATTGGTAGTTTGGTTGATTGTCAAGTTGCCTTGAACATTCTCATGGTCGGAAGGTGCTTGTGAGTTGGGTCTGGTTGTCCACTGACCCAAAACAACCTGCCAAAGTTGCATCATGACCTAAATTCACATGGTGCATGCAATGACACCCGAAAACATGAGCAAAATAAAGTTAGATACCATTTGAATACCAACAGATACTAATTTATACATGTATCAGCTAAGGCATATGCTAAGAATTCCTTCAACAGTCATCAAGGACAACTAACCAACTAAGGGCCTGTTTGGATATTCCTACATAATTGGGCTGAAAATCTTTTAAAAATTGGCCCTGTTAGCCCATCTAGCTTGCATTTTCTAATAGCCTATCCAAACCCAGCCCAGATTCTAGCCTCTAAGCTACAGGAAGAAAAAAAGACCTATGGAGGTCATTTTTTTCTTCCCACAGGATATGTGCTAGGTGGAGCTTGGTTAATACAAGGCCATGCTTAAATAGACGGCTCAATCCATGAATCCTACAGAATTTTCTGCCCAATCCTATAAGAATAGCCAAACATGCCCTAAGCTGGCATCTTAACAATACTTTTGGCCAGTTCGAGCTGGTACAGGATGCTGTGAGCAGCATAAGTCGGTTCAATTGTATGTACTGGTACAACTGCAAAAACTGTTATTTCTGCATACAGTTTTAAAACACCTGAATTATTTTATCCTCAACTTACTGCTATTTACCCTTAATTCATCTGTTTTCAACCTTTTTTAATTGTCCATATATGTTACCATGACCAGTATGGATTTAAACCCTTAATGATCAAAAATTTAAAGTTATAAAGATCCAAAATGCCTTCAAAGTTGGGATTGGATAACTGATACTAACCTCTCAGAAAGTTAAAGCTGATAAATCTGGGTTCAGGTATTGGAACAAGAATCCATGACATTTAAAATCGCGTATATATCTCAAAATTATCTTGATGGTGCTTAAAGTCTTGATACTGTTTCCTTTTATTGAGAAAAAGGATTTACACTGCATTGTGCTTGAGGTATCTCAAATACAAATGTGCAATTAGGGACCTTGAGACATTTTCAATGCCAAATAAGAGAATCTATTATTGAACATTTTCATATCAGCATTAAGTATGTAGGATTTTATGATGGCTTTGTTTGCTAACTAACAATAATTGTTTAAATTATGCTTATAAAACAAAATAAAGTGCAAGAGAAAGCATTACCTATAAAGTAATAAAGAAATATTAGAACTGAACTGCTTGTGCTGTCCAAATTTGCTGAATGCCGATAAGACAGCACCTGCAGCTGAAAGCAATACAGAGGCTCAAAAATCAGCAATTGGCAGTTGACCCCTAATGTTGCCTAGGATCTAAATAATGTAGGAAACCATAAGAACATACAGGAATATTAGTAGCAAGGGCTAGTACAGCATATAATGTGAAACACACGAGAGTGAGGGCTGCCAAACTTGCAACCTGCACATAATACCAAAATATGCAATAAAATTAGCTCCTGCAAGTCAATGATATAAGAACTCATGCAATTGAAGCATGCATAGAACCATTTTGAAAGCCAACTCAATATGTCATTTCTAAGCCCATTAAAAAAGACGAGTAGACACATGTTGACTACTTGAAACATGTCAGGAATCAAGCCTAAGGAATTCACAACATAAAATTTACTAGACATAATCTATTACTGACATGCATAATGAAGATAGTATTGCTAGTAAACATGCAAAACACAAACTATATTACTAATTAGAAAATAACCTATAAGATTATCACTTTTCTTTATAATCATTAATAGTGTTTTTGGGTAGTAATGTTCGTTAACAGTTTATATGATGATCTTTTAAACTAATCTTTGTTAAGAGTAACCCTAATTTTCTTAGCTCTTGCCAAATTTGAATTTCCATTACATGTCAGTATCCAATACCTAAGCTTGTTTCCATGCAAGACCGACAATATAAAGAAAAAGTTAATAAGATATTCCTACTCACTATTGACTGAAGATGCTTATATAATTACCAATGCATTGATCCTGACATTCAGCATAGTGTCTTTAAAGCAAATGTGAAAGACAAACTAAAAATAACTAGAGAATAGGCACCTTCCACAGTTCAGTTGAGGCCATCTCAGATCTTATTTTGCTCATTTTGGAGAACAGCGGTAGTCCTTAATATGACCAAGAATCAAAAAAAAAGACATATTGAGGTCTTAGAAGCTGAAAACACCAAAAAATGATATCAAGCACCTGTTTTTTGTTTAGAGAATTATCATAATAAAGAGAAAAGAATCATAAGGCACAAACTAGGTCCTGTAATTTGATTCCTGAAGATTGGATGTTCAATCATTCACATATTAAATATACTGGTAAAAAACAAAGAAAAACTTGATCAAAGCATGAATCAAGACAGAAGTAAAAAATGTGAAACGATAACTTAACGGATTTAAGTTTTGATATGGAGTCAGCTGGGTCTAACATTAATAGGGGTTCGTTAGGGTATCATCCTTGGTAGGTGATGTCTTCATTGTCAGTTTCTAATCAAGACAGCAATTACTCCTCACTTGATCTAATGTCTTGTATTAGTTTGTTCTTCTGTAGACAACAGATAATGCATGTGCAGTCAAGAAAGATACTGAAACATGGCAGATCCTTGCACCTTGTGCTGGTCATAGCCAGTCCAATGATTTTGTGAACTTGCTTGACCAGCAAAAATTAATTGACTGATGGAAATCTGCAAAACAAATGTGCTTCTTCATACATTGTCAGCTATGTTATGGTCTGACTTTGCAACCATCAAGTTATTACATAAATGCCGAAGGAACGAAATTTGTTAGCATCATGAGCGACAAGTGGCTTATTAGCAAAGAAAAGATATTCATTTGATCTATCCTAATCTGACACAGAAAGCTATGGCATAACCCTCCACGCCCAATAGATCAGTTAGTCAAGAAACTGTGAACATAGATATATAGTTCATTCCTGCTGGGTGAAAACAACATAACAATCAGTTTACACTTGGTCACTAGGAAAATGAAGAAAAAGGAAACTGGAGGCTACATATGCCCAATCTTTACATAGTTAACTATCATTTCTCATTTTCATTTATTTCCCTCGACTTTGGTGCAATGCTAAAATGCTTGGTCTAACAATTAAAATGGTCAACCTTTGAGTCTTGGGGCAGCCACTTTATGAAGGTGAAAAAAAAAACAAAAATTAGGCCACTCGCTAGTTCGCCCCTCCCAAGACCCCAGACAACCAGGGCTACAAATGGGTAATGGCCCTTTATTTTATCCCCTCAACTTTCTCAGAATCAAAAGAGAACCATAGGCTTCAAAGCAAACCTTTGTTTGTTTCTAGCAAAGAGCATACAATACTTTGATATTGTTCCCATCATTGTATTTGTCTATCCTTGCTTGCCCCATTTTTAACAAAACAGGCTCCTCAATTTAGCCTGATCACATAAACTTATCCATTTGAAATTTAATTCATAACAGAACATTGGATTCTAGTCAAGGGGAAAAAGAAGAAGCCTATCAATTTTTCTCAGGCAGGTACACTACTCAAGTCCATTCGGAAGTTAGTCTCATCTTATATAAGAAAATTTTAGGAAGTGGGACAGTTATCTTGAGTCACACCTCAAAGGGTTGGATGTGAGTCAACAAAACACAAGCCTTATTCAATTTTTTTACAATAATATGTTGAGCTGGCAGTATATAACCACACATGCCTATTAGATATAATTTTCATAAATTAGGAAGTTAATTTCAGAGCTGGCCTACAGGTAAAATGCCATCCATTTGAGAGATGATTTTTTCACAAGGGGAAGAATTATGTGATTATGCATTGGCTCAAAAGAATGGCCACATAACTTATAAGCTGGAACATTTGTTGTCTACCTAAATAGGAAACATACTGCTTTACCCAAGGTATCAAAATTCTCGGAATTATTAAAAAATTCACAAATTATTTTCACTAAATGTATTAATAAAAAATATTCAGTTATTCTTGAATTATTCACAGATTTTACAATTTATTAATGAATGATTAAAGGCTAACTTAAGAAACCTTCACATTTCCATTAGTCAAGTAATATTTTTTTTTCATTTCTTCACAGTAAATCCGTGTCGATATATTCAGCTAATATTAATGTATTAAGAGTGAAATACTTTTTGCGTAAGTTTGTGAGAAGGGTCTCACGGAATTCAGAATTCCACATTAATATAATTCAAGTTTTTTTATGATGTAATTGTAACTCTGTATGGCAATAAATCTTCAGTCACCTCAGTCTTGATATTCGTTTTTAAGTTCTTTCCACTTAAAAAATTGCTTTTTTTTCTTGCTGGTGCTGAATGAACATGGTAAAATACCCAAGCTTCTCTTGAATATAAAATGTAAAAAACAAAACTTTTCGATATATATTCTAATTTGTAATATGTAATAATGTTGTTATATCTTTGTTTAGTGAAATCAAGGACAACTTTGACTTCTTTTTTTAATGAACATTAACTTTGTCCTTGTTTTCAAGTGAACTTTGTTCCCCCACCCCGAATTATGTTGGAAACTTATGCGAGCTTGTAGTTGGTTTGCATTTTCATGTCCGTGCTTTGTACTGTTTCTCAAAATTTAATGAAATATGTTAGAGAAAGTATAGCAATGTGTTGTACATATGTACCAAACATATACATATTAGCAAGATGTCCATGGATTTATCCTTTCTTTCTTAATGATCAACACATCCAAGCAAACTATAGAATATCTATATGTGCTGTACGTGAGTTCCTTATTCTTGCATTGAGCATTGTAATCATTTATTTATTGGTACTCATTCCGACATACTTCCCTGTTTCCATAACTATAAATGTAGCTTTGTAAAATATTTCTATCTTGCATGGCTGTAATTTAATATTATAATGCTAGAGTGGAGAAGCAATTTTCACACAAGATGTTATTTAATTGTTTATGAACAAATATCTAGATGAATATGACCAAAAAGATAGTATAAAGTTTATGTAATATGATTCTTTTGAAGTATTAATAAGTGAATACTGGTCAAATCCATAGGTGCAACCTCTAACCAAAAAAGAAAAATCATATAGTAACAACGTTGACTATAAAACTGCTTACCGTAGCATGCCAAAGCACAACCTGGTAGAAGGATAGTGACAGAAAAGATGCCCAAATATATCTGCAATAAAATAATTGCAATTTTATAAGGAATTAATGATATTTTTTCCTGGCTCAGAGTTGTACGAAAATATTAACAGATTTCAAGAAAAGACAACTATCTAGGGCATACTATTTCTAGTCTGCGTTAGGTTTGCAAGCTACAGATCACTCAAAATCTGAAGCTTGGGAAAGACCTTTCAAGAAGTGAATCTACAGCTTTCTGTTGCTCATGAATATATAACTATTTGAAGTTACAGAAGATAATTATATCTAAAATATACTGGACATTACTAACATGTCTGCATTACTTTCTAATATGTAATATACACGTCTACCCAAGGTCCGGCGTACCGGTGGCCGGCCGGACCGGTACGGTACCGGTCCGGACCGGTACGGTACCGGCCGGGCTCCGCGAGCCAGACTTTTTTTTTTTTTAATGTTGTCTCTGTTGGATCTTAAATTAAGTGAAAATTGATGTTTTTTTATTACTTTTTTCATGATTTTTGATATTTTCATATTTAAATTTAGGGTTGAAATTTGAAACATATATGATGCATGATTGCATGTTATGTTTTCCTCCCGTTCCAAATGATAAAATCATACACATAAAATATCTTCAAATTAAGATACAATCATTTACATACATTTAAAGTACTCTAGGATATTTAAAATCGGGACGAGTGCCGATGGCTCTCGTAGATATCTGGATCATAAGTATAATCAGGAGGAGGCAAATCAACCCAATCAGAAGGAACGCGCGCCAGGTTATAAGAACTGTCGGATCTCTCGCTCACGCTCTGGCTCTGAGAGGTGTCCTCTGATTGTGTAGGGGCCCATCCAAATATGGCGGAAGCAAAATCCAATGCACCATATCCGTATTCGTCAGGCTGAAGCTGTGGATAATAGAATCCGTATCCGTATGTTGTCGGATCTGCAGTCGTATCCTGTCTTCCTGAACGACCTCGAGGAGCCCGTCTTCTATATCCAATAATATCCTCACGATCTCTATCAGGTGGTCGACCGTGGTCCGTATCCTGTGTAGCACCCATAAATTGGAACTCACCGGTGAAATAAAGACCACCCTCCGGCTGTGTCTCATGAGTACCATACTGTCCTCCGCTCCCTCCATGGCTAGAAGATCCATCACCACCAGAACCTTCATCGCTGCTAGTCCAAGTCTCTTCCTCGACACTCTCCATTGGGATTCTTTGTTTTCCTTTCCTGGCCCTCTCTGTCTGGCTCCCCTGTGCCTGCGGCTGATCAGCTCTGGGAGTGCGTGGAATATTGCGCTCAGCCCATTGCTCTGGATCGACCCCAGCTTCGGTGGCTATGAAGGTAGCTGGTCGTGGAGGCGATCCTGGCTCGTCAAGCTCGGGCTCCTGCTGCTGGCCTACAAGCCAGCCGAGTAGTGGATCATCGTCATCAGCGGTGAAGGACCCGTAAATCGGATCTGTATACTTGAGCTCCACTTCCTCCTGGATGCACTTTAGCCTCAACCGCAAATTGTAATGCACATAAACAAGGTCGTTGAGGCGTTTTTGCGTCAAACGGTTTCTTTGTTTGCTGTGGATAAGGGCGAAGGTGGACCAATTGCGCTCACATCCACTAGAGGAGACTGTTTGGGAGAGGATCCGGATAGCTATCCGCTTTAGATTTCTCGCGGATCTGCCAAAATGCACCCACCATTCAACTGCAAAAATATTTATGAAAATTACATATATGATAGTTCCATAATAGTAACTAAGTAACACCAGGTGAATATTTTCCTGATGTGTCACGTACCTGGATTCATATTGTGTTTGCTGACGACAGCCGCTCGTTGGCCAAAACTGTAGCTGCCCTCTCTAAATAATTTGCTCTGTGAAAAATAAGCATAAGAAAACCATGTTAATAATTGAAGATGCTGATATACTTACACATGCTAGTAATTACTAAATCATAATTACCTCTTCAAGACATAGGGCCGCTTTTTCTGGATCTGCCTCCATCTTGTAAATCACATTACGCAAAGCATCCAGAAGTGTTTCATCCATACCAATTCCATCTATGCTGTACTGGAACCGGGGGTTTAGGTAGTATGCTGCACATATACGAGACTATCTTAGCATAATTATATAATTATATCCATCACTATAATTGTCACTATAATTATATCTTAGTTTACCTGCTAGATGTAATTCCGTACCCATTTGCGCTCCCCACCGTTGCTCAATGATGTTGATGTATGACCGGCCATGTGCTGGATCTGCCTCCATAATCTGATCCTTTGCCTTAACCATCATGTGATACAAAAACCCCATCTGGGGTTAGATCTCGCTATCTACGGCCCGCAGCACTTCATATAATGGTTTGATAGCCTTGACTATTGTAGTAGCCCGCTGCCAGAATGGCTGTCTCGTCACCAAGTCTTCTATCTTGCTCTCTTCAGTGCCGGCATAAGAATATCTACTATCATACCACTCGGGACTGGCAAACATCTGACGTAGGGCTCCTCTCTTCTCGAGTATGCTATCAAGTGCGATGAAGTTGGTAGCAAACCGTGTGACTCCTGGTCTCAGAATCTCTCCCCCTGCATACTTTCTCATCAATGAAAGAACCCAGTTATGGTTATAAATATACCTCGTAATGCGTTGGGCTGTCTCCACCGTTTGTTGCACCCTACGGATCTTTCCAATGTCCATCAACATAAGATCGATACAATGTGCAGCACATGGGGTCCAGAAAATTTGTGGCCGCCGCTCCATCAAGACCTGCCCGGCAGCCTTATATTGCGGCCCATTATCAGTGACGACCTGCACGACATTCTCCTCTCCTACCAGATCAATCACATCCTCCATAAGTTTCAGCATGTACGAGGTGTTGTGCACATAAGCCGAAGCATCAATCGACTTGTGGAAGAAGGTCTTAGCATCACAGTATGTCAGGAAGTTGATGATGCTCCGCCTGGTCGGACCGGTCCAACCATCGCACATAATGGTTAGTCCATATATGGGCCACTTGCTCTTGTAGGAGTCAATCCAATTCTCCAGCTCCTCCTTATTGTTGTCAAGAAGCTCACCGTATATATCCTTCGGGCCTGGAGGAGCTACACCGGGACCGGCAGCTTGTATGGCGGCAATAGCAAACCTGTAGTATGTATTGTCTGCCACATTCGCTGGGATGTGGCTGAAGTGAAACCAGGATCCAATAGCTCGCCACATAGTTTTCTTCTTATCCTTCATCCACATTATGTCTACCCTCTGCTGCTTTGAATCTCTACTGGGGAGAGCATGCGGATCTACATCATGAATTGTCGCTCCTTCTGGAACTCCTCTAGATGACTTCTTTCGGCTACCAAAACTACCCAGCATAGATGCAATCCGGCCACGTTCTTTGCTGACGCCCTCCCTTACTGAAGTTGTCCTCAAGAACTCTGGATCTTGTCTAGTGCTTCGAGAACCGCCGCCCGACTCGTATGCAGAGGGCCCAAATCGAGCCCTATGCCTGGCCACCTCCTCCTGCTGCCACTGATCATCCAGGCTTGCATGCATGGCCGCCTGAATATCTGCCTCCTCCTCATCTAGATCCTCGACCTCCTCTGGCTCCCTAGAGTGATAGGAAGGTGGCTCTGCCGCTTGGCGATCGACCTCCGCCCTCTTCTTGGAAGCCATCTCCTTCGCTTTTTTGGCCTCAGCAAGATTCTGCCTCATCAGCACACGAATCTCGTTAGGACAATTTCGGCACGTAGCAACCTCACCAGAATTTCCGGCTAAGTGTTGCTTCAACCTGGTTACCCCTCCTCCCTTGAAAACCTTGTCGCAAAACTTGCATTGAAACTGGTGTCGTTGCCCCTCACTTCCAAGTCTTCGCCCATAAGACCAGCCAATATCACGCTTTGCAGGGTTCGTTTTTCTTGATGGCTCCATTTCTATCATAAAAGGACAACTTATCAAAAAATTAAGCTAATAAAGTAAATTTTTGCATTATCTTATTATTTAAGTAATTTATAAACTATTTTTTTTAAGTAAATTATTAACAAAATTAATGAAATAATATAGAATAAAAAAACCGCACCTTAAATAGTCTCCGCTGGATTTTTTGGGCAGGACCTCCTCCTCGCTATCTCTCAAATCTTTCCGTCTCCGCACCTTAAATAGTCTCCGCTGGATTTTTTGGGCAGGACCTCCTCCTCGCTATCTCTCAAATCTTTCCGTCTCCGCACCTTAAATAGAACCTCTCAACCTCAAATTGTTTGGAAAAGAAGTGAGCCTCGTTCGGTTTTTATAACCGAACGAGAGGCTTAAGATCGTGCTATTAATCCCAGATTAACAGAAGCCACTTCTTTCGTTGATTTGATGGGAAAGAAGTGGCCGGAGGCCACTTCCTTGTTTTTTAATGGGAAGGAGTGGCCGGAGGCCACTTCCTTTCCCATTAAAAAAGAAAAAGAAGCTGTGGCCTGTCGGCCACAGCAAATTTTTTTTTTTTTTGAAAGAAGTGGCCCGTTGGCCACTTCCTTCTTAAAACCACGCACGGCGCGTGGTTTTTGAAACCACGCGCCACGCGGTGGTTTTAGGAACCACAGCGCCTCGCTGTGGTTCCCAAAAAAAAAAAAAAACTTTTTTTTTGGAAAGAAGTGGCCCGTGGGCCACTTCTCCCTTAAAACCACGCGCCGCGCGTGGTTTTTGAAACCACAGCGCGAAGCGCTGTGGTTTCTTAAAAAAAAAAAAAAACCCGTACCGGTGCGAACCGGCCGGTTCGCACCGGTACGAGGCCCGTACCGGCCGGTACAGGGTCCGTACCGGCCGGTTCGCAGATGAAAACCGGATATACCGGTTTTCATCTGTCTCCGGTACCGGTCAAGCACCGGACCGGTTTGTACCGGCCCGTACCGGCCGGTACGGGCCGGTACGGCATTCCTTGCGTCTACCAATTAACAAGTTGTCTAGATTTGTTACCTTTAGATGTACACTTTTGTGTGGAAAATTTGGTATATGGTAAAGACAGAAGAACATTCCATAGCAAAGCAAAGGAAACAAATCATTATAACCAGCCACCATTAATCTTCATTAGATTCTTATCACACGTCATCTATATATAATACATTTCAGATTGCAGGAGCACATTTATTCATGCCAGATTAAAGTGGAGAAGATTCGATTGGCTAATCACTTGTGTAAGATGCTTTTAGTGGTAATGGACTTTTAATCAAAATCTAGCTAGATTAAAAGGTATAGCTTCATATTAATATACTTGTGCATCATACATGTCATGCTTTGCGATAGTTCTGTTTTCAATAGGATAGTTTAAAGTCCTCTGTTAGTTAATCTTGGAATGGACAAAATGCTAGCCAGAAAGGAATTAGTTGCTAGTGATCATTATCCTTCAATACGAAACACAATGAGGATCAAACAAATATTATAATTCACTTCTCACTTGCTTATAAAATTTATGATTTAATCACCTAGGCCAAGCTTTCCTATCATAAGCTAGCTAGGATGAACACTTAAAGATAAATGAGACAGGAGTCTTTTAGGTGAATCTAATACATCTCACAGAGAGATTTATGTAATTCTATATTTTATTCTTATATTTGAAATTCTTATTGGTGCGAGACCAGTAAATAATAGCCAAGTAGATTCCATTTTACAATTGAGCTAGAAATCAGTGAAATGTTAATATATAATTCAATTACAGTGAAAAGAATTGTCCATTGTGCATGCTGACATATTATCAATTATAAAGCCAGAGCGAAAGAAATTTGTTTTTTTTTTTGCTAATTGAGCAGCTCTAGTTGACAGAATCATATTACATATTGTTTTCCATGATGTCCCACTATTAAAGCAAAGTTGAAGGACTTCAATTTATGGGTAAATAAGTTGCTTATTTTGAGAGAAAAATCAACATACATGAATCTGAGCCCTCAACATAACTCAGAGATCAAATTGTAGATCACAGGTAAATGTGCATAGAAAGGTATTAGATAGGATGAGGTATCACCAGGTTACTTGTATTAATGATAAATAACTCAAAATTAGTTGAAGAAGTTCTTTGAATGTTTAAAGATAAGCACCATGCATAGAGGGGGATGGTAACATGAAATCTTGAGATACAAAGGTATATGTAGAGGTGATGCTTTAGCATAGGAGAGAATAAATAACATAAGACTTGAAAATTTTAATAACTTTTAGGAGTCAAAATTTTATAGTGCAGAGGGACTAAGAACAGTACTTGGTCCCTATCCTAGCAGTCTGTATTTAACAGACTATTAGAAAAGGGGAAAAAAGGAGCTATGAGTTCTGCTTCTCAAAAATGCATCACTATTTCAGACTCTTATTTTATGAAAAGTTTGCACTTAACATCTGTCAAAAATGATTTCTTCTAATAAACTAACTTCATCCCCCTTACTCAACATGGTGAAGATATCTTTCTCTTTGTTCTAAGGAAGTACTCTTTTACCAGCCAACCCACTTTTAAGTGCTGATTTCCACAAGTTCAAAAATGGTAAGAGAGATTGCATTCAACTAGATGGAAGCATCAACAAGGTATTCACTATTATTTCATTAGAAGATGTTCAGTTGAAAGTAAATGAATAAAGTAAGCATGACCATTAGCCTTACTAAAGAAAGCTTTCTTCAGATGGATGTTTAGGACAACTAATTTACAATTTTTGCTTAGAGATAAGCTGCCAGATGTTCTACTTAGTTCAAACCATTTGTCACTACAGAGGAATACATGCCACTCATGCAACTTAATTAACAGGGAAATAAGCAAAGATGTGTCAAAATGAGAGCAAGTACAAAGTGCCCAGTAATCAAAAAATTTTACATCGTAACCAACTGGAAAAAAGCCAAGTACATACCCTGGCCACAAGTGAAGAATCAGTAGTATTTTTGGCTCCACCAATCCAAATTAGGAGAGCATATGCAATCATAAAAACAAAAGTCAGCACAATCACCTACAAAAACAGAAGTCAAAATTTATTTGGACTTGTATATATGACAGAAAGCTAAAGAAGCTTCAGTATTGTTGCCATAATATAAGTTGTTTATAAAATTACACTCAACCTAAATTTGATATAGTGAATATATGAAAATTAATCTCAAAACCGTAAGAAATATGGTTACTCTAAGTATTTTATGATTACCAAGATCACAAACTTTTGTTGGTTTCCAATATGCATAGTCCGGAAAGAGCAACATCTCCTATGACCATCTGTGTGTAATGAACTTGACTTAGTCTCTGACTTTTCCAACAAAGCTTCATTATAACTACTTTCATCATCTTCTTCATCTTCATCATTTGCCTGATGGCACAGGTCAACCCTGCAAAAGCATATCTCTAAGAAGCATATAGCGGAGAGCATTCTTCATAAGTTTACAAAGTCTTGGGCAGCAATTCTGTTGATGGTAAGAAAAAAATTAATGCCTCGTTCATGAAATAAATACAGGCATACAGCGGGGAAGCTTGATTTCTGCTGCTTCACAATCTGTGAACAAAACAAGAAGCTTAGCTGCTGCTAAGTCAGGCAACACCATTGCCTATGTTATTGCAGATAATTTCTGTCACTGATAATGTGCGAGTTGGCAATATGATATGGTTTGATAGTAGATAATGTTCAAATTGATATGAACTGCATCTAGCGCCAACAAAATTCACATTTGTTAAAAGGGTTAGGTGATCACTGCCATGTTGGTAATAATGGGTACCTTGCAACTCCTATAGTTTGGATACAATGAAAGGATGGGCATGCATCCTTTTCCATAAATTATTAAGATTATCTAGTTACATTTACCCTGTCATATCATTATTCTAATACTATTGAATCTCTCATCAATCAAAAGGGCATGAGATTCCAAGAGTTATAATCCTCATATTACTCAACTATTTATCAGGACACAAATTTAGCAATATAGTGGAAAAGAAGAAAGAGAGGATGGAGGTTAAGTTGAAATGATGAAAGATTACAATTTAAACATGGACTCAATTCTTGAATATGCGAGACAAGTCTTTCCATTTGTCTTTCAATAACAAAAGGGTATATAGATAAATTTGCAATCCAGGCAACAATGGGTCAAGGTAAAACATTGGTAGGGTGGCATCTATAATCAAGTCTCCATGTAATATGTTATTTCCATCGATCAATTACATGACTGCTAACAAGGTGTAAAATGGATTTGGGACTCAAAGCTTATGTCAAAAGAGTTCTTTTGTTTCATTTCTCACCTGTTAGAATTTGTTTCCAGCTTTTATAAAGGATTTATGAATCTCAAACCAACTAGCACAAGGTTAACTAAAAGTTTCTGAACATGCAAACCAAATGGGAAACTCGATACATGGACATGTGAATTAGGGTTCGCCAGTCATTTATTACTTGTTAAAAGGAGTTCTAGTGCATATATTCAGTAGAAGACAAGCTAAAGGAGCAAGATGAGGAGCTAATTTTCAAGAGATTAGGATTTTGTGACTTCACCAATGTCAATAAAGGTTCTAGAGATGATTGCATTAACGATACTAATTAGGGATGATCAAGAGGGTTCCAGAAATTAATGCTGATTAAGATTACAAGGAACGATCAAGGGATCAAATCAAAATTTTCAGGACTGGCCGTCTGCTTTCTTTTAGTGAAAATTTTCTTTCCTGGAGCAATTAATGGTCTTTCAAGGCTAAAAATCAAGATGGACTTAGGACGAACCTTTCATATGCCTTCACAGATCTTAATTAGTCAGATTGTGATGACGTGCAAACATTATCATCCTTTAGTCTTAAGCTTTTATCTATCAGATTTAGATTGGAAGTTGGAACCTTATACATCTAATCTTTGTTTTAAGGTTTTGTTGGAGAAGAAAGCCTGAAATCATACTGTTAGGTCTACAAGAATGTCTCCTACCACAAGGAATCTATCTAAACTTTGATATTTTTCTCCTTAGCTTCTAATGTTTAGGTTGTTAGCAGGAATCCCATCAGTGCATGGTCTTTATCTCTACTTTTCTGAGAGATCAGTTGAGTTTGAGAGAATACAAGCACTCAGAGGCTTTCATCTCTGGGCTGTAATGTTCTTGTGGACCTAGAGGAATACAAGCAGTCATGTGGTCATGCCCTTATCTCCAATTTCTAAGGATTAGGTAGGATTTAAAGGAACCTAGTCACATTAAGTTTTCATATTTGAAATTCTAAGTCTATCCAGATCAAGGAATTAGCTTCTCTTAGATCTTGATTATTAGGTTTGTAAGATTTGGGTGGGGCCTGAAAAATCCAACTATTCTTACTCTTCATTTTTGGCTTTAATAGTAGGATGGTATCCAAAGGCAAGTAACAAAACTTCCTGACACTCTTCCCTTCTTTCCCTACCTTTTTCCCTCTTTCCTACTTTTATAACTCAATCTGATTCTCCTTTCTTTGTTTTCATATGCCCTTTATCCCTAAAAGTAAATGGATATGAAAACTGAAATTGGCAGCAAGCGATCACTCTTTTCTATGGAGACAGAGAAATGGATGGCAGGAAATTTAAAGAGAGGATTTCCAAATAAGACTAATGGAAGTAGATATTCATTGTAGATGAAAGGATATTGTTAGATCCACTAGGTCTGATGGATTCTAGATTCATAAATAATGGAGACAACTTCCATCAATGATACAAATGAGTCTACAAATAATGAAAATGGAAATCAGGCTCATAAATCGTTGATTAAGTTCTCTTGAATAGTGCTACGTATTTCATGAATGGTCCATATCAAATTTCTCAAAAAAAAATAAGCGTTAATTTTCTGCATAAGTATGTAAGGGAAGTGATTTTTTTCACAAGTTGTGGAGGTGTCTCGATAAATATTGGAAGTGGATTCTATGAATAGTAGGTCTTTTCCATTATTTTCTTTCTTATCCTTCCATTCTTTATATTGCTTTCAGCTCTGATTTAGTGGTAGCAGATGTTCTAGTTACTCCTTGTCTATGTTAGCATCCTATCTTATAATAGACATCAATGGGGAGATAAGAACCGATCACTCCTGTCCATTTTAAAACACTGTTTCTTTTCAAGATGATGCTTCGATGGATGCCCGCTCTTTCTAATGTGAATAAATGTGGTGGTCCTCCTCATCCCTCTTAAAACTGTATCTTTCCTTCCCGACATTATTTTTCTTTCTTTTCTTCCCCCTCTTCCTTATTTTATGTTCTCATTTATCTTTTTCCTTTGTTACTCATCTAAAATACCATAGGCAGAAGTGTGGATGATAGTGAGCATATGCACCCCTTGTCACAAACCACCAAAACAACCCTGCGCACATTAGAAGTTCTCTCCCACCCTCATATTTACATAATTGAAATAAGAACGTAGACTACATATTAGATAGTTTTATTTTCCTCATTTATTATGGTTTGATAATTTATATGCATGGATACACATGAGCTTCCTGAGACAAGAAGTCTCTATCATTATCCTAGGCTACAACGTTGAGTCTTCAGTAGGACTATGTTATTACAAAGATAATAAAATGTAATGCACAAATACAGTACAATGGAAACTAATGTTATTGACAGAAAATTCAAGAAAATGGATCAGAAAAAGTAAAACATGTGGACTTACAACTAAGTTTTAAGGTCTTGGTACCAGCACTTATACTGGTAGCTTAGTTGGTAACTTGGTACGATATTGATACCATATCAACATGGCACATCTGCTGGTGCTGGCACAGAAAAACTGAGATATATTACCAGCCTGCAGTACAGTATGGTACCAAGGGGCACAATGTACCAACACCTTACTTGCACTTCAATCCATTCATGCAACTAAATATATATAATAACATCAACTAAATTACTACAAAAAGGATCGAGGTAAGAACTTACCAAAATGACAAAAGCAGAAGAAATGCAGCTAGAAACAAAATTTCAGGACAAGCTACAAAGTGTTGAAATTACTAATTAGACTTTTGATATCTTCTCAAATGCATAAGTCGGAAGATGGTAAAGCAAGTTTGCAGAGTATGCCCAAACAGCAATCACTAAAGCGCTAAGATGGTATACCCATCAAGATAAATCCACAACCATCGGACCAGTAGAGCCAACCCCCACAAGTAGCAACAAGAGTAAATATGAAATATGCCAAGTAACCTGTTACAGAATTAGAAGATGCTATTAGAACATATGGTGTTATAAAGGTAAGTATCACTGACACACTATAACTAGATTAAAGAATTCCAAGTAGCCTGGAAGTTATCAGCTGGTACTATTGAATGGACTTTCAAAAAATTCTGGCACAAAGCAAACAATGGCAAGATAGCAAAGGTGTACTTCATGCAAAACAATCTTCAGTTCTAAAGAAAATAAAGGTTGTATTCACTATCAATTTAAAAGCATAATGAGGTCATTACAAGTTGCAAGGATAGTTGAAAAGGATCCACAAAGAGACATGTCAGATGGGCAGTCCACAGGCTGGTCAATGCAATAGCACTGTATATAAACTAATGCTTATGCATATAGATCTATATATAATAGTCATGATGGTCAGATCATTATTTATTTGCAAGACAAGAGAAGCCTGAGCCAGCTCATTAGTTTCTAATGTTTTGGTTCAGTTGTTGTTGACATCAGATTATTAATATGTTCCCATGGTAAGTAATTAAGAAATTACTAAGTCCAAAGTAGAATCAGATTCCGTCAAATGAAAAATCATTAAGTTGCTTCTTCTTCTTTAAACCTTTACACTCTTAGCCCTTCCCCTATTCATTCTTCCCTGCCTCCTTTCCCATCAATGAAACATGTCCCATTTCCCGGTGGCATGATGGAACAGATTTAATGCCTTCTTAAACTCCCAACAAATGTTCTTGTTTCCAAATAGGGATGATAAATAATTCCAACATAGTTAATTAGGAACCATGATGTATACATAAGGTTGAGAGAGCATTATCACAAAAAGAAAAGAAAAGAAAAAACAAAGGCATCAATTTCATTTGCTAAGAATCGCTAGCCTGCATTGCTTGTAACCCAACTATTAGCCAACAAAAAAAAAATACTGCTCAACTACCTGGACTAGATCCTTAAGTTAGTAGTTAGTACCAATCCTAAAGTTTTCATTTATAAATAATTGCAACTTGAGGCACATCCAAATGCACATGCTGACTGACATGCACCTTTTGGTGGGCCTAAGATCATGCTGCAGCCTATTGAAACTCTCTCAATGAATCATAGTTTCATCAGCCATCAATATTAAAAACTTACTTTATAGTTATAATCTTAGAAGTTGATTGTTATATTATTTAAACTTTGTACTAGAACTACTTGGCATATATCATGGAAGTAAGGATTATTCACCAAAGACGTTCGGTGCTCCAGAGTTGATTAAGTGTAATAGCAAAAGGCATATGTTAAGTCAAGAAAAGCAAAATGTTCATGTGAACTGCAGAAAGGGAAAACAAACTATATATAACTATGGAGATTCACAACTTTCAGCTGTCAATATCATAGTAGTATTTATTATGAGATTGTTAATTAACTACTACAGTGATTTTTTAAAAAAAAATAAGTTTACAAGAGCAGTAGAAATTTCAATGGAGAAAAATATCAAAGATATTATTAAACCTTAAAATACATAATATTAAGAGAATTAACATATTTATATACGTCGCAGAAGCAATTCTAATAATCCTCATAAATTACAGTACAAACCTTATACTGTTTAAAATGATTTGTTTTCCAAACATTAGTGTCTACACCTCCCACACACTCTTGGTGGGCGATACAATCTGCTGACAATTGTCAAGATGCAACACATCATATTTTACTAGCTTCTAGAATGCAGCTACGAGAAATGTATAGGCTGTCTACGTACAGCTTTATGAGGAGATTGGTTTTTTGAAAGCTATGAAATGAGTATATTCAAGGTTTCAGCAACTTATGATACTGTCTTATATAGCTTCATGCAGAAAGAATATCCGAAACTCTTAAACAACAAGATGCATCATCATCTGTTAGATTGACCAAGAATACAACGGCTACAATTTAACAACAATTAGACCAAAAACAAATTCAGTTGACATGCTAAAAGTCATCAGATATTGTAAAAACTTGCTATTGCACACAAGGCTACAGACATGAAGTGAAAAAAAAAAAAGAACTGAGCTGTTGCCACGTCGGCGACACATACTAGGGATGAGTTCATATAAAAAATAAAATGTGTGACCATGTTAAGAACTTCTGAACAATCAAATTTGGAGTATATTGTTTAAAGAATGGCATCATAATTTAGCATGCAGATAATACATATAGAACTAAGATTCTGGGACATCAGAAAAATAGCATTCTATACATCGTAATAGTGTCTCACCCAAGGTACGCGGTACCGATTGTACCGACGTACCGGTGGGCATCGGTACCGGTACGGTACCGAACCAAACCGAGCCGAACCGGTACGGTACCGATGGAGCTAAAGCCAAAAAAAATTTGGAGCCGGTACGGACTGGTCAGTATGGGTCGGTACCAGGTCGGCACGGGCCGGTACGCGTCGGTATCGGTCGGCACGGGCCGTTACCGGATCGGTACGCGCCGGCACGGGCCGGTACCGGATCGGTACGCGCCGGCACCGGCCGGTACCGGATCGGTACGCGCCGGCACCGGCCGGTACGGTTCGGTACCAAAATATGTAGCTGTATCGCACCAGTAGGATCCGGTACCGGTATGTACCGGCCGGTACCGGTATGTACCGGCCGGTACCGACCCGTATCGACCGGTACGGCAGACCATGATCTCACCTAAGTTGGACGACCCAATCATGAGGTGGAAAATCTGCAACAGAATCAAGCAGTTTCCATTAAAGCTTAAGTGAATGAATTCACTAGTGCAGCAGAACGCATAAAGAAAACAATGGCATATTCAACATAAAATGGCGAATGTACAAAAGCCAATACTGCCATCATACAAAAATTCTTAAAAAGGAAGAAATATCAACAAGAGTAAATGTTCTTGATTGTAGTAAATGAGACTTATAGTATATCAGCTAATTGGTTTTTATAGGTACATATTTTTGCTTTCATAATGTCATCTCAAGGACTGCCAAACCGATGCGAACTAGGTGATTTGGTCCATACCAAGCCGGATTAATGCTGACCTAGGACGGTTCGGGCTATTTCAATAGTTCGGGTTATAAAAAGTATAATAAAAAAGAACTCGTCTCCTCGAGAGCTTCGAGAGCCTTCAAGGGCTCTCTTGCACCACTCCCTCGTTCTCCCGCCTCGCAACACTAAAGGTAAGCTCCCCCCTCTCTCTCTCACTCTCGCTCAATCCTCGTCCCTGTCATGATGCCTCAGCCCCTTTCTCTTGCAGGATATGGATGCTCTCCCAATCCAAATGCCAATCATGAAGCAAAACCTCGGCCCTCATCGTCGGATGCCTCCTCGTCGTCGTGAAGCCCTCGTGAATTCTCAGGTGAATCCGGAGGCCTTGGCTTCTCTCTCTTCCCCTCCTCTCTCACTCTCTTCCCCCCTCCCCATCCTGCTGCTTCTCTACCTTCTCCCTCTCCCTCCCTTCCTCCCCCTCTTCCTCCCTCTCTCTCTTTTCCTCTCTCCTCCCTCCCCCCTGGCTCTCTCTATGTCGGTACACCCTGGAACGGCACAATGCGGTATGTACCGTGCCGAACCGGTCAGCAGTTAGTAACCCCTCCAATACCGGTTTAGCACACCTTGGACACATCCTTCAATATGCTTTTTTGTTATCAAGTAGTTTGTTGCTGAAACATGGTATGTACATCCAGGAAAGCATCAAAAGTTTGATTGGTCAATATTTTATTGTCACATCATATTAAGTGTCCATGATTGCTTGCAATTTCAGATCTTACTATTATGAAAATACTAAAATGAAGCATCATCTGGTCATGGATTTGACAAATATCTCTCAATCATGATCCCACACAAAGTGAGTAAAGATAGCACAACATTAACCAAAAAAAACACCAAAAGGACTAACTTTAATGTTTAGGATTTCCAGAGTTCAGAACTATAACTGTTACACTAGAAAAACATTAAGCACTGATTAAAATAGCCAAATATCCTCTCTTGTGATTTATACCCTTTAAATTTTATTGAAATTATAAGGAGAAAAGATGAATTATTGAGATTAGAGATTTAGGAACTGCTCAAAGCCTCAAACATATAAGCTGATACTAAAGAAAGTAGTGCTTAAATACCATGAACTGCCTAAGTTACTGCTTTACATTTGTGCAGACCACTTAACAATCAAAAAATTTAAAATGTACCTATTTAGTTCAACCCATTAGAAGAAGGAATGATTATTTAGACAGGTAGTGAAAATGATTAAGCATGTCAACATCACCTATTTTTATATATCAAATTTGTTGATTATTTTGGACTTTGCTCCAAATCCCTTTTTTGAAAGGGACCTTTTTGCAAGACTATTTCTCATATATAAGGCAGCTAAACTCTTTTCAAGGGTTTTGAGAGAGAGAGAGGGATCCCCGATCGCCGCCCTGGTTCTCTCTCGTTCTTCCTTGTGTTCTCGGTGTCCCGGCCACAACAGGCGCTTGCTTTCCGCTCGCTGGAGACTCCCTTTCCTTGTGCCAAGATTCCTCTGTTTGGTTTCTCGGTTCCGTGTGTCCCTGCTCTTGCTATTCACAGTGGAAGGAAAAGGTAAGATATTCTCTTGATCTGCCATTGAAGCCATAGAAAGGTTGGTTCATATACTACTCTCTTGATCTACCATTGTGGCTGCAGAAAGGTTGGTCCGATCGGTGTATTTTGCCTTATATTCTATTTTGTTGCCTTTTCTTGTGATCATTTGGCAGCCCATATTTTGGGCACTTGTGTAGCCTCATTTGTACCCTATTGGGACAGTTGATATAGTGGATTGCTCCTCCTCCCCGTGGATGTAGGCACATGTTGCCGAACCATGTAAATTCTTGTCTCTCTGTGCTTGTTTATTTATGCCTGTGATATGTTCGATGAAAGCCTGAATGAGAATATATACTAATTTGTAAGCCGAAAAGATTCAATCTTGTGCCCCCGTGAAGCTAACAACTGGTATCAGAGCTATGGCTACTGACGGGCAACAAAGTTCCTCTATGGCTAACGATTCGGCATCTGTTTCTCATTCCACTACCATAAGGCATGAAGTGGTTGTATTTGATGGCACAGGGGATTTAAAAAAACGAGCCTTATTTAGCTTTATCTTGAAATTCTGTTGGAAAGAAAGAGATCGGACGCTTTCTGCCTTTCTTGGGAGAGCCTCTTTGGTAGGCATGGAACTCACTCGCTCTACTAGGCCCCCTAGGCTTTGAAGTTCAGAGTTCTTCCTTCAAGTTATTCTAACAGTTGAAAGAATGGCACAGTCTAAAAAAAGTGATGTTATACTATGAAGGAAGAGTCGTAAGGTTTACGAAGTCCTTACCCCGACTTATCCTAGTGCTACTCCTACAACAGCTATCTACTAGCAAGACTACTGTAAGAAGGAAAGTAATCCTAGCACTACTTAAAGTTAAGCATGTCTATCGGTCGATTTTTCTCACTATAGAAGGTAAGGATGAAATATTTGTGGGTCAAAGAAGGTGTAGCAAAAGTCCTCAAGGGTATGGATGCAATCCCAGGAGATAATGACGCTGTCAAAGAAGAGATTAATGAGAGAGCACTAGGGACTCTATTTTCGGGCTTGAGTGATAAAGTCCTACGCAATGTCGTGGATCTTGATACAGTTAAAGGAGTATTCGAAAAATTGGAAAGTCTATATATGGCAAAATTCCTTACTAATAGACTGTATTTGAGGGGAAAGTTGCACACCTTTTGTATAGCAGAAGGGACTTCACTCAAAGATCACTTGGATAAGTATAATAAGCTCCTGCTTGATTTAGCAAATATTGGTGTTGAAGTAGATGAAGAAGACAAGGTTTTGATCCTGATCTATTCCCTGCCTAAGTCCTTTGAGCATATTATTACTACCATGCTCTATAGAAAAGAGACAATAAGTCTTGAAGAAGTAGAAGCTACTTTGTTATCCAATGAGCTTAGATTGAAAGTACAGCTACAGCATCAGGTTCAAACTCCAGCTCAAGGACTTATAATTAGAGGTAGAGATGAATAGAAGAAAGGTGGACAAGGTAGAAGCAAGTCCAAAACCAGATCAAAGTCTAAGCCTAAAAGACCAGGTATTTGTCACTATTGCAAGAAGCCAGGCCACTGAAAATCAGAATATAGACTCCTACAGTCTAAGAAAGAGAGGGAATAAAAGGATAAAGGAACCGTCACAGATTTGGCAACAGTTGCAGTTTCATCAGGAGGTCACAACAGTAATGAAAATGATGCAGTATTTACAGCTGCTTGCAGTGTTAGTCATGCTGATACTTGGATTGTGGACTCTGGAGCATCTTTCCACATGACACCCCATAGGGAATGGTCTTCTTCTTTTAGACCATGTGAGGGGGGCACCGTTCTTCTTGGAGATGATGGCATTTGCAAAGTGAAAGATGTTGGTACAGTTCAAATTAAATCTAATGCAAACACTGTGGTGATTTTGAACGATGTCAGATATGTTCCTCAACTAAAGAGAAACCTTCTCTCAGTACATACTTTCGATAGTGCAGGTTTCGAGGGCAGATGGAGTAGAGGATAAATAACTATCAATAAAGAAGTATTAACTTTATTGAAAGGGAAACTATGTGGCATCCTTTACTATTTAGATGGTAGTACAGTAGTTGGACAGGCTTCATCTTCTATTGAGCAGTTAACACACTTGTGGCACCAGAGATTGTGTCACATCTCAGACAAAGGTTTACAGGAGCTGAGCAGACGTGGTTTGCTAAGTGGTCAGAAGATTGGTGCACTTGGATTCTGTGAGCATTGTGTGTTTGGAAAACAACACAGGGTCAGCTTCTTTACAGGCGTGCACAAGATAGCTGGTATATTAGATTATATTCATTCTAATCTATGGGAGCCTGCCCCAATTACATCCAAGGGTGGATCTAGATATTTACTCATTTTTATTGATGACTACTCCCGCAAAGTCTGGATATACACTATCAGAAATAAAAGTGATGTGTTTGATACATTCAAGAAATGGAAGGCTATGGTCGAGAGGCATAATGATAGGAAGGTAAAAACCTTCCGAACTGACAATGGATTAGAATTTTGTTCTACTAAGTTTGATGACTTTTGCAAATTAGAGGGCATTGTCAAACATAGAACCACAGTGGGTACACCTCAACAAAATGGTGTGGCAGAACGCATGAACCGCACACTAATAGAGAGAGTCAGATCTATGCTATCCAGTTCTGGATTAAGTAGAGATTTTTGGGCATAGGCCCCACACACAGCCTGCTACATTATAAACCGATCTCCAGCATCAGCATTGGGCATGAAAACTCCGAAAGAGATGTGGACAGGAAGACCTGCAGACTATTCAGTACTCAGAGTCTTCGGGTGTCCAGCTTATGCACATGTAAGAGATGGAAAGTTGGACCCCAGGGCTAAGAAGTGCATATTTCTTGGATACGCATATCGGGTGAAGGGCTACAGACTATGGTGCACAGAGCCTGGATCCCAAGGATTTCTAGTCAGTAGGGATGTGATATTTCATAAGATAGCCACTCCTTAAAGGCAGCTACAGCCTAGTTCTTCTCAGAGAGATCAGGGTCAAGATCAGATGCATGACTGTTATGAATATCGATCAAACTGTTAGATCACAATAGCAGCAGGCAAATAAAGATACTTATATTCTGAATGAGCAGCAACAGCAGACAGATGCAGAGATACAGACTCAGGAGATTACCATGCAAAGTCAGGATCAGATTGATAGTATTGCCACTCGTAGACCCAGACGTCATATCAGAACACCTCAAAGGTATGGCTTTGAGGATTCAGCTTGTGCTGGGTTAGTTTATTATGCTCTGAGCATTGCAGACACTATTGGTAATGAGCCGACCACATATCAGGAGGCTATTAGTAGTTCATAGGCTGAACAGTGGACCATGGCTATGGTTGAAGAACTACAGTAGAGAATAATCAGATTTGGAAATTAATCAGATTACCAGAGGGCAAGAAGGCAATTGGCTGCAAATGGATCTTCAAGAAGAAAGAGGGAGCCAATCCTCAGGATTTTAGATATAAGGCCAGGTTGTTGGGATCCCTCGCATGCCGCAGAAATATCAGAACGCAGCGGAAAGGCATGTGCGAGATCCCGTTCATCGCATGAATGTATTTTAAAACCGTCATTCGTAGATAGATTAGGATTAAAATCTTTTTACATGATTAGGAAGATCAGATCTTCACCTTGTGCTGGTAGATGATCGCTGCAAATCTGATGATCGTGGATTTGTTGAAGGTTCGCTTGAAGCCGCACACACGTCCGGCCTCTACGGGTATCCACATGAGGCAGAGGACCGATCAAAGCCTTTGAATCTCCCTGGGGTGCTAGCTCCCTTGCAGAAATCTCTTTTGATGGCTGAATTCCTCTCCTTTGAATCAACTCTTGATTGCCTTGAGAGGAGGAAAAAGAAGAGGAGAAAGAAGGATCAAAGGAAGCACACACTTGCTGCCTTTTATTTTGGTGGAAGAAGGATGAGAGGATGAGAGCCCACGCCACCCTTATTTTCCCTTTGGTTGCTTGCGGCTCAAAGAGAGGAGGAGAAGGCCTATCACGGCTCCAAGAGAGAGATATAATATAATTTACGGCTGCCTCCTTATCCTCCTTTTAATTGGCGTATGGAGCTCCTAAAAAATAGGAGCTCCAAACTTATCCATAAGGAGAGAGGAAGGGCGTACGCCCCTACGCCCCTACTTCTTTTCCTCACATAAAACCCAAGGAGGGGCGTACGCCCCTCCCTCTTATTCTCTCTAATCTCACGCCCCCACTTCATCAAATTAAGTGGGGGGGCCAATTGCAAGGTGGGTCCTCCAAATTAATTAGGATTCAATTGAACCATGACTCAATTGAACTCTTCAATCCTAATCCAATTAGGAGTCATCTTAATCTATTAGATTAAAATTAATTAGAACTTAAGAAATCATAATCCAATTAGGACTTATTTAATTTCAGTCATAATCTAATTAGGACTTTAGAAATCCTACTCCAAGTAGGACTTTAATTTATTTTGGAGTCCTAATCTAATTAGGATTCTGGGAATCCTACTCTAAGTAGGACTTTAATTTATTTTGGAGTTCTAATCTAATTAGGATTCTAAAAATCCTACTCCAAGTAGGACTCATATTTAATATAATCAAGTCCAATTGATTAAATCCAACTGATTCAATTTAGATTGCAATCCAATTGCAATTATTCCTTCTTCTACTCACGAACTCTTAGTGGGTTACATCAATTATCAATTAAATTGCTAATTATAAATTATTTATGATTCCAAATCACAATTCAACCATCGGATCGGTCAATACCTCTAATATGTGTGACCCTATACTCCTATAGGTTCTATTCTGTCTGGTAGTGAGATATATTGCGACCTCTATCACAATATCATTAAAAACTTCTTTCAATGGGTTGGAACAATTCCAACTCATCTCACCAGAGATCATCGATCATCAAGATAGTCCCTGTGAGTCTCACCATCCACCAGTGACACCTAACAGCATATAGTGGCAACCCAGCAGAATAGAATAATGAACCTCTAGGTGCAGTTATCGTATGATACAGTCTTTCTATCATGGATCCCTACAGAATGGAGGTCATTGATAACTCGTCAAACCCCATCGTCTGTCATATGTCTAGATTTATTCGACTTAAGTTCGAGAGTGGAAAACTCTTTCACCACTGTACATACTGCTCCGGCCGAGGTCTTACGAACTCAGTCTTATAAATCACATAGGATCACTCCTTATCTACCAAGGTCGATAGATTTTCTTGTAGGTGCATATCCTACTCGTATAGTGAACCTACTGCAGCCAATTTATACCACAAGGACCCATATGGCTAGAGACCATGTATACGTGCAGTCAAACTACAACAACCTCACTGTGAATAGCCAAAGCACCGCAGGTCAAAGGACTAGTCACACTACTGCAACATCAAGTCACTGACGAGTAGATAGACATCCAAGTAACTTTTTATCTTGGTCACGCTCAGTACCCTTGTTCTCTAATAAGCACCTGCACTATCACTTCAGTGTCCCTACACTGTGGACTTGAGACTCGTCCATCCATAAGGAAAGCGATCTGTGCACTGATCTTATCGGATCGATCACCGTCCTCGTGATGATCCATTGATCAGGAGCATTTAGAAATTAATCACCAATGATACATGGCTCAAATTCTCAACTCTTGAGAATATGCATCATCATCTTATTAATTTCTTGGACGATTCATAGACACATACTGAAAAAGATGCCAATTTATTAATCAATAATAATAAAGTCAAGTACAAAACTATGTTCCAGAATTAATAATGTGTCAGTCAGATTGGCTTCTAGGGCATAAATCTAACACCGACCACATATCAAGAGGCTATTAGTAGTTCACAGGCTGAACAGTGGACCATGGCTATGGTTGAAGAACTACAGTCTTTAGAGAAGAACAGACTTGAAAATTAATCAGATTACCAGAGGGCAAGAAGGCAATTGGCTGCAAATGGATCTTCAAGAAGAAAGAGGGAGCCAGTCCTCAGGATTATAGATATAAGGCCAGGTTGGTGGCTAAGGGCTACAGTCAACGGGAGGGAATTGACTACAAGGAGGTATTTTCTCCTGTAGTCAAACACTCTTCTATCCGTGTGTTGCTTGCTTTAGTTGTTTCTCAGGATTTAGAGCTGGAACAGCTAGATGTTAAAACCGCTTTTCATCACGATGATTTAAAGGAGCAGATTTATATGCAACAGCCACCTGATTTTGAGGTTCCAGACAAAGAAGATCATGTATGTTTGCTCAAGAGATCATGTTATATGGTCTCAAGCAGTCTCCAAGACAGTGGTACCATAAATTTGATAGGTTTATGGTCGACCATGGATTCAACAGATCTTCATATGACAGTTGCGTATATCACCAACGGTTTTCAGATGGATCCTTTTGTTATTTATTGCTGTATGTGGATGATATGATGATAGCAGCCAAAGATATATCAGTCATCCAAAATCTGAAAGCTGAGCTCAGTACTGCATTTAAGATGAAGGATCTTGGACCGGCAAAGAAGATACTTGGGATGGAGATCATTCGTGACAGGCAGTTGGGTAGACTTTTTCTTACTCAGCATGGATATATTAAGAAACTCTTGGATAGATTTGGTATGTCTATAGTTAAGCCAGTCACTACTTCCTTTGCCAGTCATTTCAAATTATCTGCCAGACTCTATCCTCAGACTGAAGATGAGGAAAGATATATGTCCAGAGTGCTATATGCAAGTGCAGTAGGCAGCATCATGTATGTGATGGTCTGCACTCGACCTGATATTTCGCAGGCAGTAAGCGTAGTGAGCAGATACATGGATAAGCCTAGAAAGGCTCATTGGTTAGCTGTGAAATGGATACTCAGATATCCGAAAGGTACTTCAAATTTGGGATTGGTATTCTTCACACAGAGTAGTTGCACTGTTACAGAATTTTTTGATTCAGATTATGCTAGTGACTTGGACAGAAGAAGGTCATTAACCGGATATGTATTTACTCTCTCTGGTTGTGCAGTCAGTTGGAAGGCTACTTTGCAGCCTACAGTTGCTTTGTCTACTACAGAAACAGAGTATATGGCGTTGATAGAGGCAACAAAGGAAGCTATTTGGCTAAGAGGGTTGGTACAAGATTTGGATCTCGAGCAGAACTGTTTGGATATTCATTGCGACAATCAAAGTGCTTTGCATCTTGCCAGAGATCATATGTATCACGAATGCACTAAGCATGTGAATGTCAGGTATCACTTCATCAGAGACTTGGTGGAGAATGGTGATGTCCGGCTTCAGAAAATTTACAATGCTCATAATCCGGCTGATATGCTCACTAAACCAATCACAGCAGTTAAGTTCAGGACTTTCCTGAACTTGATTGGTGTGAGCACTTGTTAATGCCCTTCGAGGCTTGTGGTGAGGAAGAGGTTTTTCTTTTATCAATCCATATCTGATACTAGGTACATGATTTGTCGCAAGGAGGAGGATTGTTGATTATTTTGGACTTTGCTCCAAATCTCTATTTTGAAAGGGACCTTTTTGCAAGACTATTTCTCATATATAAGGCAGCTAAACTCTTTTCAAAGGTTTTGAGAGAGAGGAATCCCCGATCGCCGCTTTGGTTCTCTCTTGTTCTTCCTTGTGTTCTCGGTGTCCCGGCCACAACAGGCATCCGCTTTCCGCTCGCTGGAGACTCCCTTTCCTTGTGCCGAGATTCCTCTGTTTGGCTTCTCGATTCTGTGTGTCCCTACTCTTGTTGTTCACAGTGGAAGAAAAAGGTAAGATATTCTCTTGATCTGCCATTGAAGTCGTAGAAAGCTTGGTTCATATACTACTCTCTTGATCTACATTGTGGTTACAGAAAGGTTGGTCCGATCGGTGTATTTTGCCTTATATTCGGTATTTTGTTGCCTTTTCTTGTGATCATTCGGCAGCCCATATTTTGGGCACTTGTGTAGCCTCGTTTGTACCCAATTGAGACGGTTGATATAGTGGATTGCTCCTCGTCCCCGTGGATGTAGGCACATGTTGCCGAACCACGTAAATCCTTGTCTCTCTGTGCTTGTTTATTTATGCCTGTGATATGTTCGATGAAATGCCTGAATGAGAATATATACTAATTTGTAAGCCGAAAAGATTCAATCTTGTGCCCCCGTGAAGCCAACAAGATTCTACTAATACAGCAAACTATGATGATTGCTCCATTTAAATATCAAAAAACACAGAATTGAAACAACAAAGCTCTATAAGACACGCCTCAGGACAATGTCTTACCTTTTGGCGAGTCCAGCCAAGTTCTTGATTCTGTAAGTGAATTCTCAATAACTATCATTAAAAGTAACTACATTAGTATAACCTAGTCACAATAAGCAAGCACATCAATGTAATCTGACACCAAAAATCATTTTTCAAATGTAGTGAGACAGACATGGTAGATAATTTTTATTGAGCCTTCACACTCAATACTTTACACATTTTGCATTGAGTCTTCGCATCAGAATTTTATAAAAGTAAGAAAAGATGCATTAGACCTACATATTACATATTTCACATCACTTAAACAACTGCCTCAGGTTTCAGCAACTTATTTTTAATGCACTAAAATTCATTTAAAACAAAAGAGGCTGATCATTGAACATACTGGGATCACATAAAACACATAACCAAGGACAAGCTCAAATGGTATAATACTGTGTAAGCATCCAATTGATAATATAAACCGGCAACACTGACTTTATCTTATTTCAGCTCTACAAACCTCCCAAGCACTGGTTCTTGTCAAAACCATATCCATCATAATCACAAGCATCTTTAATTTTGTAGATTGTAAATATGGTTGTAACAAGATGAAACTTCACTAGCCTATGAAGATCAACTTCACCCTCATGAGACTACAATCAACATACCAATAGAAAAACTGCCTCCCCCCACCTAAACCCCTAGAAGGAACTTGCATATAATACAGATGCCACATGATTTCAATAGCCATTGTGAAGTAGAGAAGGAATTGGGTTTATGAAGCCTACCTTCTAACACTGTTCCTCCTAAGAGTTAAATATGCAAACCTATAGGAATGCTACAAAAAACAAAAAAAAAATCAAATGAAAACTGCAAATTACTGTAAACAACTTTTTAGATATGAATTAGAGCAAGGAATCCAAATGCCTGCTTAAACTGCTATACTAGTTATGGAAGAAAAATAGGAAGAACTGAAAGAAATCCTATGGAAATCCATGAAACTGTGATGGCATGGGTGGGTATTGCAAGGAGTATACCCAGAGTCTTCTTACATCATATAGCCACGATCCAAACACTTTCCTATTTAAACATCTGTGGAATATCAACTGAAATAGAAGAGGCAACAGACAAACCTAGATTGTACCATAACAGGAAACCATTGATGATCTTATCCATAAGGTCGTTGAATGCTATAACAGACACGATTGTGAAAATCAATAGGGAAGTTGAACTCAAGTGATAGCTCTGATGGCAAATACTGGGGTTGTTACAAACTGCAAAAAGGTTACGTCTCCTAATATGAGTCTTTATTATTGAACATGCTTGTGAAAAAAAAGCTTCTCCGCTACCTCTTTCTCGTGTATAGATTACTTGACGCTCTTTTCTCCTTCTCTTTTCCTTTTCTTTTCTTTTTCTTTTTTTCCTTTCTTCGATCACACATAACAGGTTGATAGACTGCAACTTAGGAGTTCAAAAATAAACTAGAGCAGAAGAACTATTTTCCTTGGTGATTACTAATTTAATTGTTCTGTGCTTCAGAAACTTAACAAGATAATCACTATAATGGCATTCATTTCATGATGACTGCTGTTCCCCACAGAACAAGAAAATCAGTAAAAAAAAGGAAGAATAAGAAGAAAAGAATTCTATGCGTTCTTGTTCTGCATCACAAATAAATCAAGAAAACGATTTCAAGAAACAAGAATCAACCATAAAGGGATCAACCTGCAAGAAGGCCACGATTGCAATGCCCCCATCAACGACAGCAAGAACGGCGCCGGCGGCCACGATTGTCTGCGGCAGACATCTCCCGTCACCCAGCCCGCCCTTGGCTCCGCCCCACAGCATTTGCTTCTCTTCCAACCCAGAGAAAAGAATAGGGGCATATAGAGATTGAAAAAAAAGACTCCCTTTTAACTATTCTTGAACTCTGACGGCGAAAAGGGTTCGATTCGAAGCTAAAAATGGAAATTTTCCGAATCTCGTTGCAACGCCGAGCCGTGGTGCTCCGATTAGGGTATCTCAGGATGGCGGTGTGTTTGGATTCTAGTTGGAGAGAAGCGGAGAGAGGGAGGAAGGTGGGTGATTGGGCAGCGGCAAGAGGAGGAGGACGAGGAGGAGGGAATCCGAGTGAACAAGTGGTGGAGCGGGGGAGAGATGGCCTAAACGGTCGGCGGATCTACGGTGGATCTACGGTTTTAAACCCAAACAACAGCTGCTTGATGAAAAAAGGCCCTTGTGTGGGTCCCTGTGAGACTGCCTTATCGGTCATGCCACCGAAGGCTACGGTGTCATTACCATTCGCGAGCTTAAAAATTATTAGTGTTTGGTAATACTCTTTTTCTTTTTTTTTTCTTTTTTCTTTTTTGGGAGATAACAAGTCCGTGGCTGGATACAGGTGTAGACGCTGGATTTGCAGTTTTGGTATTCTAACATGCAGGGGTGGCCTAATGTATTTGAAAGCATAAGATCCTATTTGGGGAGCTTTTGGAGCGCTGAAAAGTATTTTTTGGCCCTCCAAAAATATTTTTGGACGAAAAATAATGTTTGGTAAAAATTTCGAAAAGTTGTTTCAGTTTTTTCAGAAAGCTGAAAATAGCTTTTTGGAAAAAGCTCCATTTTGGATCTTTCCAACAATACTGTTTTCAGCTTTGTCGGGAAGCTGTTTTTTTACCAAAAATACCCTTATTTAAAAACTATTTTTTTCCCAAAGTGGCCATCTGCTGCCTCTTCCTCTTCCGCCCATCTCCCTCCTTTTCCTCTCCCACCCATCCCCCTCCTCTCCCTCTCCCCCGCCGCCGCCCACGACGCCCTCCCCCTCTTCTCCCTCCTCCTTTGTCGCTCCGTCTCCCCCGCCGCCGCCCCCTCTCCCTCGCCGCCGCCCTCGATGCCCTGCGTCTTTTCTCCCTCCTCCTTTGTCGTTCCTTCTCTCCTACTGTTGCCCCCGACGCCCTCCTCCTCTGCCGCTCCCTCTCCCCTGTCGCCGCCTCCGTCACCCTCTTCCTCTTCTCCATCCTCCTCTGCTGCTCCCTCTCCTCCCGCCACCACCCCTGACGCCCTCTGCCTCTTCTCCCTCCCCCGACCACCTCTCCCTCTCCCTCGAAGCTTCTCCCTCTGGCTTTGCCGTCCATCCTCTTGTCGTCGCGCCGCCAGGAGCTTGATCGCCCTTTCCATGACCGTGCGGGAGAAGTGAAGCAAGGGGGGAAGAAGGGAGAGGGGAGAAGCTTCGGGAAGGAGGAAGAAGAAAGAAGAGAAGGAAAGAAAAAGAAAAAGAAGAAAAGAAAAATAAAAGAAAAAAAGAAAAAGAAATAAAAAAATTAAAAGAGATAAAATAAATAATTAAATAAAAAATATATATTAGTAATTGTTTAACCAATTTTATCACCTAGCTAGAAAATTTGTTAGAGAGATAAATGGTCATCAGAAGAGTAAAAATTAATTTATGCTAATATTAAAATATTTTATATCTTTATTATTATATTATACTATAAATATAATATTATATTATATCATAATACATTAATATGTTATGTTAAATAATTTAATATTATATTATATTATGAAAAATTAATTTACGCTAATAATTATAATATTTTATACTTTTATTATTGTATTATACTGTAAATATAATATTATATTACATTATATCATAATATATTAATATATTATGTTAAATAATTTAATATTATGTTATATTATGGAAAATTAATTTATGCTCATAATTATAATATTTTATATCTTTATTATTGTGTTATACTATAAATATAATATTATATTACATTATATCATAATACATTGATATGTTATGTTAAATAATTTAATATTATATTAAATTATTATCCTATAGTATACAATGTTATAGTACTATATTATAATAATATTATATTACATTACGATAATATTATACTATATCATATATTTATGTATGAATACATATTATATTTTATTATGCTATGTTGTATAATACTATGTAATGTTCTTTATGGTCATTTTGTCATACAAAAGTATTTTCTCAGTTTGTTTACCAAACACATATTAAAGTGCCATAGCACTTTATAAATGTAGTTACCAAACAGCAAATAGCTTTTTATAAAAGCTCTACCTCCAATAGCTCTACTTCCAAAAGCTCTACTGCCAACAGCTCCCCCAAACAGGGCCTAAGGCCGTTTGTCTTTGAGGCATTCTCTGTAATGGGCCCGCCTAAGACGAACTTATAGAGGAGCCTTTTTTTCTTTCCATTTTGTCTTTGAAGCCTTTCCTATGATGGGCCTTAGGCGACCACCTAAGTCGCCTAAGAATTGAGCCGGCCCTGCGGGCATGCGCTTTAGGCATGTATTTGGAGGTTATGTTCCACCTCATCAACAAAATGAGGATGATCCAAATTATTGACAAAACTTTGATTTTTACACGATCTCTTGTTATTTAAAAATCATAGTACAAGTAGTAGCCAGTTGTCTCTGTTTAGATAGAATACGCGCTCTTCTTATTTTATCTTATATTACTACCCACTTGTACTATGTGGCCCCATTGATAAAGCACAAGTTTTGACTCAGAAAAAATACATACTTTTTCGGATAAAATCCTTTTATCAGGTTATGAAAGTTATATAACAAGACATTGATTTATAAGATAAGGATCCAAAGTTGTGAATCATGCAGTTCTTGATACCTAGTAATGAATGTTTCACATTTCAACTGTTAGACATATACATTTCTTGCTTGAAAGAGCAGAATCAGAGCATTCCATCTCATTGATACTTTTATTCCTAATTGCTATGCATACTTTGATGGCTTATTTACAACGGGCTGCATGCTGAAAATTAAAAATATTTCTTAAAAACCGTGGCTGCACCTGATCGAGTTGCCTACGTACCCCTTCGAAAGGGAGATCAAGCCATACGTAGTTCTTAATATTTAAATCATAGCAGAAAGATAGAATTAAACATTTTAATTCTAGCATGCAGAATAGATCATAAATAAATACCAAGACCGTTTAAACGATTATGCATAAAACCAACTATGCATGATTATCATTAGATCTGAAAATAAGAGCATTAGTAAAGTTCTAAACTCGACTAATTTTTGGATCCAATCTATCTCCGAATGCTCATTGAATGAGATCTGGAGATCACTCCGTGAGTAGCCACAAAAGAGGTATGAACCCTCGAGGGATTGAACACGATAAAAAAAAAAAAACTTAGCACAAAACTATATCTCTAGATTTATACCTTTATTAATCACAAAGACAAATGAATATAATGCTCAAGCTTCGTAGCCACACAACCATCTGGCCTCTACGGGTGATCCACGTGAAACTCTTGGATGATCGACGTCCCCAGGATTGCTAGCCCGCGAGGATGTGCTGAAATCTTGAAACAGTCAATCCTTGATCGTTTCTTTGAAGGTGACGGAGGAGGAGATGAAGGAGATCAAAGAGAACTTGTGATCTTGACATGTTCTCTCCTTTTTTCAGAACTTAGGCTATCCAGAAATTTGCACACACATGAAGGAGATGGCATGGAGGGCCTCTTTTTGCCAAAAACCCACACCTTCCTTCCTTCTTTGCACCAATTAATTGCTATCAAATGGCAATTGAAATCCCCATCAAATAGGGACCATGTGCGGTGGAATAAAAGAGGAGGTGTGGCCATTGAATGCTGCATTTGAATCCCTAAGGAATAGGGATTCATTTCTTCTAAAAGAAAACAGCCGCATGCCCCCTAATTTTGCGTCCCCTGCTAGGATCTTGCCACATGTCACTCGATGCCATCAAATGAAGGAATTAAAATCCTAATCAAATCAAGATAAATTCTCTTCATGGTGCCACACCATGGATCCTTGCCATATGTCATCATGCGCCATCAACTAAAAGGAAAAAATCCCATCTATGGCGCCATTGATGTGAGGGTGACATGTGTCATCTGATTTCCAAACCCGGGTTTCTAATTTTCAGGAATTGATCTCGAATTCAAATTTCAAATATTTGAATTCAGAATCTTCATCAGATGAGGACCTTGGATCATTCCCAATCCAATCGGATCAAGTTCCATTAATTAGGTCAAGCCCAATCTTCTTGGTTTAAACCCAATCTAATTAGGTCAAACTCTAATGTAGCTCAAATTGAATCTAATTCAATTTGGCTCAACCCAAGCTCTATTACTCAATCAAATTGAGTAAATTAACAATCTAATTGCTTATTAATCCTCCAATAATTCAATAATTATTTTATAGCAATATTTTACTTAGGATAATTTGTCAATCAAATTGACCAAATTACCCCTGGATGATTCTTAATCGTCCATCAGCCTTTATGATCAACCTAGAAAACTTCTATGCATGTGACCCCATAGGTTCGAACCTAAGATGGTACCACAGGAACGATTTTCTATACTAATCGATGTGACCATCTAGCAATGGTACCCGGCGTCCGGATAGGCCGAATTATTGCGAAGCAATATTCTGAAATTCTGAAATATGGTTACCATATAATTTATCCCTATGACTCCTAATGCCAGGATGACATCAGAGTTCTGTCAACTCTGTAATAGTACATCCACTCTGTGATTCAATTTTTACAAATCTTGTGACTCCTCACAAGGATTACCCTGGCCAACATTTTGTTAAATGGAACATAAGGGCATTATCTTCTGTCACTAGGAGGGGTCAATTTCATCTTGACTCACACACCGACTTCGCAAGTACATAACTGCACCCAGTGACCTTCCATCTCTGAATTAGAAATTCAGTTAGTCCGGTACCAAAGTACAGTGAGTTGCTTGCTAATCACCGTAGTGATCTCAGGTCTAAGGGACACATATACCCATATCCACTTAGAATATCTCTTGATAGCAGAACATTTCGGAATTGATCACGTTCAGTAAAATATACTCCTACACTTCACCTGTGTGACATATTAGTGTCTCCACACTCCTTAGTTAAGAGAACAACCAACGTATATGTCACACAACGACCTAAACTCGATAATGCTGTTGTCCTATTAACAGCATATCATTTAATCGTGAACTGGTTTAAGAACTCACAGATAAATCCTCTTTTATCATAAAAGAATCCTACAGACTTTATCATATATAAGAGTTCATTTGAAGATGTAAAATAATGAATAATGCCAAATAACACTTTATTAATTTGTCAATTCATTTATAAAATTCAATCATCAACATGCTGACGATTGATATTTAGGATATAATTTCCAACATACTTTGGTTCCATGAACATGTTTAAATTTTGAAGCATCCTACGCAATCAACATTAGTGTGGGAATTTATATTCTACCTTGTTGATTGCTTAATGTTGTTAAGCAATACTTCTTTGAGTAGTATAAGCTATCCTGATAAAACATTTTATCATCAATACAACATCAAATAGAGTGAATTATGCCTTCTAGTATATCAATTTTCTTCCAAGTTTGCCATTAGAGTTTTAATCAAATCTTATCAAAAAGTATTCATTATAATGATCAATTTTAGTAATTTCTTAAAATAAGTTCCCCTATCTCACATGCTTTCTCTTATTCATTTAAAACGTGTTGATGTAAAATATTAAAATATCTATTGAGTTATTTGTATTTTCTAACTTTTGCTTTTTATTTTAACTTTTTCTTTTATATTGATTGATAAGTTGTTTCTTTTGACTACCCTGTGCAGGAACCCTGGTGTCTATGTAGACTAGGTATTTGCTATACTACTAGGGCAAAATGGGTAATAAAGACCTAAATGAACCTACTACTCACTATGAATGCAACGTAAAATTCAATTTGCCACTTATTCGAGGTACACGCTTGGTATGCACAAAGGTAACTCCATAGCAAGCCTATTTGACTCCCTTTTCACTTTGAGTCCGAATCCTCCTTTGGTTTGTGTATGAACTAAAGAGGGCTAGTTTTGCAATCATAGCCATTCCTCATAGGTGGGATAATTATAATTGGATGGGCCTCCTCACATTCTGCCTATATATAGCATAGTGCTTATCTAATCGCTATCATCATGCTAATATGGATGGTCATGATTGGAGGATTGGCCATCTCCACTTTATGTATAAAACAGAGATGGTTTAGAGTCTTTTATTTTTGTCTTCTCACTCTATCCCCCTCCCTTTTTTTTCCAATAAGGTATATGCATTTCTTTCTTTTTCTTCTTTTTTGGCTGGCCATGTGCATCGCATATACTCAACACTAATATATATAGAAGATGTAAGGAGGCTATAGTCTACTGTCTCCCAACTTGCAAATCCTAGTGGCTAGCGTATTGATCCCTCTTCTTTTGTTTGTAGCAACCATCGGTAGCCATTGGCCACCAGAACGTGACCCACCAGGTATGTACTCTCTCTCTCTCTGTGTGTGTGTGTGTAATAGTTGAATATGTAATTTCCTTCTTGCTCGAATTTTTAGGTCATGTTTTTAGGTAGCCTCACCTCTCAACAACAAATCCTAAATCTTCCGCATACATCATCTCTTCTTTCTAAGCCTAAACCTTAGATCTTGACAACATTCCCGCAGTTTCAAAAGGGTCCAAATCCCTTATACAACTTTCTTGCTCCATTTGATGCCTTAGGCACTTCTTTCTTTGAAAACCCCACTTTGCAAGATCCATCCTCTTGTAGCTACCGAGAGTACCCCTCAGCAAAAATCCTTTTTTTTTTTTTTTTGTTAAACGACCAATACCCTTCCCTCGAGCTATTCTATGGCCATAATTTGATTTAGAATTCATCAAATTGGATTGTTCATTAGATTAATTGTTCGATTCTCTGGTTGGTCAAGTTTGAATTGCTATTTTACCAATTTTTCAAGTCATCAGATTAAGTCAAGATGGATCCGTAATTTCTTAGAATTGAACTCGGGCTATCCTGCCGACAATCCTTCCAATTTTTCGAATTGGACTCATGTTAGCTCTAATATAACTAGTTCCTAAGCCTAGCCAGCTAACTGATACCATCAATTATACTATTACTAATAAACTAGACTTTGTTGATGGTATATTTCTTTTAGAATTTTTTTTAAGATATAAAACCAAATCAATTAGATCAATCCAACAATCAAATTTTTCGAGTTGAGACTCTAGCAATAGGTTTTATACAGCTTCATTTAAAATTTTAGATGCTCTCGTATTTATTTGATAAAACCACCTCTTTGTCCACACAACTCTCTCTGGTGGGTGGGTGTGGGTGTGTGTGTGTGGGCGGGAACAAAGAGGAGTGCAATACCACAAATACCACACTGTATTAACGGTCCAGGCATCGCCGTGGCTTCGTCCATGCTTCCTCAGCCCACCTAGCATCTCCTCCCTCGTCCTTCCCTCCATACCGACCCCCACACGTGTCCATTTCCACCCTTCTCCCTCGTTTCGCTGATTCCAACTCAGGCTCAGTCCGGTCTCCAAGGTGTTTGTTATTTTGCCTTTTTTTTTTTCCTATGTAGTTTTCTATTTATTTGTTAAAATTTTTCCATCTATTGGCTTCTCTATATATCCGGCATTGACTACTTTCTATAATAACACGGCCCACAGTAACTAATTCCTATAGCAAGACCTTAAAAAGGGGCAATTTTTCCACCAAAAAAAATCTTTATTATATTTCTTTCTTCACATAAACACTGATTCGAACATTTGATTATTTTATTAGATTTGGTAAAATTCCAAGTATATACGCTCTCATGCACTTGGTCTTATCATTTCAACGGAGTTTTCTTTCAATCTCTAAAACAGCCGAGCTCCTCTCTCTTAAAATCACTCCAAACTCGTTGTGGGTGTGTGCCTTCCAGCCTCGACTATATATTTTATTAATATTAGATAAATAACTTTTTTTGTTTGTGCGATCTTGTTCCGAGTCTGCATACACCTCTTTGTCTTATTTTTGTTCCTACAAGCAAATATTTTGTGACAAGAGTTTCCATAAATAATTTTTTCTATAAATGAAACAATTAGCAATGTTAGTAAGTTTTTGCTGAAGATTAATGTAGAGGGTGCGAAGAACGCTGAACCATGTAACAGAGGCGCAGACCTCTTTGAGTTTCCAATGGAATTAATATTGTGCGTCTTGTTTTGAGTATATTGGATACAATAATATCCAGTAGTAAATGTCAAATAAATGCAGTTTACCATTAGTTGCTTGATAATAAAAGAAGAAGGAAGCACTCAACAAAATCACACTATTTCGAAGTGGAGAAGAGAATGGGAACTAGTATTCTTTTTTCAAAAAAATTTCTCTTGCTGAAAACAAAGATACAAACCCCCTTTATATAGGGTACAAGGACCATATGAAGAGTCACACAACATTTCATAAAATTAAATACAAACAAGTGGATGACCCTTCGTTTTCCAAAACATATGACCCTTCGTTTTCCAAAACACCCATTAGTTAAAGCTAGGGAATGGGTGACCCTTTAACACCCATTAATTAAAGCCCACCAAGTTCCAATAGATTTGAAGTTGAAAGGTTTCCAACAATCCCAATAGTTTTGATTTGAAATTGAACGGTTTCCAACAATCGCCCCCTCAAATCAAAACTGCTTCATGCCCAGCAAGTCTCTTAGCTTCATGAATGTTTCTTCTGATAGTGGCTTAGTAAATATATCTGCTACTTGTTCAGTAGTATTGCAATGCTGGAGCTCTATAGTCTTCTGTTTCACATGATCTCGTAGAAAATGAAACCGAGTATCAATGTGTTTGCTCCTTCCATGATGGACTGGGTTTTTTGCAAGCTGGATAGCTGACTTGTTGTCCACAAATATCACAGTTGGCTCCTCTTGTAAATGATCCAGCTCCTTCAAAATATTTCGTACCCATATTGCTTCACAAACAGTAGATGAAGCTGCTATATACTCTGCCTCACAAG
Source organism: Phoenix dactylifera (assembly GCF_009389715.1). Lineage (NCBI taxonomy): Eukaryota > Viridiplantae > Streptophyta > Magnoliopsida > Arecales > Arecaceae > Phoenix > Phoenix dactylifera. The sequence continues at coordinate 12,038,944 of NC_052395.1, forward strand.
AAGATAGAGCCACAATTTTTTGTTTCTTGGAGGTCCAAGAAAATGCAGTTGTACCAAGATAGAACACATAGCCAGTAGTGCTTTTTCTCTCATCTTGGTCCCCTCCCCAATCACTATCTGAATATCCTACTAATTTTGCATTTTCACCATAAGTATAAAAAAGACCAAGATTAAGTGAGCCTTTGATATACCTTAGTATTCTTTTCGCAGCTAGCCAATGTGACTCCTTTGGTGTCTCCATGTATCGACTCACAAGTCCGACGCCATACATAATATCAGGCCTTGTGATTGTTAAGTACCTCAGGCTTCCAACCAGACTTTTGAAAAGAGTTGAGTCCACAAAATCTCCATTTCCTTCTCTTGATAGTTTCATACCTGTAGGTACTGGAGTGTTTACAGAATTGCAATTACTCATCTTGAATTTCTCTAAAATTTCCTTCATGTACTTTGTTTGAGATATAAATATCCCATCTTGCTGTTGCTTTACTTCAATCCCAAGGAAATAGGACATAAGTCCGTTGTCTGTCATCTCGAACTCTTTGAACATTGATAGTTTGAATTCCATAAGCATTTCACTGCTAGTTCCTGTGTATAACAGATCATCAACATATAGGCAAATAATCAAAAATTCACCTTGATGATTTTTCTTCATGTAGACAGCATGCTCATATGGACATTTGGTGAAGCCATTCAGATGAAGATAGCTATCAATACGAGCATTCCAAGCTCTTGGTGCCTGCTTTAAACCATATAATGCCTTTTTCAGGCGGTATACCTTGCTTTCTTCTCCTTCAATTATAAAGCCTTCTGGCTGGTGAACATATACTTCTTCTTCAAGAATACCATATAGAAAAGCTGATTTGACATCAAGTTGATATATTTTTAAATTATGATGAGCAGCAAGTGCAATCAATAATCTCACCGTGTCAAGTCTTGCAACTGGTGCAAAAACCTCTTCGTAGTCGATGCCGTACTTCTGCTTGTAGCCTTTAGCTACTAGTCTCGCCTTGTAACGAGAAACTTCTCCCTCAGCAGTACGTTTGATCTTGTATACCCACTTGACACCAATAGCTTTTTGATTTATTGGAAGTGTTGTCAACTCCCAAGTGTCATTCTTCTGAATAGCATGAATCTCCTCCTCCATTGCTGATCGCCAACATTCTTCTTCTACAGCTTCTTGGAAAGTGAGAGGTTCATGATCAGCATATAAACAAAAGAGGTTGGCCTCTTCATCTTCTTCTCTTTGATTATAAATCTCCGCGAGACTTCTCATTTTGATGGGACTCTGGTGTATGGAAGTTGCTACTGCTTTCTGTTGAAGATGGTGAGTTTCTTCTAGGAGAGGGTGTGTCATGTTGAGGAGATGGTGGTATACTTGGTGGAACTTGTGTTGGAGTTTCTTCAAGTTCTTCAAACACTTGCTGCTCTTTGGCTTTCTCTTCATCATTCCAGCTCCATGCTTTATCTTCATCAAAGATAACATCTCTACTAACCACTAATTTCTTTGTTAGTGGATTATAGAGCTTGTATGCTTTCGATTCTTCACTATAGCCAAGAAAGATGCATTTCTCACCACGATCATCCAGCTTTTTTCTGTTGGGCTTGGAACCTTGAGAATATGCAATACACCCAAAAATTCTTAGGTGTGCAACAGTTGGTTTGTAGCCGCTCCACGCCTCTTGAGGTGTCATGTGCTTCACACTTTTGGTAGGACATCGGTTCAGCACATATGTTGAGCACGCCACAGCTTCCACCCAGAATTGCTTTGGCAATCCTCTCTCCTTGAGCATAGTTATTGTCATATTAAGAATCGTGCGATTCTTTCTTTCAGCGATCCCATTTTGCTGCGGGGTGTATGCCACTGTATATTGATGCTTTATGCCTTCTTTCCTGCAATACTCATTAAATACTTTTGAGGTGTATTCTCCACCTCGATCAGAACGGAGAGTTACAATTTTGTAACCACTTTCTTTTTCTACATGGGCTTTATAGTTTTTGAATACATCAAAAGCAGCTGACTTTTCTTTAAGAAAATAAACCCATAATTTTCTGCTGAAGTCGTCAATAAAAGTAATAAAGTATCTATTACCTCCTAGCGACTCAGGTTCAATAGGTCCACATATATCAGTGTGGATCAATTGAAGTGGTGCCGTTGCTCCCATGATTTGCCGCTGGGAAAAGGAAGCCGTGCTTGTTTGCCAAGTATACATACATCACAAGTGTTACTTGGCGGCTCGATCATTGGTAACCCATGCACCATGCTTGATGAAGATAGCAGTTTTAAACCGCTAAAATGAAGATGCCCAAGACGATGATGCCACTTCCATGACTCACTTTCTTTGAGTCCATAGAAGCATTTCTCCGACTTTGTGTTGAGATGAAGTGGGAACATACGATTCTGGGTCATCGGAATATTTGCGATGATTCTTCCACTTGTATCTTTCAAAATGAGAGAGTTGTCTCTCATTTGTATATTATATCCCTTTTCTACAAGCTGTCCAATGCTAAGAATATTGCTTTTCATATTAGGTATATAATACACATCAGAAATATACCCATTCTTACCATCCTTCTGATAGATTTTTATTTTTCCTTTGCCTTCAACTGATAGTTTGGAGGAATCTCCCAAGTTCACCTTTCCGTGGACATCTTTAGTGAGTTCTACAAACAATTCTTTCTTGCCACACATATGATTACTTGCCCCAGAATCAAGATACCAATTTTCATATGAAGTATGTGTATCATCATGTGCAAGAAGTAGGATAGATTCATTACCTACATCATGTGATGCCTCTGCAACATTGGCTTGTTCATCAACTTTGAACCGACAATCGGAGGCGTAGTGTCCAAAATTATTGCAATTATAACATTGGACATTCCTATTGGCTCCATATCCATAGGATCTTCCTCTACCACGGTTACGGCCTCGTCCTCGTCCTCGACCTCTAAAACTTTGGTTGCCCTGCTCATTTTGGCTTGATTGTGGAGGAGTACCACGCCCTCGGCCTCTGCCTTGACCACGGTTGGAGGTAGATTTTCTTGGATCATTTAGAGTCAGTTTTGACTCTAATGCTTGTTCCAATACAGCTGGATTGGATTTCTTCTGCATCCTTTGCTCATGAACTTGTAGTGAACTCAATAATTCTTCAATTGTAAGTATCTCCAAGTTCTTAGACTCTTCGATAGCTACAACTACATGCTCAAAGTTAGAGGAAAGGGATCGGAGTACCTTTTCGACGACACGAATGTCATCAAGCTTCTCACCATTTCTCTTCAAGCCATTCACAATTATTAGCAATCGTGAAAAATAATCGGACACCGATTCGCCATCCTTCATGTGAAGAGCTTCAAACTCGCCTCGTAATGCTTGGAGGCGAATCCGCTTCACTCGATCATCTCCTTTGAAGATGGAAACTAGAATCTCCCATGCTTCTTTGCTTGTTGTTGCTTCGGCAACCTTTTCGAAGGTAGCTTCGTCCAACCCTTGATAGAGTATAAACAAAGCTTTTTTATCCTTCTTCCTCTGCTCCCTAATAGCCTTCATATCATCTGCTGTATATGCAGCCTCTTGCTCATTAGTGGGTTCCACAAAACCATTGTTAATGGTTTCCCAAAGTCTTGAGATCCAAACAAAGCTTTCATTTGGATACACCATGAACCATAGTTATCCTTTGATAACTTAGGAACTTGCGGTTGGAAGGAATTCATCATGGCTCTGATACCAATTGATAATAAAAGAAGAAGGAAGCACTCAACAAAATCACACTATTTCGAAGTGGAGAAGAGAATGGGAACTAGTATTCTTTTTTCAAAATATTTCTCTTGCTGAAAACAAAGATACAAACCCCCTTTATATAGGGTACAAGGACCATATGAAGAGTCACACAACATTTCATAAAATTAAATACAAACAAGTGGATGACCCTTCGTTTTCCAAAACATATGACCCTTCGTTTTCCAAAACACCCATTAGTTAAAGCTAGGGAATGGGTGACCCTTTAACACCCATTAATTAAAGCCCACCAAGTTCCAATAGATTTGAAGTTGAAAGGTTTCTAACAATCCCAATAGTTTTGATTTGAAATTGAACGGTTTCCAACATTGCTTTCGGACCGGAGAGTTTACCTCAGATTTTTGAGGAAGAAGAACACCACTAAATTCAAAGCATGAGGTTTCATGCATATTACATTCCATATATATAATTTTTTTTTCTGAGAGAAAGGGAGGGAGACCTCCTTGGTGGTATAATTACCCACATGGATGCTTAGAAATGCACAATTTGCTGGCTTGAATATTATTTCTGAAACATAGGTTTCTTAAGAACTTCCATGTAGAGTCTTTTTTTTTTCTTTTTTCAGGCATACCTGTAGCATAATTAAGCATCGGATTTGGAGTCATATGACCCATATGTTGCTGTGGTTGGGGTTCTGCCCCTTATGGTCTTCAAACACAGTCTTGATTAAGGAGCAACATCTCAGATCTTATTTATATGAGACTTCTAATGCTTTGATTAAATGTTCTTCTTCTAGAACAAAACCTTTGTTTCGAAGATAACTGCAATGCACACAACGTTTGCACTATCCAACTTCTGATCTTTGATCAGAGAGAGAGGCGCATAAGTGAGCGGGTCTGGATAGGAACTGTCAGCGGAAGTCATTGCTTGTTTCTGGACTTAGCAGGAATGGAGCATTTACTTTTGCCTTTTATATTATCAACATGATAACATATCGGATAGGTGGTTGACCTTAAAGACGGCAGTATATTGTACACTGATTTATTCTCTCTTTCGATTGCATTGTCAAAGCCAGGACTTCATAGTACTTGTGGATATCTATATAACGGTGTTGATCTGATTCTCTTGGTAAGAATGCTTACATGCTTCACGATGAATCAAAAGGATAAAAAAGAATCTAGCAGCCATTTATGACAGTATAATTACCTGGAATGCCTTTTAACTTTATACCATAATATGTATTTCATATCTGGGCATGTGCAGCAGGAAATTCATATTCTATAATGTTTAGAAGAAAAAAATAGGCGAGGGCCAATTCATTCTATTGTCTATTTAAATTTGCTATCGGTAACTGTAATTTGTTTCATGATCTCCATTGCAGGTTCTCAAAAAATGCCTTGGAGTTCAGAATCGAGGGGAGAACGGAGGACAGCGATGCATTTCCCAGAGAACAACAAAATTAGGATTCGGAGAGACTGTGGGCAGCAAGAGTTAGCAAACAAGAAAGTCAAGAAGATACCACCAAATGTTATGGCTGAAATACTTTCAAGACTTCCTACAAAATCTGTTGCGAGATTCAGATCTGCTTCCAAGCTTTGGAATTCTTTAACCTGCGAGTCTAGTTTTGCTCTCCAGCAGTTTAAAAATGGACCTAACAAGAATAGGCCGAGTGTCCTTATTCTGAACTGGCGATGCAACATCGAGTTCTCCTTGAATCAGTTCGAGGAAGGTAGGCCGCTTTCTGAGAAGTTATATTGTATAGGTCCAAAACGGCTTCCATGCTATGTCATGACAAATTCCTGCAATGGTTTGATCTGTGTTCTGGGGCTCAGGAGTGCTGTTATGGTAAACCCTGGCACCGGGGAGGTTATGATGCTTCCTGAAGGCACCATAGGCTGTAACGTTCACAAATTACCAGTCAGTGGTGGGTTAGGTTTTGATATCTCCACAGGTGAATATAAAGTGGTTCGGTTTGTTCATTGTCTGGATCGAACTGTGGCAAGTGAGGTCCTTACTCTAGGCTCAGAGTCATGGAGAAGAATCAGCAATGCCCCCTTACAAGACACTGTTAGGCCACCTGTTGTAGTAAATGAAGCCATACATTGGACAGCAAAGTGTGATAGGCATGATGGCCCAGAAGTTGCTGTTTCATTTGATATAAGACATGAAACTTTTGATGTGATAATGCATCCAGAGGGCAGCCACTCGATTACTGAATCATCAAGGGTTGGGAGAACGGTATCAGTTGTTGGGGAGTTAGCAGGATATTTATGTGTCTCTGATAAGAACACTTTAACTTCCCAAATGGACATATGGATTCTCATGGACTATAGTCAGCGGAGGTGGATAAAGCAATACAGCATCAATTTGCAGGCAATGGAGAACCGTTCATGGGATTATGTTCGTGTCGTGAAACCCCTGACCATCCGTGATGGGAACATTTTGTTGACAGATGGACGTGGTAGGTTTGATTATTACGATCCCGGGAGCGAAAGCTTTCGCATGATAATGCATGATTCTGCTGCTGCTGGATATACTACTCTTCATGTGGAAAGCCTTGTTTCACCTGCAGCGGCTCGACATGGCACTGGCTTAGTTTATGGGCATGGTAATCTTGATGCAGAAAATTAAATCTCGCTCGGAGCTGCTCGGCGGTGCATGGGCAGGGGAATGCTATGGAAGATCATTGTTGAGGAGTGGTCTGCATGGGGAAAGCATAGATGGCAGAGCATCACTTGCATGCACAGGACGCTCTCATGGCCCAGAGAGATGTAGGACAGCATGCGAGAAGCTACAGCCTAAAAGTTAGTTTCCTAATTACTGAGACTGCCTGAAATTAGTCATGTCTTGCACATCATGCTATCCTCAGCCTTGCATTTGTTTTTCTGACTTCCATGCGAAACTTGATGATGATGTTTATCTTTTTTATTTTTTTCCTCTTTTTTTTTTGGGAAAATGATGAGGATGTTTTCTGCTGGTAACCCTTTTATGTGATGTTAGAATATATGTGGAGTTTTATGTTTTATTTAATATATGCATGCTTTTATGTTGGTAAGAAGGTGACAGGTTGCACCGTGCCCATTCCTTGTTGGATGCGTTAGGACCTGCAATGTCCTGTAACTTATGTAGAAGACGACGACGGCGGCTGGTTGATGCAGAAGAAGTTATATAGAATTTTTTGCCATTCTTAACATGGTTGCTGGTCGGGGGAAGTCATTCCGTATTTAAGTCACGAAATCAGCTCTTTTTTTTTTTTTTTTTTTTTTTTTTTTTTTTTTTTTTTTTGATTAAGAGGAAGGTAAAGCCATCCGGTCTTTATTAGAAAAAGAAAGTTTACAGAAATTATTTATAAAGAATTTGCAAAAAAGAAAAGCACAAAAGAGGAATAAAAATTTTTTACATAAGATTTTGTAGGCCCGTAAGTAGACTTGTTAAACTATTCAACAAGCTGAACAATCTCATAAGTGATTTGAATGATATTTGTATCTTTAGTGTGCAATTATATGAGCTTTGTATCCTGATGTGAGTCAGCTTTTTTCTAAAAGAATAGATCAACGTCTCTCAACATGCGGCGCCAATGTTGCGAGATTATTCCAAAGTTTGAGATGATGATCAAATAGCTTTGTTGAACACAGATGCTTCTAAAGAAGATTGACAAGAGGCCATGCACTCGGAGATTGACAAAGTGGGTTTGGGACCCTAGCTGCATAGCCGGCAGTGGTTGGGCTTTCTGGAGAAGTCGAGGCTTCAAGCCCCGCCTTGCTGGAGATAGACTTGACAACGAGGGTGTTCGTTGGAAGGAGCTGGTGGCCAAGAAAGCCTTCTCCTCTCTATGGCCGACGAAATCGGCCGATGATGCAAAAGGTAGAGAAAACCGCTCAACCAAGGCCTCTCGAGGTCTCCCGGTCAGCATCCTTGTTGTCGGCGAGGCCAGCTAAATCTCTTCCCCTTTCAGGAGTCTTCTCTCTGTGCTTCACAGTTTTATTTATTTATTCGTATGTGTATATATATAGAGACTTGTCCAAATTGAGGGGTTGGGCACTAGCCATCTTCTACTCATGAGTCTCTTCCCCTTCTTTTTATTATTCACTCTTATCCCTTTTCTTTCTCTCCTCGGTGCCTTTTCACCTTAACTCTGCTTTTTAACATTTCTTGTTCTCCTATGGTGGGCCTTTGCACCGTTTCCGCTATTTACAGTTCATCGTCAGCTTGATTTCTGCAGTAAAAAAAAATTGCGTTTGGGCCAATCGGTGCTTGGATTTGCGATTCTGCTTCTAATAAAATACAAGCAGCGACTACTGGAACTTATAAACCTTATCTGCGTACTCATCATTGAAGCTGGATAAAATCTGACCAGTATGCACATTTTGTTCATTGTTGTTTACTTCTCTATTTTCTTGAACACATATAAATTGCTTCTGGAGATCCAAAATTAACCATATGCCAAGGGCTTTTTTGGATCATAATCTTCAATAAAAATTACAGAGGCATCTCTTCATGGTTGAACCATTTACACTTAGACTTCAAAAATTAAAAAGGGTATCAATTAGCTACCAAAACTTTAAATTTGTTGCAATATGACCCAGTTATCTATCCCCGCTACAAAATGTTATCCCATGAAAATTACCTAATAACTAAACTTTTATAAATTAAGAACTGCATTTTCCACTAACTTGGCAAGGGGCTCTTCTTTTGGCATGAATCAAAGAAAATGGGCAGGAGAGTCGCAAGGACAATGTGCTTTGAGATCTGTGCAAGTAATAAATGATAAAAGATGGAGTGCTTTGAGATCTATGCAAGTGGCTAAATAACGAAAGATGAGGTGCTTTGAGATTTATGCAGCTAGATGAATGATAGCGAATGATGTGTTTTACGATTGGTGCATACGGATGAATGATAAAAAATAGAGTGCTTTGAGATCTGTAGAACCAGATGAATGATAAAGGATTGAGCACTTTGAGATTTATGCAAGCATATGAATGATAGAGGATAGAGTGCTTTGAGATCTATGCAAGCGGATGGATAGTAAAGAATGGAGCATTTTAAGATCTTTGCAAAAAGATGGATGATAAAGAATGAAGCACTTTGAGATCCATGCAGGTAGATAGATGATAGAAGATAGAGCATTTTGAGATTTGTGCAAATAGATGGATGAAGTACTTTAAAATTTGTGTAGATAGATGGATGATAGAGGATCAAGTGTTTTGAGATCTGTGCAAGAGAATAGATGACAGAGGATGGAGTGCTTTGAGATCTATAGGGATGGATGGATGATAGAGGATATAATTGTTTGAGAACCGTGCTGATAGATGGATGACAAAGAATGAACCACTTTGAGATCTGTGGAGAAAATGAAAGAATGATAGAAGATAGAGTGCTTTGAAATCCATGCATATGGATGAATGATAGTAGATAGAGCGTTTTGAGATCTGTGTAGGCAGATGGATGATAGATGAGGTCCATGCAGTTGGACGAATGATAGAGGATGGAGTGCTTTAAGATCTGTGTAGATAGATGAATGATATAGGATAGAGTGCATTGAGATGTATGTAAGTGGATAGATGATAAAAGGTAGAGCGCCTTAAGATCTGTGCAAGTGGATGGATGATAGAGGACGTAGCACTTTGAGATCTGTGCAGGTAAATGAGTAATAAAGGATATAGTGCTTTGAGATATATACAAGTAGATGGCTGGCAGAGGATTGCATGAAAGCCATGATCCGATCTCTTTGAATCAAGAGTATTTTTCTTCTTTATCACTTCATTAACATTGTCATTGTGTCAAGACCCAAATAGACGGTCGAGCCACATTGCAAGGAAAATGAAATTTCAAAGCTTAATTAAATTTTTTTAAATTTTTGGAGTCTAAATATAAATAGCCCAAAGTTGAAGAGATGTCATGTAATTTTTTCTAATCTTCGAAAAGGCGGTAAAGCCAATTGAGCTTGATATTACCAAAATAAGCACCTTGTATAATATTCTTTATTGTCCTAATGGTGATGTTGCTGATTATATAGAAGTAAAAAAAATTAAGTTAAACATCATTTCTCTATGTACTCTGAGGCTCTCACTCTGCTTATGTAGCGTCTAGGATTGCTCTCATCTTCTGGTTTTCTCAAGATGATTTTCAACGACAGTGTCACGATGGGTGGATGTTGCGGCGCCAGATTTGTCATCAGAGATCCACAGGCTAAATTAGTGGCGACAGGGGGCCACCACATCTTTGACTAGGTTGTTGCCGGGGCCGTGGTTAGAGTTGCTTCGGAGGGCATCTCCTATGCGAGACGAGTGCTGGGTGTGGGCTACATTATTCTTGATGGGGATGCCACCACAGTGATCGAGGGGATTCAAAATTCTAGATGGCCTGTCGGAGGGATACGGCTGCTCTACGACATTCATCGTCTTTTAGGTGAATGCACTGTCTTCCGGGCCTCTGCTGTGTATAAGGAAGCCAACGGTGCTGCAGATTGGGTGGCTTTTTTTGTGGCCCACCACTCTGGTAATGTCATCTGAAAGGGGCACGACTCTGTACCGTCTTTCTTGTATTTTTTGCTTCTTTCTGACTTTATGAGCTTCACTCACATATGGTGTGTGTGAGTTGCCGATGTACCAGAAAAAAAAAGACTGATCGAGTTCCCAAAACTGTCCTCCTTCCTGGAATTTCTCTATGTTAACATGATATTCAAAGAAATGGACCCAATCTTGTACTCTAAATTTATTTCATACCTGACAAAGTGAATAATTTAGAAGACAAGTGCTAGCAGAGATCAGAGGAATCAAATAAATGATTCACGCCGTTCATGATAGATGGGACACAGGAAGTGAGAATTAAGAGCACATATCTAGCAGTCTCTACTTCTGGGAATCAAACAGCACCATTCAAAGGCCAGAATACCATCGTCCCCGACCACATTATACTGTATAATTCATACAGTCTTACAATTCAAAGTGGCAGAAAAGGTGAGACTTCTAGCTCATTCAGTACCACAAAATACCCACTAAAGGATTAAAAGCAAACACCTTTAAGCTCCAACAGCAAAATTCTAGCAATGGGAGATTTCTAAACTAAAACACTAAACTTTTCTTCCAAAATATCTACAGCAAAGAATGAAACATTTAAGATATTCCTCTCATGTGAAAAGTTCTAACCACACAACAATAAGCAGCACACAGACATAATCACAACATTACATTCTTATTTCGAGAAAGGGAAGGGAAAGCCCATCCACCATTGAGGAAATGAACACGTACACTACAGGAAGAGAACATGGTTCTCAGAAAAAGAAAAAAAAACAAGGGGGTCAGAATACATTACCTTTTCTCTTTTGACGGGGGAAAGCAATATTAAGTGCACTACCCAAATCACCAAAACACTTGATCACACCAATCAACGAGCAAGATAGAAGCATCAAGATATTCAATTAGATCTCGTGTTACTTACCACAATAAGATTAAGAAACACGAACATGATCACAAATACTCCATTCAACTTTCCAGTGCAAACTTTATCCTCCAATGGCAGTATCAAGTCCGCAGATACAACTGCCGGCACCGCGCCGCCCCCGGCAGCACCACCTTCTTCCCATCTTTCTCCCCTCGACCTCCTCCCAACCTCATCCCCAAATCCTTCACCATGTACTCCCCAGGTGTAAAGACTCCGCCGCCCCGCCCCCTCACCGCCTCCAAGAAATTTCTCTTCGCCAGCCCGCCGCCTCCTCGGCGAGCACCAACGCTTCGCTGAGTCCACGAAGGCTCCCTTCCACGGCGATCTCGTTGCCTATCTTGCTGCCCTGCCCGCCTCCCCGTGCGATCCTATAAAACGATCGCAAACAGCTCCCAAATCATCCGATGGAAGGGAGTCCGGTCCACTAGGGCCTTATCACCCGAGATTAAGCCCAGAAAGTGACGCCAATTCAGGCCCACCTCCCCGCCCGGGCTCCGACGTCCCCACCGGAGACGGCGCGTCGGCGGCCCAGCAACCTTTAGATCGAGCGGCCAACGCGATCTCCCGGGCCAGCGCCGGGTCGCTGCTGATGGTGTCGACAAGGACGCCGCCCGGCGGGGAGGGTGGAAAGGACGCTAGAGGCGGGGTCGAGGATAGCGGAGCGGACGTCGGAGGGGTGGCCGACCATGGTCAAGACGACGTCGCTGGACCGGGAGGCGTCGGACGGGGAGAAGGCGACCCGGGCGCCGAATCGGGAGATGGGCGCGCGGCCTTCGAACGGGTGCGGGCGTAGACGCTAAGGGCGTAGCCGTCCGGCCATGGCGGCGCCCGTCACCCCAGTTCCGATCCAACATCGCGCCGGGTCGGCGTCGGGTAACCCTGTCTCTATCCATCAATCCATACAATACAAGTCCCACCACAGCACACAAACAGACCCAAATCTAAAAGCCTGAATCCAATCACATGAAGCCATCGCTTTTCCTTTTTAAAAGGAAGAGAAGGCAAAATCTTTTTCTTTTTTTTCATATACATATTAAGAAATGAATGTTGAGATATGGTTGTACAAAGAGAGATAATGGAAGGATTAAAAGTGGCAGCCGCAGCAGAGGAAGAAGCAGCCAAAGGCGGCGACGAGAACGATGGCCTCCAGGAAGTAGAGGACGTGGAAGACGACATCGTCGAAGAATGAGAAGCGAATGGTGACGCGCTTCCACCGCCAGGAGGTGGACAAGCGGAGCTTCCACGGCCAGCGGTAGTCCTTGTTCAGCCTCTTGAACCTCCAGCACTTCGCTGCCATTTCCAAAGAAGAAGAGCTGATGACGATGATGGGCCAAACTTACATAAAGATGCTTTGATTAAAAGAAAGAGATTAGAGAATAGACAGGGAGAGGGGAGAAGGTTCAGGTTTGAAACGGAGAGGGACGGGGAGAGAGGGACGGGTGGCGGGGACTATATAAAGGAGACGGAGGGCGGGGACTTTGGAAGCTTCGTCTACACGCGTTTTCGTTGGCGTGCTGGCCGAGGGGCGAAGAAGAGCTGTCCTATCTCGTCGCTGGCTTGCTTAAGGAACAAGCAGGCGGGGGAGGGATGGTTTAATCCCTCGGATTGGGTCGGAAACGGAAAGCAGTGGTCGTATAATCCGGCATTCAGCTTGCGTCAGGCAAGATATGGATCATGATTGGTCAAAAATTTATGTCAACTCTAATTTAATCAGTTTATTAAATGAATCAAAAATTTTCACCCAAATTTAATTATTTTATTAAATAGATAATTTAATTTAATTTATAATGGATTGAAATAAGTTAAAACTTTGATACTATTAGAGTGAGTAGTTTTTTTTTTTCTTTTTTCTTTTTTCTTTTTTCTTTTTTTTTTTTGCTAATAAAAAGGAGGTAGGGGGGGAAGGACAAGTCCACCCCCACGTAGCAGCCCCAACTGGGCCCCGCCCCCGCCAGGACTATGTTCGATTCGGGCAGAATGATCGTTTGGTATAGGCCCAACGCACCAGACCCCGGCCATATATTACTCATACCCTCCCCACCCGTGGCCCCGGCTCAGTTACCCCACTGAGCTCTGGCTCGAGCACCACGTGTGAGTACGTCACACCTGGCACCACCAAGGCTACCAGTCGACCAGTAGCACTTCTAGACCCCGCGTCCAGGCTAGGAGCATTCGGTCTCCACATTTAATCGACGCCCGCGCGTTTCGAACCTGGAACCGCTTGGTTAGAAGCAGAGCTCCGTTCCAACTGAGCTACCGCCTTGGCGGCTTAGAGTGAGTAGTTTGGGGGCGTGTTTTTTTAAATAGAGTACGCATATTTTAGGTTTTATTTTTTATAAAATGGATGAATTAAATCATTTGAGTATAGATACCTTCGTTAGAATCAAACAATAAAATATTTAATAATTAAACAACCAAAAAATGTTGAAAAATAGTACACAAAATCGTGAAAGCAGCGGGTACTGGGATTAGTTACACAAAATAACTAAACCCCAGTGTATGGTAACAAGCTTATCTATTATGTGACACAGAATTTTTGTTTGACTGAGCAGACATGGCCCCTTAGCTTATATGTTGACTAATTAGTTTCAGAGTTTCAATGTTAAGTCCAACTTGTATCGCTGAGTGATGCTCAATATACCATGTGAAATCACCTTATTGAATTGCCCATCTAATCCTCCTATCTTGTATAAAAAAAAAAAAAGAAAAAAAGAAAAGAATAGCCCATCTATTATTATCATTTCAATAACTGCTAATGTAGCTAACTTTGGTGGCTGAAATAGATCAAGTTAGATGGTATATATGAGCTAGATTAACAGTCAATGTTATCTTTGTTCTAGATATGATGTATAGTGAAACAGGTTTGCTTTCCGACTGATAACAATATTAATGAAACTAGTCAGGTAAGTCTGTCATTTGAAATCTCGGTACCAACACCATTTGCAGCCATTATTGTGGCTTATAAGGCTCTATTTCTAATAAATAAAGTAATTTAAGTCGAACAATGCTTAAGATAGCTTGACTTCATTCCTTTTTTTTTTTCAAAAGCGGTTAGATTTTCTTCATTTGCTCATAAAGCAGGTTATGTAAAGATCATGTTTAGGCTGGGCTTGAATTAGTTCCACTGTCACTGGACACAAGCATAACTGATTTGAATATGGGTTATCTAAATCTACTGTCAACATTATGTATTTATGTCTAAATCGAGATGAGTTCTTGTCCAATTATACAAATGCAACTCTTACAAACTTTACGTACATCTCGATTTGGGCTTATACCATTCTAATGCACCCTAACTACCCTTTAACCTACCCAAACAGAACTAAAGTTCCAACATTAGACATGAGATCTCGAATCAGCAACAAATTTGGATGGTTCAAACATAATTGAGTAAAAATATTCTCAAAACACTTTCTGGTGTGACAATCATGTATAATTGCACCAAACCAGCTCATGAATTCCCTGCAATCCAGAGAAAGCAGGAATATTTGATATGAGAATCTACTTTCTAGGCGTGGGTTTAATCTCCGCTCTTTATCACTTCTTTAGCACAAAGAATAATATTCTGTTCACATGTCTTTTTTCCCTTCAAAGCGTGAGAGAACTCATACGAGCCTGGTGGGTTAGAGTGACCGGCCCAAAGAAATGAGACAACTATTTGTGACGTGTCAAAAGGGTGGAGTGGAAAGACAGCAGGAATGCCTGCAGCGTGGTTGGATGGAAATGGTATAGCTTTTGCTTCTAGCCAAGTTTTCGCTGACCGATAGGAGGATCACAAGGGAAGGCAAGTTATTCTCTTGTCGTCGGTTCGAGTAACCAGAGCCTCGAACCACGCGTTCCTGGTGACGCCTCGTTGTTACACGTGGAGGACATCAGGTGGTGGACCCGAACACCAGACAGCAACGATGAGGCCGATCAATACACATTATAGCCATGTTGGACTTGGGCCTCACCTGAAATTAAGGTTTGGGCTCATGGACAGCTGAATTGATGAAGAGGACCCACAAATAAGACATTCATTAGTCTAGAATGATCATGTTGGCCATGAGAAACCATTTAATCGATGAGAAAAGGGCTTAGCTGCTCGATTTCAGATTCGGCAAGAAAGCCAACTTTATAATCTATGGCAGCTTGGCCACAGCTCAGGATGGATTCATGGGAATAACCATCAAAAGTTGCAAAATACTTATAATATACTCATGTCCATGTGTGCACGTCTAATGTCTAATGACACATAAATTAGCATGCTTATACTTAATTAAAGGGCCTAAGTGGAAGCATGGGAGGTGTTGGTGTTACTGGCCGTACATTCAATATACTTCCAACTACTACGTGTTGAGAGCAAATGCTTGCTCATTACGTTGAATAAGAGCTCCAGAATTGCCTAAGACTTGTCTTAGAAGCATGGAACCTTGCTGTCCATGTAGAACAGCAATTGGCAGGTGATCTCCTTGATGATCCAATTATCGATGTGTTGAGCACCCATAAAGGCCATCAGAAGCATGAAGCTTTAATTATAAATTATATTGCTTTATAGGTTAGATTTCTTACTTAATGTTACTTTACCTTGATGGAGACACATTTAGGGGGCACAATCATTGTGTTGCTATCCCATGCAAGACATTGGCTTTCACCATGGCAGACTCAACCATCTTTGCCTTGGAATGCTTATGAAACAAAAACTCTGTTTTGGCAAATGGTAACGAGAAAGTCATCTAGTGTTTCTTAAAGTAAGCCTGAATATTGTCTAACTAATACGAGGCACCTTCTGATAGGGGAGTGGATCTAAGAGCTGTTGCCACCTACAACAGCATCTACAAGGAACTGATGCTGAGCTGATTACTGGTGGGCGTTCAGGCGCTTGCGAAAAAGTCTCGTTTTACGCGTTTTCCTTCGGATGTGGCACTACTTATAAAGCTCTCTCAATTATTTCTTCTCTTTAACGATAAATAATCATTAAATATTTAAATGATTCCATTTTTGAACCTTTAGATAATTAAAAATGTCTTAGGCCTACGTATCCTCCGCTTTTCTCTGTTCCATCATAATTATGCCTTCGATGTAGGGCCAGCCCAAACCTTTAGGCGACTGAGACGGTCGCTTAAGGCCTCGGCCTAAAGAAGACCCACCGCAGGACAAAATGGAAAGAAAAAAAAATCTTTCGGTGAGTTCATATTAGACCGGCCCATTGCAGGATAGAAAAGACCTCAAAGGCAAAACAGTCTTAGGCCTCTAGGTACATTGGGCTATTCCTGCTTCGATGTGTGTCAGAATAGGTCCACGTACGTCATAGTAAGCGCACAAGTAGAGATTTACATATAGCATATTAAAGGCTATCACCTCTGTTTTCTATCCTTCCAAGGAAATATATACTTCATAAAATTTAATAAAACACACCAATTTCAATGACTATAGTTCTAGCAATTCTACTGGCTTTTCACTGAAGCAAGCCTCTATATAGTCATTTGATTTATTTGTTTACTAATCCCAAAAATTAGTTTGTGAGTATTACCTTCCCTGCACAACTGTGAAAATAAAAGTACCCTGTAGTGCTCAATATGTCATGCATATTCCTATTTCCTGTAACCTTTTTTTTTCCTAAGATATAGCTTCTGAAATGCAAGCACTTCCTCAATTCTATAAGACCTAAAAAGTCTCCAGACTCCTCTCTACTTCGTTTTCAAATTCATGTCTGAATGTAACAATCAGCATGCTCCGACCAAGAATGATCCCACATGCAACAGCAATTCTTGATCGACACTGATTCAGGTCATGCTTGTGAGCCACAACAGGGCAACAAATGGAAACAAATCCATTTCTCGTAAAAGAGACATGCAAGACAATTGCCCATATGATTAATGTCATCAACTGACATGAGTAGGCGGTATTGCAATCTTTAAATTGTTCAAAAAGCAAACAACACTGGTTGATCTCCTTGCTCAAGGGTCTTAGCAATTTTTCTGAAAAAAAAGCAGAAATTCTGCAGGTCAACCTACTATTTGAAGAATCCTCATATTGGCATTTCAGAACTGATGAATGATGGCAATGTTTCGTAATGGATTCCCCTCAAATTAATTGCACTCATAATTTTAATAGACGAGTCAGGTGTAGCATTTCTCTGAGACCAAAAGCAAAAGAACAAGCTGTCAAAAACTCTTGAAATTAAATAACAAAGAAAGGTATGTTAGAAATGCCAGCACTGAATAAAGACAGACTAGAAGGAATAATGTTTATTAACCAATTGAACAATGCGAGACAACTGTGTAACCTTTTCATTTAAAAAAATGATATTCACAACATCATTGTTTTTGAAAGGCAAAGCTACCCATGATTTGGAGAAAAAGATCTGAACCTCTGAAGATAACTTTCATGAAGGACAATAGCTGTCAGGTCTTCAAGGACAATTGTTATGTTGATGTTGTTATCTCTCCTCTTTCTACTTTAATTAAAGCTAAATGTATTTTGGTAATAGTTTCTCAATGCCAGTTCAACATGTAGCTTCTGTTTTTAGGCCAACTATCAGAGAAGACCTTTCAGTTCATAATTCAGCTCCAAGACTTTTACCAACCACTTTGGAAACCCATCTTTGATCAAAGATGCATACACTATACAAACATGCATGTTCTAGCAATAGTTTCACCTCCCTTTGTCACGCCCGAACCTAGCACCCGGGTCCAGTATGCGACCGGCCGCACGAGCCCTAGAGTAGTGCCCTAAAGATCATGCAAGGCTTAAGATGAACAAAATCTAATAAATCCATAATTAATTATTAATTCAAATAGGCAAATCCAACATGTCCAGATAATCAAATTGGTTCAATTACAAAATCTTTAAATGCTCATCATCATCAAAGAAAGATAAACTAACTAGCTAGCTAATAACTCTGAAACTCGCGCTCTGCGCCCAACCATCTAAGAATGCATCCTGCAACTCTGAAAGGAGAAAGAAGAAGAGGAGTGAGCTTTACAGCCTAGTAAGAACCCCTACACATCTATACCAACACAATAGTAATATGAATTTGAAAATCACGACAAATCGATGCACATTTTATGAAATCATAAACTAGCTATCAAAAGACTCAAATAATCAATATAAGTATGTACGTCAAACATCAATAAAAGTCCAGTCACACAAGAATGATATCGTATACGATAGCTCATAAATATTCATTACTGTGTTCAATGCTTTTTTTTTCTTCATTCTATATTAACTTGATCCGGATCAATTATCTTTCCGACTTTGGGCCAAATTCTGGTCACGTTTCCAGCCTGTGATGGGGCAAACCAATAATGTCACACTTAGAGCCTGTGACGGGCAAACCAATAGTGTCAAACTTAGAGCCTGTGATGGGCAAACCAACATTGTCATACTTAGAGTCTGTGATGGGCAAATCAATAATAACGAGACGACCCAAAGTCAAAGTTCATTTAATCAATTTCACATCCACATACATCAATCCTTTTTTATTTACAACTATAGACTAATCCGGTCACGTTTCCAGCCCGTGACAGGGCAACCAATAATAACAAGGTTAGTCTATAGCACCACATCCATAAATCCAATTATGCAGGTGTAGGTTATGCACATGCATACATCATAATATCAATCACAAACCAACACAATCAAAATATAATTTAATATAAACTATTTTGATTTGTCTCAATCATAGCATATTAATTTGGATCACAGCATATCATACATATACAAGTATAAAAATTTTTATATCATGCAGGATTGGCGTATAAGGATTCTTACCCTTTGTTGAAAACTCAGATAGACGAATCACCCGCTCTCACGGTGATCTATGAACCGGGATGTGCAAAATCCTGCTCAACGTCCTCTCATCCAACAGATTGTTCCCCTACAGCACCAAATCAATATTAAAAATTTACCCAAGATATATGACAACTCAGGACCCTCAAAACAATGATCAACTCGAATCTAAGTTTAGAGAGAGAACCCCAACTAGAGAGAGAGAGAATATAAGGGCAAAGAAAGAGGAGAGAACTGAGTGGCTCTTCCTCCCTCTCGCCCTTTCTCATTTCTATTTCATCCCTGTGGGCGGTGGCAGTAGCCACATGTGGTCGACGACCCCAGCAGTCGACGACCCCAACGTGGTGCCGGCCATGCGCCGCCCGGCGGTGGCAGGCCACGTGCCCCCCGGTGATGAGCCGCCGAATGGGAGGAGGAACAAGCAACAGGGGGCTCCTTGGTCTCCAAATCCAACGGCTCGCCGGCCGAATTCAAGAGGAACAAGGACTTGGAGACCGAAGAAAAAGAAGGGATGACTCACCTTGCCTCTGGCGAGATCCTCCCGACCTGATCGATGGCGAATGCTCCGATCCTTCCCGCGGCAAGCTTAGAACTCCAATCTCCTCTCTTTTCCCCTTTTTTTTGTGTGTGTGGAAGGGCTCTCAGTTGATGCCCTAGGAAGAGAAGGAGGAGGTCTTTTGTGGCATTGACCAAATATGGTAGGATTTGATCACCCTAAATCTCTCCTTCCGGTGGATTCGGAAGGAGGGGAAAGAGATTCAAAACAGGGAAGGGAGAGACGATCGGGAGTCTTCTCTCCCCCTTTTTCTTGTGTTGGGCCGCTCTTGCTCAGAGGCCGGCCCACCCAACATGTGGGCCTTTACATTCTCCCCTCCTAAAAGAAAATTTCGTCCTCGAAATTGACATACCTGAGGTTTCAAATAGCTGCGGAAACTTGACTTTCATCTCTTCTTCGAGCTCGCAAGTAGCCTCTCTTTCCGTATGATTATTCCATTGTACCTTCACAAAAGAAATGGTTTGATGTCATAGTACCTGATCTTTTCTATCCACAATTCGTATCGGAAACTCCTCATAGGTCAAATCCTCTTGAAGATGTAATGGCTCATATGCTACCACATGACTCGAATCTGGAACGTATTTCTTCAACATTGACACATAAAAAATATTGTGTACACTGGATAAAGCCGGTGGTAAAGCTAGTCGATATGCCACCTCCCCAACTTTGTCCAAAATCTCAAATGGACCAACATACCTAAGGCTCAATTTACCATGAACCCCAAATCTCATCACACCTTTGTGGGTGACACTCTCAAGAAAACATGGTCTCCAATTTGAAATTCCAGTCCTCTCCTTCTATTATCAGCATAACTCTTTTGGCGACTCTGAGTTGTACGAAGTTGTTCTCTGATTACTTGCACCTTATTAATAGTCTGTTGTACTATCTCTAGACCTAACAAATTTCTCTTGCCCACGTCATCCCAACAAATAGGAGATCGGCATTTTCGGCCATAAAACGCCTCAAAAGGAGCCATTTGTATACTTGCTTGATAGCTATTATTGTAAACAAACTCTATTAGTGATAAGTGGCCATCCCATGCTCCTCCTAGATTCATGACACAGGCTCTCAACATGTCTTCCAAAATTTGGATGGTTCTTTCTGACTATCCATCGATTTGGGGGTGGAAAGCTGTGTTGAAGTTAAATTTAGTTTCAAGAGCCTTATGAAGACTCTTCCAAAACTGTGATACAAATCTACTGTCTCTATCTGACACAATGGTAACTGGGACCCCATGCAACTTCACAATCTGCTCTATATATAAACCTGCTAATCTCTTTGAGGAAAAACCGACTCTAAAAGGCAAAAAGTGTGCTGATTTAGTTAGCCGGTCAACAATTACCCACACGGTATCATTACCTCGTAGGATTTTTGGCAAGCCAGTCACAAAGTCTATGGTGATATGCTCCCACTTCCATTAAGGAATAAGTAGAGACTGTAATGGTCCCGCAGGTCTTTGATGTTCTGCTTTTACCTGCTGACATACTAGACATCAAGCTACAAATTGAGCAATATCCTTTTTCATACCACTCCACCAAAAATGTTTCCTTAAATTCTGATACATCTTAGTGCCTCCTGGATGCATCGTATAAGCCGAGCTATAAGCCTCCTCTAAAATTTCATTTCTTAATTCTGGAGCTTTAGGGACACACAATTTGCTACCGAATTTTAAGGAACCATCCTCATGCACATGAAATTCGCCTTGAACACCAGACTCTATTGTTCCCCTTACCCTCTGTAATCTGAATCCTCTTTTTAAGATGACTTAATCCTCTCAATCAGTGTAGGTTGCACCATAAGATTAGCAAGTCGTACTTGAGGATCATGCAGTCGTACTTCAATTTCACATTTCTTCAAGTCCAACAAAATATTTCTTTATGTAGTGATCAGAGCCACTAATTTACTTGAAAAATTCTTGCTTAGAGCATCAGCCACAACAAAATAGTGTCTCCATATTTTTAAAGCAAAGATCACGGCTGCTAACTCCAAATCATGAGTAGGATAATTCAGCTCATATGATTTTAGCTGTCTGGAAGCATAGGCTATCACTTTCTCATTCTGCATAAGAACACAACCAAGGCCCCTGCGTGATGCATCACTATAGATGATGAAGCCTCCTGTTCCAGATGGAATGGCCGATATCAGAGCTATCACCAATCGTCTTTTCAACTCCTGAAAACTCTGCTCACAATCCTCCTTCCATTCAAATTTTACTTGCTTTTGGGTTAGGCGAGATAGAGGCATGGCAATACGAGAGAATCCCTCAATGAATCTCCGATAGTATCCCGCCATTCCCAAAAAGCTGCGCACCTCGGACACATTAGTATGTATACTCCAATCAACTACTGCCTCCACTTTCTTTAGATCGACAAAGATGCCATCCTTGGAGATTACGTGCCCGAAAAAGGTGATACTGTTTAACCAGAACTCACCTTTCTGCAACTTACCATAAAGCTTGTTTTCTCTAAGAGTTTGCAATACTATCCTCAAATGTTTCTCATACTCTTGTGGGCTTTTTGAATAGACTAGAATGTCATCAATAAATACTACCACAAATTGATCCAGGTAGGGTTTGAACACCCGGTTCATCAGATCCATAAAGGCTACCGGTGCATTTGTTAGCCCGAAGGGCATAACCAAAAACTCATAGTGTCCGTATCTAGTTCTGAATGCTGTCTTCGGTATGTCTTCAGCCTTTATTTTCAACTGATGATATCCGGAGCGTAGATCAAGCTTTGAAAAGACTTGTGCCCCTTGCAACTGATCGAACAAATCATCAATTCTTGGTAAAGGGCATTTGTTCCGCACTGTTACTCCATTTATTTCTCGATAATCTATGCAAAGTCGAAAACTGCCATCTTTCTTTTTCACAAATAGTACAGGAGCACCCCAAGGAGAGACACTAGGCCCGACGAAACCCTTGTCCAACAACTCTTGTAGTTGTTCCTTTAGCACTTTAATTCGGCTGGAGCCATCCGGTATGGGGCCTTAGAAATTGGTCCAGTGCCAAGAATCAAATCAATGGAGAATTCAACCTCTCTATCTGGAGGTAATCCTGGCAAATCCTCTGGAAAGACATCAGGGAATTTCCTCACAATAGGAATGTCTTCTAACTTGAGTTCTTCCAGCTAAGTGCCCATTATCACGACTAAGAATCCTTCACCACCTTTTCGAAGGAGTCGCTTAACCTATATGGCTGAGATTACTTTTGGCGGAGGTAACATCCTGTTACCACTAAAACTAAACTCTGGCTGGTCAGAAATTTGAAATTTTACTATTTTCTTGAAGCAGTCAATGGTGGCATGGTATGCTACCAACCAGTCCATCCCACGGATCAAGTCAAAATCCTTCATTTTTCTAGGACCAGTAAATCTATTTTCATCTTCCTGCCTCTAATATTCAAGATACAAACTTTGCAGATAGAGCTAACTAGAATTACATCTCCACTAGAGATGGAAACACAAAGTTCAATCTCTAATGGCATAGAAATCATTGTATTATTTCTTCTAACAAAATCGATGATACGAAAGAATGTGTAGCTCTAGGATCAATCAAAACATTAGCATTGATGGATGAGACCTTAATCGTACCTGTCACCACAGTGTTAGAGGCATTAGCATCCTGTTGTGTAAGAGCATAGACTCACCTTTGAGTTCTAGGCCTCTGCTGCCCTCCTTGTGGTTGTCCATCTTGAGTTACTCAATTTTCTGGAGCTTTCGAAATAGGCTGAGGTGTCTGTCGAGTCTGTTGCCCACTATTATTAGGGCAGATGTCCGCCCTGTGGCCCTGTTGGCCACACGAAAAGCAGTTCCCTTCGAACCAGTTGCAATCCTTTCAATAATGGGGGCCGCCACATCTATAGCATCTTATAGCACCCTTGTGTTGAGTTTTATCACTCGCAGTAGTTTGTTTCTTAGGCCTTGATTCGGTATTTCTGTCCTGCTCATTTTGAAAACCAACTTGTCTGTTCCTCTTTTTCATAATCTTTTCCCTCTCTTCTTGAGTGTCATTCAAGCCCCTTTCAACCACTAAAGCTTTATTAACCACATCCTTGTAAGAATGGAGCTCAAAAGTGGATACATGCCATCTGATTCGGGCTTTAAGTCCGCTTTTAAACTTCTCAGCTCGCTCACCTACATTCTCCACCTGTCCTGGAGCATATCTAGCCAGTTCCTCAAACTTTGCAGTATACTCAGTGACCGTCATGTTCCCCTGCTCTAACCGGGTAAATTATCAAAATTTCTGTCATCTCACGCTTCGGGGAACATACCTGTCACGAAAGATCTCCTTAAATTCTTCCCAAGTCAAAGATGTAGCATTTTGTCCCAATTTTCCTCTTTTCACATTCCACCAAATATCCGCTTCCCCCAGCAGCATAAACGTAGCAAAAGTGACTCTATCCCCATCTGG
This sequence comes from Phoenix dactylifera, assembly GCF_009389715.1. NCBI lineage: Eukaryota > Viridiplantae > Streptophyta > Magnoliopsida > Arecales > Arecaceae > Phoenix > Phoenix dactylifera. The sequence continues at coordinate 12,062,859 of NC_052395.1, forward strand.
GTACCTTAGGGCATTGAAAACTTTTTCCATTTCGTTCAGCCAAGTCTTGGCCTCTAAAGGATCAAAAGTGCCTTTAAAAGTTGAAGGTGCAAACTTTTTGAATTTAGCCAAACTAACATGATGTTCCTGCCAAATTACAGCCCCCTATAGATGCTGAGGAGACACTTGTTGCTGGTGTTGTAGTTGTTGCTGCTGCAAGTACTGCTGCATAAAGTGTTGTTGTTGTTCCATGAAGCGTTGTTGCATCTTCATCATTCTCATCATGTCTGATCGGGAAGCAGCTTGTTGTTGCTTCATTGCTTGCATCATCTAAGAAGCACTTAGTAGTTCATTAGGCTGAATTACAGGCTCACCCGAGTTCCTATCCCTGGAGTTTCCGGGGTTTCCATCTCTGGAGCACTACCAACTGGGTTGACGTGGTGTTCCTGCTGGTGCGTACTCCTAGCCGGCGACGGTGGACCACCTTCTTGTTGTTCGAAGGGCGTCCAAGTAGCGGAGCCATCGGCAAAGCGAGTCGGCCTCCTATTATGCCCATGCCCACTCCCTCGTGCCATATCAACCTACACAAGTTACTTTTAATATCTTAAGATTGCAAACAGAAATATATCTAGAGTGTACTTAAATAAATCATTAGATATTTTTCCCCCACTCACACTCACTCGAACCTAATCCCTACGATACTTAAACCTTAAGCTCTGATACCACTCTGTCACACTTCGAACCCAGCACCCGGGTCCAGTACGTGACCGGCCGCAGGAGCCCTAGAGCAGTGACGTAAAGATCATGCAAGGCTTAAGATGAACAAAAATCTAATAAATCCATAATTAATTAATTAATTCAAATAGACAAATCCAACATGTCCAGATAATCAAATTGGTTCAAATGCTCATCATCATCAAAGAAAGATAAACTAACTAGCTATCTAATAACTCTGTGTTGCCCAAGGTGACAACCCAAGAGGGGGGGGGGTGAATTGGGTTTTCTAAAAATTGTGTTTCCTAATTTTTACTTTAAATTGAATGCAGTGATAAATTAAGCTAGAGCAATTATGATATGGCTTTAGGGCGCAATTGATCCTAGATTAAGTTATAGTTGTATGATCAATTTAATCTATGTGAATGGTAAGAATAGAGCAAAAGCTAAGCAAGTTCTAAACAATCTCTTATAATCAATTAGGAAATAAAGCTAGAGATATTACACAATCAAGTATGTATGTAAAGCATGAAACGCACGAAATACGGCATCACAAACACAAAGATGTATAGTGGTTCGGCGCACCCCAGCACCTACATCCACTTCCCAAGACCTCTTGGGAATTTCACTATAATCCCTCAGATTACAGCCGGTTGTTTTACAAGCTCACAACCCAACTTGTTGTTTTGCGAGATCACAACGAACTCGGTCGGTTTTCACAGGCTCACCGACTAGAACCAACCGATTGTTTTCACGGGTTCACAATCCAACCCAGTTGGTTTTCCCAAAGTCTCACCAACCACAACCTTACAATGATTGTTTTTCGGGTTCACAATCAACCCAGTTGGTGTTCCCAAAGACTCACCAACCACAACCTTACAATGTTGGTTTTATACTTGGCTCACCAACAAACCTTAACCCCTTGATTCAATCCCTTGATTGAATCAAGTTACAAGATATTAGACTAACAATTTGAAACAAATACAAGCTTCTTAAACAAGCAAATATAGCAATGTAAACAAGTAGAGTAAAGAGAAGCCCTCAAACAAGTTTTGAAGATGAAGGAACTTGGCTTCTTCTTTACTTGACCCTCTTCTGATTTGGCACGAGGTAGAGGATCACTGAGGCAGTACACAGTTGGAGAGGAAGCTTTGGGATTCACTCGGATGCTCTTCTTCTCTCTCTTTTGCTTTGAATGGACCTTTTGTGCTTTTGGGAGATTTCTCTTGAAATCTCTTTTCTAAGTATCTCTCCCACTTCCATACCTTCTCCCCTAGCTCTCCTCTTGATTTTATAGCTTTAGATGGCGTGGAAACAAAAATCTAGCCGTTAGAGACAAAAATAGAGCCGTTGTGCACAGTCTGTACCTCCTGACAATATATCCGTTGGGGTCGGAGTCGACTCGCTCGATCTGGAGTCGACTCGGCTGTTGCCGGAGTCGACTCATGCTTTACTGGAGACGACTCGCCAACTGTTCAAAATTTGAATTAAAGTGCTTTCACGACTTGGAGTCGACTCGGGCCAGATCTGGAGTCGACTCGGCTGTTGTCTGGAGATGACTTGGCACTGTTGAGGACAACTTGTTCTCAGAATTCCAGAGATCAAATTTTTCTTTGTTCTCTCGAGTCCACTCGGATCATCTTGGAGTCGACTCGGCTCTCAGAGCCCGAAAACTGATCCTCTGTCTTTCAAGTAGAACTGTCTCGGAGTTGACTCACACTTTCTTGGAGTCGACTCGGCTGACTTGGGGTCGACTCGTTCACAGTGTTATTCTTTGATCTTCTGTCTCTCAATCTGCTTTCCTCTGAGAGTCGACTCTTGCACAATTAGGAGTCGACTCGCCTGACTTCGGAGTCGACTCGTGGTCCTCTGGAGTCGGCTCGGTTGCAGGGTCTAAAATTCATTGTTCTGTCTTTCTTCTGTTACTCTTTTGAGTCGACTCGGAAACGTCGGGAGTCGACTCGGCATGTATCGGAGTCGACTTGAATTTTCCAGGAGTCGACTCGAGGACTATTCTTTTGAATTTTTCTTTAGAATTTGCTCCTCCAACTTGAATACTTTAAACTTGAAACTTGGGCCAATAAAGTGTGGCTTTCTTCCAACTCTTCTTGAGAGCTTTTGAGGCCTTCTTGTGTTTTCCAACTTGCTATGTTCCTTGCAAAACAAATTATCTTTCTTCTTGCAACACAAACATTAGTATTTATACTTCAAGGTTTTGTAATCATCAAAATCAATCTTTAAATCAATCTTTGGGTCATCAGTCTCCCCCTTTTTGATGATGACAAAACTTGGAGTATATGCAATATAAAATATATTGTGTTCTAGAAGTAATGCATAGCTAAGTTGCATGAAGTAGAAAATATATATCTTTAAAATATACTTCATGATAATGCTTTAGATTTAATCAACTTAACATAATCAACGCATAAAGCATTATGAGCATATACTCAGATATTTCTCCCCCTTTTTGCAACATCAAAAAGGTTGCAAGATAATGAAACATTAAGCACAAAGATAATGATACTCAAATATTTCTTTTCCTTATAGTACTCTGATTTTCAGTTAATGCATGTCAAATTATTGCAAGAATATGAATCATATAACTCAAGGCAATAATGTCAGAATAAGATTAATTAGCATAGATCAGAGCCAATTAAGATGATTTCAGAGCAAATTATGATGAGAGCACATCGAATGTGATTCCAAAGATAGTTTTCAAATCAAGTGCAGGTGAAAATTAATTCAAGGAGTATCAAGAATGATATTCAAAGAAAGCACGAATGGAAATCTAATAATTTTGCCCAATATATTAAGTATTTTAGCAACATGAGAGCAATTTAATCAAATTTTTTTTTTTGGAGTATAATAGCAATATATTAAGTATGATTTCAAAGTTCTTTTATTCCTTTAAAAATAAGAACATTTTGATACATATAATAATGAATTGGCACAAAATTGAAGTTCTAAAGAGCAAGCCAATAAGAACTCATTAGTGAATTCCAAAATAGATTTTCTAAGAGATACTCAATGAAATTCAACATTATTCCAATAAGAACTCATTAGTGAATTCCAAAATAGATTTTCTAAGAAATACTCAATGAAATTCAATATTATTCTCCCCCTTTTTTTTTATAAAATTAGAGGATCTTAAGATCAACTATTTGAATTGCAATTTGGTTCATGATTGATGCATAAGATATATTAACCAAATAACAAGCCTCAAGGTGTATCATAAAGATTTTCATATTTTAATTTCAGATGATATATATTAGAGAGTATTAGGATCACTTTTCATTTAGTATTCTTTCTCTCTTCTTTAGTTATGGATTTATGCGATTAAGTTCCATATGATCTCTTTTCCTGAGATTTTCTTTCTCCCCCTTAATTGAGCATTCCACTTAAGAGTTTAGAATTAGAAGATAATGTTCAATAAGATTTTCAATCTCGAAAGTAAATTTTCTATAAGTTTCAGGATATGTTCATAAAGCTCAAGGTTTGAGATAAGACAACCTTTATAGAACTCATCTCAAGGTATAAGCTTATTATATAATAAAGCAAGTCATGCAATATAAGGAGGTTCATCAAAATCAATCCATAAAACATTCAAGATATTCATCAAATGGATGTAACCTTTTGTATTTAGATTGAATATCTAAAGCTCCCCCTCAAAAGATGCACCCTTTTTTTTTAATCATTCTATAATATCAAGAATGTAGAGTGATCTAGAATTTTTCAAAATTTATAGCAATCACTCTTTTTTATCTTCCAAGAACAAGTTATGCTTTTTCTTAATCTTTGAGAAAATGTATAGAAATATTAATCAGAAAATGATTCATTTGAAGCTCAATTTTTTTCAAAAGCATTTACATGTTTTGTCTTTTAAGAATTATTTGAGTGAGTTGAAATATTTCTAGCTTTAAGATCATTCACTCTTTTTAAAATTATATATATATTTTGATGGAAGTCTTTAAGAATGTAGGAGAGAAAAACATATAGATGATCATTGAAGTATATATATTTATAGAACTCAATTTCTTAATCATAGTTTTTTAGCAATGTATACATGAAGCACAATAAATCTTTTCAATATCAAAATAAAATCATATATTTAAAAATATTTGTTTGCAATCAAGATCATCGAAAGACACATCATTTAGACCAATATTTGTACACTTTAAAGATAAGAAATGATATGTTTCAGATGCGTATCGGGGCAAACAATCAAGACATCAGAATTATTCTATTTTTCTTAAACTGTAGTTTTGATCTAGAAATCATATTGAGTTTAAGCTTTTATACAAAATCAGATTCTGAATTTTATAAAGATTTTCAATAGAGGCTTTCAAAATTATAATTTGAGATATATATCTTCCACATTGTAGCTCATCTTAAATCATTACGATTGAAAACATATATTTCAAATATATAAGTGCATATTCAGAATATTTGTATTTAATGTTGAGTTTTGGTACGAATTAGAACATTATATACCAAAGTTAGGCAAGTTGAAAGATAAAACAAAATCAATTCATTTTGCCTAAATAGAGATATCCTTCTCTTCTCCTTTTTACAAATTTATTCAACTTTCAGATTTCAAAGAAGATTGTGAACAACAAATCTGAAAATTTTTTTCAATAATACCATAAAATAATTTTATGTAGTGTTTCAAACATTCAATCAAATTATCCAAGCATGGAGCATTACAAAATATTGAGAACCCATAATTCAAAACATCATGCCACATGCAAAATATATTATGTGTTAAGTCATGCATTAAAATATTAAGAATAAGCATGTCAAGGATCAAAATCAATTCTTTTCAAATAAGCTCCCCCTATTTAAGTATAAGGTTCCACTGATTTCATCCTTAAGGTGTGTTTCCAAGTGATTAAAACTTGACTTGATTCTTCTTATATACTTTCATTTACTTTGTCATTCATTTACTCTTTTTTTTTTGAATTTCTTTTCTTAACCAATTAACGAATATTTTGATATTGTTTTTCGTTTTTACTTTCTTATGCTCTATACTCTATTTGCTCCCTATCCGATGGAGTTGAAAGGGGCACGAGGTACTACCACTAGCCTTCCTCTTGTGCCGTCTCTAATATATCCTACACCGAATAGTTGGGTCAAATAGTGCCGGGTACTACCACTAGCCTTCCCATTAGCACCATCCCTATAATGAGCAATATAGAAAGGTTACAATGTTCACTTCAAACTCTCCTTGTTTAAGTATAATTAATTACGGATTTTATTCCTTCCAAAAGAATGCTCACACAAGTCTCACAAATGTGCCGAATATATCATGCTTGTTTTGCTTTTCCTTAAGATTGGAGTATTTGCCTTTACTTAGATTTTACTTCTCTTGAATAATGTTCATTTTCTTTTCTTTATCTCTCTCTCTTTTTGTTATTCTCAAGTAATTTACATGAAAGAGCAGAATAAAGAAATAATCTTATGTATCATATAGATGTATATCATGCAAACAACATTTTCATTATGCTTAAGGATTTATGGCTTCTCACAAGTTATTTTAAATTAAAATTTTAAGCATAAACTTGTGTATTTCATGGTTATGATATAGGCAAAGATATATTTTAGTTTGGGCAAACCATGAAACACTTTCTAAAAGCATAAGTCAATCAATACATATATAGACATGATATCAAGAAATTAATAATTAAAGACTATAATCATGCCATAATAAGATTTAAATTATTGACTTTTCTCAGCTAATTTATGAGAGAGGTATCTAAAACTACCGATTCATTCTGCATTCTTCAAGTCAAATACCTACTAGATTTCTTATGTGTAAACTTTTGGCTGAAGAAAGTTCCCTTTTTTGTTTGCATGTGAATGTTTATTGTATCTTATGTGGAGGTATCTTTCAAGTTGAAATCTCTCATTTTCTTGCTTAAGGATCGTGCATTATTAACAAAATCTTTTTTTTTCTTGAAGAAAAGTCATTAGTTTCTTCAAGATACAAAACATTCATACAATATATTTTTTTAACTAGATGACTTAACATAAGATATGACAATAATTGAATGTTGAGTCACTTTACTCAAGAGATTGCCTAAATATAAGCAAGCACATGTCACTTGAACTAAAGAGATACTTTCATTAACCAAGATGGTTCAAGGACAAGCATGTGAGGCAATAGGAAGATTCATCAAGGTCAAATCAATTTCTTGTTTTCAGAATCAATTTAGCTTAGATTCTATTTGCTTAAGATAATTATCAATAAGTCATGCTAGCTAAGTTTTAATCAGATTATCTTAAACAGTTGTTTTTATCAAAATTTAGATTATGATTCATTTGTTATCAATAAAATATGATTCATTAGAGTTAGATTGAAGTCTTGTACAAGGGCACATAATGAGCATACAATCTGGTCTACTAACTGTATGATAAAATAATTATTCTATCATGCTTCAATACAGCTTTAAAACAATAGATCTACCTTGCTCATCCTTTTCAAATTCTACAAGATGGGGTCATAGACATACCTTCTTCATGCCAATCTTCTATAGGAGTTTTTTTGTGGACTAACTTTGGTCAATAAAGATCCTCTTTCTTGTTTGTCTTAATTTGGAGTTCGAGAGAAAATGTTAATTCATTCATCATACATATTTCAAACTCACCTTGCATGAGCTTAGTAAAATCTTCGTAAAAATCTTCATTAGTAGAACCAAAAGTGATGTCATCAATGTATACTTTGAGCAAATCACAAATTTGATGCATAGATTTATTACTATTACTTTCTATCAAAAAGTTACTCAAGCTTTTATATCATGCTTTTGGTGCTTGTTCCAAATCACATATTGCTTTATCATATTTGTAATGAGTGTTTTCAAATAAGGTGGTTATTTTACATAGATCTCCTTTTTTTAATGAAATAACCACATAGGAGTGCATTCTACACATTCATTTGACAGAATATAAAGCTCATAAAGCAAACAAATGATAATGGTGATCTTTACTTTTAATCATGCAAGAATTTTATTAAGATCTAATTCATCTTTTCTTGATTGAATCTTTTAGTAGTCACCAATTTTTCTTCATTAAGTGCATTTCTGAAGAACTCAATTTGGTTCTAATTATTAACAAGTTTTTATATTTCATCGGCAAGATTTCAAATTCTATCTCCTTTTAAAAAAATGATTTAGTTTAACTTGACCAATTATAATCTTGTTCATTCTTAAGTATTTTAGTTTCAGATTGTTATATGTAAGCAAAGAGATTAACCATATACATATATAATCTAATTTTAGTGACTTGATGAAAGATCATTAGTCTCATAAAAAATAAATTGATATTTCTACAACTAGGATCTTTTCATTGAATATTCTATATGCATTGCTTGATGAATGATATCCAAAGACAGAAGTATCTTTATCAGATTTGGCATTATTTCATAAGAACATATCAAGCATAATATGTACGACTGAAAAATATGAAAGATATGCAATAGTTCATTTTCTATTTTTCAGAAGATCAAAAGGAGTTTTCATCAAAAATAGATCTAATAGAAACCATATGTATGACAAGCAGTGATAATAGCTTTTAACAAAAATCATTTAAGTAGATGACTATCATACACCATTGTCTTTTTCATTTCTTCAAGAATTCTATTAACCCTATTTTACTTATGGTGTCCTGGGTGCTGAAATAATTGTATTCAATATTATTTTCTGTATAAACTTTATCAGAATTTTGGTTTTCAACACTGTGCCATGATACTCTATCTTCATAGTTTGGAAACCTTTTTCATTTGAAACACTTTTATAAGATTTAGCAAATACAGAAGATACTTCAATTTTATTTGCCAAGAACAAATCCAATGTAAGCTTTTGAAAATTTAGTGATGGAAACAACATCTTTAGATTTAGAAATTGATTCTTGTTTGTTTCCTTAGTTAACATGCATAGCAAACTTTGACCTTGCAGAAGATAATCTAAGTAAACCAATGACAAGGTCTTTTGAAATTAGGTCCATACTAGCATAAGTTAATTTTATATGCCAAAAAGAATTCTTTGATCTTAGTATTTATAATGCATATATTCAAAGATATACCAAGTACACATTCTTATGTTTATGATCAATAAAAATAATACCATGGATAAAAACTCTCAATCAAGCATATAGAGAATTCATAGAGTTATTCTTAATAAATTGATTAATCATTTAGCAACTTATCCAACAATAAGTAAAGTATAACATAGAAAGATGGATTGATTTGGATATATTTTCTTTTCATACCAAAAATATCACTTATATCACAAAAATGATTAATACTTGCAAGTTATGTTTTAATCAACTAATAAAATAATTTCAATACGAGAGGATGCAAAAATTACTTATTTCATTATTTCTTTCATTTTAATCACTCTTCTTAATTACATTTTAAATTCAATTCTTTAACACGTGTCTAGAGCACCCATTGTTTAGATAACATCTTTCATTAGAACCTTGGATAGCTAGACATACTTGCTGAAAAATAATCATATTTTCAACTTAGGAACCCAAGCTCTTTTGGATCCTTGTAGGTTAGCTATAATTGTTCCTTTTGGAACCCATATTTTCTTAATAGCTATTTTGTCCATAAATTTGCAGATTTTAGGATTACAAGGAATGTATTTCTGTATCCTCTTGTTGAATTTAACAAACATAGATCTAACATAAGTAGTAGATAAACTTTCAGTTTTCTGTTTTTGCCTTTTAGGTTCATCAAATTTATAATGTATAGATTTAGGAACAATAGAAGATATTTTACTTAGTTTTTGTTCCTGTTTATCAGTATTATAAGAATCTGTTTTAGAATAATTAGAACCTGTTTTAACAAACATATTCTTGAAAGATTTTTGGGTGTACCAAGGTTGATATCCTAATCCAACTTTATCAAATTCAGCTCTTTGATTATTTATCATTAGGATCAATTTTTCAGAGCTGAAGGTAAATCTTTCAACAACAGGTTTTAATTTGTCAACTTCTTTAGTTAATCTTCTGTTATCTTCTGAAAGTAATTCATTGTTTTTCTTAAGTTTATCATGGCTTTCAGTGAGAAGTTGATTTCTTTGATTTAGTTCTTTATTTTCTTTAATTAAGATTTTAGTTTTATTAGTTAATTTCAGTTTTTCATCTATTAGGATTTGATTTTCATTCTTCAAGTTCTTGTTCTTAGAAATAAGTTTCTTATATTCTAAATACAAATCAGAAAAGGCATCGTGAAGTTCATCAAATGTAAAATTGCTTTCAGTTTCAGCATGTACCTCATGTGCCATGAAGCATGGATTTGCAATATGATACTGCTCTTCTTCTACACATGATGTTTCAGATTTGTTAGTGCATTCATATTTGATTTCAAGCATATTCCATATATCTTTAGCAGTCATGCAAGAAGATATGCAATTAAACTCATTCCTATCTAATGTACAATATAATAGGTTCATGGCTTTTGAATTTTGTTGAGCCATTTTCTCATTATGATTAGTGTTTGTGTGTGTTCCATTGACTATAATGCTCCATAAATTATAATCAAGTGATTGTATGAAAATGCGCATGCGTGCTTTCCAATGTGTATAGTTTATGCCATTAAATAGTGAAGGTGTATCAATTAATTGTCCTTTTCCTAGAAAACTATCTATTTGAGTTGTCATGATCTTTGGCTCTTGATCGTGAGATCAATAATTAATCTTAGAGCACCTGCTCTGATACCACTTGTTGCCCAAGGTGACAACCCAAGAGGGGGGGTGAATTGGGTTTTCTAAAAATTGTGTTTCCTAATTTTTACTTTAAATTGAATGCAGTGATAAATTAAGCTAGAGCAATTATGATATGGTTTTAGGGCACAATTGATCCTAGATTAAGTTATAGTTGTATGATCAATTTAATCTATGTGAATGGTAAGAATAGAGTAAAAGCTAAGCAAGTTCTAAACAATCTCTTATAATCAATTAGGAAATAAAGCTAGAGATATTACACAATCAAGTATGTATGTAAAGCATGAAACGCACGAAATACGGCATCACAAACATAAAGATGTATAGTGGTTCGGCGCATCCCAGCACCTACATCCACTCCCCAAGACCTCTTGGGAATTTCACTATAATCCCTCAGATTACAGCCGGTTGTTTTACAAGCTCACAACCCAACTTGTTGTTTTGCGAGATCACAACGAACTCGGTCAGTTTTCACAGGCTCACCGACTAGAACCAACCGATTGTTTTCACGGGCTCACAATCTAACCCAGTTGGTTTTCCCAAAGGCTCACCAATCACAACCTTACAACGATTGTTTTCCGGATTCACAATCAACCCAGTTGGTTTTTCCAAAGGCTCACCAACCACAACCTTACAACGTTAGTTTTATACTTGGCTCACCAACAAACCTTAACCCCTTGATTCAATCCCTTGATTGAATCAAGTTACAAGATATTAGACTAAGAATTTGAAACAAATACAAGCTTCTTAAACAAGCAAATATAGCAATGTAAACAAGTAGAGTAAAGAGAAGCCCTCAAACAAGTTTTGAAGATGAAGGAACTCGGCTTCTTATTTACTTGACCCTCTTCTGATTTGGCACGAGGTAGAGGATCACTGAGGCAGCACACAGTTGGAGAGGAAGCTTTGGGATGCACTCGGATGCTCTTCTTCTCTCTCTTTTGCTTTAAATGGACCTTTTGTGCTTTTGGGAGATTTCTCTTGAAATCTCTTTCCTAAGTATTCTCTCCCACTTCCATACCTTCTCCCCTAGCTCTCCTCTTGATTTTATAGCTTTAGATGGCATGGAAACAAAAATCTAGCCGTTAGAGACAAAAATAGAGCCGTTGTGCATAGTCTGTACCTCCTGACAATATATACGTTGGGGTCGGAGTCGACTCGCTCGATCTGGAGTCGACTCGGCTGTTGCTGGAGTCGACTCATGCTTTACTGGAGACGACTCGCCAACTGTTCAAAATTTGAATTAAAATGCTTTCACGACCTGGAGTCGACTCGGGCCAGATCTGGAGTCGACTCGGCTGTTGTCTGGAGATGACTTGGCACTGTTGAGGACGACTTGTTCTCAGGATTCCAGAGATTAAATTTTTCTATGCTCTCTCGAGTCCACTCGAATCATCTTGGAGTCGACTCGGCTCTCAGAGCCCGAAAACTGATCCTCTGTCTTTCAAGTAAAACTGTCTCGAAGTTGACTCGCACTTTCTTGGAGTCGACTCGGCTGACTTGGGGTCGACTCGTTCACAGTGTTATTCTTTGATCTTCTGTCTCTCAATCTGCTTTCCTCTGAGAGTCGACTCTTGCACAATTAGGAGTCGACTCGCCTGACTTCGGAGTCGACTCATGGTCCTCTGGAGTCGGCTCGGTTGCAGGGTCTAAAATTCATTGTTCTGTCTTTCTTCTGTTACTCTTTTGAGTCGTCTCGGAAACGTCGGAAGTCGACTCGGCATGTATCGGAGTCGACTCAAATTTTCCAGAAGTCGACTCGAGGACTATTCTTTTGAATTTTTCTTTAGAATTTGCTCCTCTAACTTGAATACTTTAAACTTGAACTTGGGCCAATGAAGTGTGGCTTTCTTCCAACTCTTCTTGAGAGCTTTTGAGGTCTTCTTGTATTTTTCCAACTTGCTATGTTCCTTGCAAAACAAATTATCTTTCTTCTTGCAACACAAACATTAGCATTTATACTTCAAAATTTTGTGATCATCAAAATCAATCTTTAAATCAATTTTTGGGTCATCACTCTGAAACTCGTGCTCTGTGCGCAACCCATCCATGTATGCATCCTGCAACTCTGAAAGAAGAAAGAAAAAGGAGGGTGAGCTTTACAGCCCGGTAAGAACCCCTACACATCCATACCAACACAATAGTAATATAAATTTGAAAACCACGACAAATCGATGCACATTTCATGAAATCATAAACCGGCTATCAAAAGTCTCAAATAATCAATATAAGTATGTACGTCAAACATCAATAAAAGTCCAGTCACATAAGAATGATATAGCATATGATAGCTCATAAATATTCATTACTGTGTTCAATGCTTTTTTATTTCTTTCCATTCTATATTAATTTGATCCGAATCAATTATCTTTCCGACTTTGGGCCAAATTCCGGTCACGTTTTCAGCCCGTGATGGGGCAAACCAACAGTGTCACACTTAGAGCCTATGACGGGCAAACCAATAGTGTCACACTTAGAGCCTGTGACGGGCAAACCAACATTGTCACACTTAGAGCCTGTGACGCGCAAACTATTAGTGTCACACTTAGAGCCTGTGACAGGCAAACCAACATTGTCACATTTAGAGCCTGTGACGGGCAAACCAATAATAACGAGACGGCCCAAAGTCAAAGTTCATTTAATCAATTTCACATCCACACACACCAATCCTTTTTTATTTACAGCTATAGACTAATCCGGTCACGTTTCCAGCCCGTGATGGGGCAACCAATAATAACAAGGTTAGTCTATAGCACCACATCCATAAATCCAATTATGCAGGTGTAGGTTATGCACATACATACATCATAATATCAATCACAAGCCAACACAATCAAAATATAATTTAATATAAACTATTTTGATTTATTTGGTTCATAGCATATTAATTTGGATCATAGCATATCATATATATACAAGTATAAAAATATTTATATCATGCAGGATTGGCGTACAAGGATTCTTACCCTTTGTTGAAAACTCAGACAGACGAATCACCCGCTCTTACGGCGATCTATGAACCGGAATGCGCAAAATCCTGCTCAACGTCCTCTCGTCCAACAGATTGTTCCCCTACAGCACCAAGTCAATATTAAAAATTTACCCAAGATATATGACAACCCAGGACCCTCAAAACAATGATCTCTTCGAATCTAAGTTTAGAGAGAGAACCCCAACTAGAGAGATAAACTAGAGAGAGAAGAGAAGGGCAAAGAAAGAGGAGAGAACCGAGTGGCTATTCCTCCCTCTCTCCCTTTCTCCTTTCTATTTCATCCCTGTGGGCGGTGGCAGTAGCCACATGTGGCCGACGACCCAGCGGTCGACGGCCCCAATGTGGTGCCGGCCATGCGCCGATCGGCGGCGGTAGGCCACACGCCACCCCCGGCGATGAGCTACCGAACGGAAGGAGGAACAAGCAACCGGGGGCTCCTTGGTCTCCAAATCCAATGGCTCGCCGGCCGGATTCAAGAGAAACAAGGACTTGGAGACTGAAGAAAAAGAAGGGATGACTCACCTTGCCTCCGGCGAGATCCTCTCGACCGGATCGACAACGAATGCTCTAATCCTTCCCGCGGCAAGCTTAGAACTCCAATCTTCCCTCTTTTCCCCTTTTTTTTTTGTGTGTGTGTGGAAGGGCTCTCGGTTGATGCCCTAGTAAGAGAGGAAGGAGGTCTTTTGTGGCATTAACCCAAATATGGTAGGGTTTGATCACCCTAAATCTCTCCTTCCGGTGGATTCGAAAGGAGGGGAAAGAGATTCAAAACAGGGGAGGGAGAGACGATCGGGAGTCTTCTCTCCCTATTTTTCTTGTGATAGGCTGCCTTTGCTCAGAGGCCGGCCCACCCAACATGTGGGCCTTTACACCCATTTCCCCCTTTGATCGCAAGAATAGTTTCACTCAGGATCATGCTTTATGCTAGGTATGAAACCAATAAAACTCATTCCACAACAAATTTTAGAAGTCTCTTAAACCAACACAGGCCAACACAAACTATCTTTTCGCAGATAAACAACGGCCTCCTTAAACATCCAAAGACGAGTTCAAGCAACTAATATGCAACACAATGTTTGTTTCTGGATTTTCTCAAGAAGCGTCATTTTTCCTATTTGATTTCTTTTTCTTTTTTTTTCTGTAAGTCAGAAAAAAATTACACTATTCTAGTATAGATACATATGTGCAATCAGAAAACAAAATATTCAAAAATTGAAGCGGCCGATCAGCTGTAGAATCCCATAATAGTCTCAGCATGGTTGGCTACATAAAATGCCATCCAATCTGCCGTACTATTGGCTTTTTTTTTTTAGATATGTGATGCTTCAAAAGTAAGCAATGCACCACTGACAGTCTAGTAGTTTTCTTTTTCTTTAAGGACTTGGGGACAAGCATCATGCATAGTAGTAAGAAAAATGTAATCCTTCTACCTCCATTTTAATTTACATAGCAAGTCAAGCTTGAATAGGGCTAAGGTATGCTAAATCATTCCCTGCAGAGGAACTAACATACATCTCTGATAGAAAATTTATCTTCCATTTCAGTTTAAGAATATGAAACAACTTTCAAGAAATACCAGCTATCTGTTCATCAGAGACTGTCATTGAGCAGAAACCTCGGAGCACTTGAACAAGCCAGACAGTAGTCTCAATAGAGCTTAATATAACTTGTGCATTCACATGCTTAATCATCATTGCAAGATAAGATTGTATTAAACCTTCCATCATAAGAGAAATGGGAATCAGGCTTACAACTGGAAGGGTTTGGTTGGAATGGTGGTTTACCAAAGCATGACTATCGGTTAGGGAATTTTACCGAACAGCCGGTGTGCGTGATTTAACTGTCTACCTGCCAACCCATTCATTGAGAAGGAGTTGGGAAAGGCCTTTGGGAGTTGGACGGGGCGAACCCATCGGCTATGGATATTGAAATGGGCTCACAATTGTTTCCTTTGGGCGGACCTCACCGGACCGGGCCAGGCCTACTTAATTTTGGGCTTGAGATTGACCCATATATTGCAACCTTGTTTCTCAAATTTTTTAATTCAAAAAAATCTAATTAGATTACTTTCTTGGAAATTTTCAACAAAAAAGATTCAAACAATTCTAGAGCCAAAGAGGAAAAGAAATCTTCCAAATTTCCATGATTACAAATATAACAAGAGTCTTACCTTCTAAAAGTTCCAAATATGCAGACATTTTATCCATCATAGAAAACCATAAAGCTTATCTACATCAGGATTCTTAAACTATATAAATCGCTTAACTCCTATTATTGTATTCAAAAAATAGTTCAGAATACTTTCTAAGAGAGTAGATTTCAACAAAAAGATTCTAATTAAGCTATTGGAATCCAAAGGGAAAGCTCTCCCCAAGTAGGGATGCCTGTGAATTCAAGACAGGCAAGGGCGTCTAGTTTCGCTAACTAACTAAGGTGAATAATTTCATATCAAAATTACCATATAAGAAACTTATAAATAATCTTTGTAAGAATTTAATTATTTTTATATTAAAATAATTTTGAGTATGTGAATGCAATTTACAGTTAGATTATAGATGTTTAATCTACTAATATTCAGTATATCACATGCAAATGAGCAGACTTGGATCTTTCTCAAGAGCAATTTCAAGAGAAATGGCTACTTAATTTGCTTTTTGTCATGTCCCATGTGACTCCAATTTGACGTCTCCTAAGGCATTCGTTGAACCACTAGCTGAAAGCTCCGGGCATATTAATATACATATATTACATGCAAGTGAGGTAATGCCATCACATTAGAACTTCGACTTCTAAACAGGTTAGATATCTGACGCGACCAAACCCACTCGCCCTTTTCCCACTTCAGGGGCCCACAACTCCGGCCACTTGCCTGTACCGTTAAGTGCCACTTGAGGTCGATATATATATATATATATATGTATGTATGTATGTATATGGTACAACTTGTATTTGTGCTCTTCCTTCAATTTTAACACTGATCTTCTTGCCCCTCAACGCAACTTAGGATAGTGGAACATGCTGACAGGAAATACACTCCTTACAAGCCTGCTGCTAGTAGTAGTTAGAGCTCTTGATTTAGTCCGTGGTACTCTTTGCTTAACTTGTATATGCTTGGTTAATGAATTAAGGCTTGAGATTTTACCTTATTCTTTCTTTAAAAAGTAAATAAATAGATAAATAAATAAATAAAAATTATGTTATATATCTACAGTATTTTTTTAGAAAGAGAGAGAAAATAATTAGAAGAGGATATAGCTAAAACTATCTAAGTTATAGAAGTATAATTAGTTTGTACAAGTAATTTTTTTCTTGCAGTTCGGGTCATATTTTTCGCGCGAAAGATGATATATCACACCATGGACGGATGTCAAAGCAATCTGAACTTTCTTATTTATCTACCAGTATAAATTTCGAAGCGACTATTGCGCGATCCAATGATGGATTTGAGCAAAAGAAGAGGAATCGTTCCTTCATGCAAAAGATACAACTTCTATCTATTCTTTCAGCATTCAAATAAGCTTATTCACATTTAAATAAAGTTGCTTCATGTAACCAAGTCAGGATAGCTTGTATTACTTTTTTTTTTTTTTGAAAGTTTCAAATGAGGTTACCTAGATGTTCAATATGACCTTACAAACCCAGCTAGGGAAGTCATTTTAGACCAAACGAATTTTCTCTACACTGATAGGTACTCTTCAAGCTCCAACCTCTCACATCGTCCTCTCCCTTTTCTTTCCTTCCTTTTACTAATGGCTTGTGCTCGGAGATGTGGCCACTTTTCTTTGCCTTCACCATCCAGTAGAGATTTGTAGAACCGCTGCTGAGGAGACTTCAAGCCACGGTCTTGTTTGACAGCACTTGTTTCCAAGACGGCATCATCATATGCACATACTTTTTCTCCTCGGCAAACAAGGTTCAGGCCCACAGCTCACGTAAAAAAAAAATTAAAAGAAAGAAAGAAAGAAAAAATCTCCACCTTTTCCCCGTAACAACGCCCACACATAAAAAGTTGATGGAGACCACCTCCTAACCCGGGCGCCAACTCACAGGAAAGACAGACATTTTGTACGCTTTGGAGACTCTCAATCGAACGCGGAATAAAATTAGGAAGGCTGTCCCTTTTCCCTGCGATTTGAGAGGGATGCAAGATTGGGTTGCCATGTGCATGCAAGCCAATTTGAGAGGGATGCAAGATTGGGTTGCCATGTGCATGCATGCCAGGCCCATGCACATGTAGTCATCCATGCGAGGATTTCAATCACATTCTGAAGCATGCTATTTTCTGATTATATGGGGCGGATGTGTGGATGTTCTCTCTGACATAATTAGATCGAGAAGGTCATATGTGTGTGTGTGTGTGTTCTTCTTAGATTTGAGTGGATCAAGATCTAGAAGAGATTTGGACTACTGAAGAGGTCTTTGTACATGTGTTTTGGTGACAAAGTGGAGGAAGAAGAAAGATCAAAAAGGTCGAAGTAATTGAAAATGATTTCATATTTAAGAAGCAACGTCTAATTAGATAGAGTTTGAAGTAAGATGATTTGATTTCATATTAATGTTATGCCCTGGCATGTTTCATTTGGTATTTCATTATGCCTTGACATATGAACATGATCCCCTACATCATGTCCTGTTTAATTCTTCTGTTCGAATCCTTTCAAATTAGTTGACATAAATCCTTAGGGGTGCCTCCCAAGGCAGAAAGGGGTGCCTCTCAACTTGTTCTGCCCAACCTTGGTTTAGTTAATGGAGGCTAGAGATTTATTTTAACTTTTTTAAGCTAATGATGCAATAATTAGGGTAAAAATGAATAGATGAGTTAGTGCATGTTGATGTTTGTTTAATTGCATAGAAGAATTTTTAGTTAAGAGTGCTGGGGCCAATTCCAAGTTCTATTAAAAAAAAAAAAGCATGCAACAATGAGGGGGTGCAGTGTGAGCTTGAGCTAGTGTGCCCATGTGGGAAGCAATTGGTTCAGCTAGCTTGTTTGTTTCTAATCATTGGAACCACGGACAGGGTGTGAAATCACTTGGGTTAGACTTTTTTGTATGAAGATTCTTTCAACTTAAAATACTCCTCAAAATTCCAACAAGCATAAGTCGAAAGTCAAAAAGAAATACATTGGGAATGGCACCACCTGCTATGTATATTTAACCAATACTTTTAACGATCTTTGACATCTATCATGTAATAATCAATGGACAGGCAAATAATATAAAACTACTATTGAGGTTTTTATATGATTCACATGAGCTCTAAGCTTCCAATGCCTATTGGTTTTATGAGGCACTGATGGCGTGTTGAAATAAACAAAAGAGAAAGATATCTCCTAATGCTGTCCTAGCAGAAATTATATCCTACACCGTATGCACTATATGGCCATGTACCATATCAATCACCTTGTATCTTTTCTATGGATCGTATTCATCATGCGCTCATCTCAATAATTAATCTATAAAAAGAAGATAAGCTGATTGGCATGGTACATTACCATAATGGTGTGCACGATGTAGGATATAATTTACCCTTAGCAAGGGTCTCCTCTTGACCTGAGTGGCATAAGTAATTAGGTCAAGGAAGCTTTGGTTTGCAACATGACCAAGAGACCAACCTTCTTTATAGTTTTGATGATAAGAAGGATGAGATGTGGCTCCTTGTTCTCTCCGCCGAACAAAAATAATGTGTCATGCACTATAGAATATCTTATGGAGCAGAACCCTTATTTTTACGTATTTTTTTAGTACTCATCTTAAGGAGTAAAAAAATAAAAGTCAAATAAAAATAAGAGTCCTCCTACTAACGGAGTCCGTCAATCTCGTAATTTTAAAAAAAATAAGTACGAGATGATTAATTGCTTGATGTGTATCATCTGGCCATGCAGTGTATACTGGTAAAAAGTATGTTCTAAAAATTTGGTACCAATTTACCTGAAAGTGCATATTGAATTATTGCTAAATATATATCAGATAAGTTTGCAGTATGTATCAAAAATTCGACGAATATGTATCACCAGCCATATAGTATGTACTGATGAATATGATATTATGACAACTGTATATTAATTTGCTTAGAAGTGTTTATTGAGTTGCTAGATGACTAGTTTGTTAAGTGTATATCATTTTATCTTGTACTGTATACTAGTAAACACTATGTTCTAAAAATTGTGTATCAATTTACCTAAATGTGTGTATTAACTTGCTAAATAACTAATTTACTTGGTATGAATTATTTGGCCGTATGTACTATAATTTTCTTTTTTTTTATTTTTTTTAATCACGGAACTGACGACTCTATTAGTAAAAGAAATCTATGACTTTTGGGTTCCTTTCTTAAGATGCGCACTAAAGAAAATGTGGGAAAAATAAGAAGCTCTCCCCGTCTCATATTATTTTTGTTCCTTTTCCTTGGGCGGGCTTTAATTCTTTCTTCATTTTTTTTTCTTTTCTTTTTTTGCTTTTTGATGATGCAGGCGCGGTTTCGAAGTCCAAAATTTCCCACACCACTATGCTTCTTTTTATGCCAACATAAAAGAGGCGTGATGAAAATTCTACTAGAAGTCTCTTGGTCCGAAGACCAAGTACAGGTCTCTCTCTAGTTCACCAAGATGGCTATGATGTACCTTTGGATTCTATTCTTTGGCTTTGATGAATGGGGGGGACCTTTTGAAACAATGCTTTTATGTGCTGTGTGTGTAATATTTTGATAAAGGAATTAATTAAGCCTCAACCTTCTAGAATAATGACATGCATCCGTATTAGGTGATGTTAACTGAACTTGACTTGGTTTGCATGAAGCATTAGATAGAGTCAACAATTGCAATTATATATTCATATTCATGATTCCATGATGGCTTATAAGCATCAATTATCAGTTTATTATGTTTTCATTGTACCAATTAAGAAATCAGACGTCAGTAACGTGCAGCAAAGGGGATGTAGCTAGTGGGACAAGCATGAAAGAAGTGAAAAGCTCAGGGGTGTTCTAAACTGTGATTAATACATGGACTCTTGACTTCCTTATCTAACATATACTAATTGAATCTTGACCGGGTGAAAGCATATAGGAAGAGTGATGATTAAGTAAGAAAAGAGTAATGAAACGTTAGTTGCTTAATTTCTTGGATTCAATAAGTAGGGGGACTGTTAAATTTGGCAGCCTAGCTAGCTAGATATAGGTTAGCATTTGATAGCCTATGGCAAACGTTTATAAACCTTGTTTACGTAAACATCACAACCCACAAGATAGAGTTTTACCATAAAAAGGTCTACCAACTTTCTTCTGGATCCCAAAATTGGTGGGATTCGCATTCCGATAACTCAAAATTTCTTGAGAAGAAGTAATGGGGAAAAAAAAAAGCAGATTGATTCCAAAGGAATATTTCTTTAAAAGAAAGAAAAATTAATAAAATGAACTATTACGTGTGCTATAATCCAACCTCTAGAATATGTTTGCTATCCTTTCAGATAGTCCAATCGTTACAGTTTTATGACAGGAATAAGAATATAACACCAAAGAAACTGTGTTAATGTGACCAATTAATGGTAGGACCTGATCACCTGCAAGGACCAAGTCGGTCGAACCCTGTGCTAGATTCTTAGGTTTCATCAAATTGGCACGTCAAACATATGCTTAAGGTGCCGTCAGGATAAAGGAAGGATGCCATATCAGTGTCTTAGTGATTGCACAATATTTGGCCACTTACCAATTGGAAAGCCACCAACTTTTGTTCACCATGTAAGAGGGGTTTACTTGTTCAAAGGCTGATGGGAGTCCTAAGGATGGAGGGGCTGGAATAATTTTATGATGGATGGCTGAAGCTAGTCTACTTAGAATTGTGATGGCCCACCCGATGAGGTCATACGTGGAATTAATTGGAACATGCTGCACTACCGACCAAGGTATCTATTTCATCACATTTTGTTCAAAACTCATGTTGGGAATAGACGGAAACAAGCAGAAAAAGTCTCCGTCCTCTTTTTGGGGATGAGCTTCCTAGATCTAATTGCATTGAAAGTTTCTAAATTGAGGCTCCTTTCAAGGCTTCCTTTCAAGTTGTAATGGTTCTCTTTGCGGCTTTATTTCTTTGACGATTCAAGATGAAAGAATCCATCTTTTAAAAGCCGTATCTTATGTCGGCTGAGGCCATCTCTGACGTAGTTTGCACTCAGCCAAACAGTTCTAAGGTGGCCTTTTTTTTTTGTTTTCATGTTACAATATCGACATTGTTTTCATTCCATAATATCGACGATATTTGCATTTCAAAGGGCATACATTACGCAAACTAATACTTATATTTATAGACCATGCTTTAGATGTTAATTTCTTAAGTAACGTATCTACACTCTCAAGAAAAAATAAAATAGAACTAAATGGTTCTAATTCAACAATAAACTGAAACATACATATATATGATACTATATATATATATATATATATATATATATATATATATATATATATATATATATATATATATATAGTATCATATATATATATAAGTTGAAAATCCAAATTATTGATCTTGTTTATCTATACTTTAAAATGTATAGATCGAAATTTATTAGGTTTTGATATTTAGATCATCATAGCTAAACACCGTATCATGTCTTAAAACTATTTACTTTTCATCTACTTAGATGCATAGATCGAAAACCACAAAAAATGTAATATTTGATTTCTATGAATCGTTAGAACTACAGATGTAGCATCAATTTCCAATTTAGATGATCTGTCATTAGATTTGGAATTGTTAAATATTGTAAAAATGATTTGATGTTTGCATTCTACTATGATGATGGGGAGGAAGAGGAGGATCAAAATTAAGTTTGGGGCAGCATTGACGAGGTCAAATAATTGGATTGCCACAAATTCTGAGTAAAATCTAGAGCTCCTCCTAGTGGATGACCGTGCAATTACCGGGCTACATCCTAGTATATAGTGACCATATTATCTTAGGTTCAAGTCCTTTTATCCTAGCTCGATCAATTAGGGAAAATTGGAATGCCGTGCAGTGAGGATATAAATTAAGATGGTGAGAATTCATCAACCAATTCATTAAGAGAATGATTATGACTTGTTAGACCCGGTTGATTCATTTGAGCTCGGTGCAAACGAGTCCTGCGAACAAAAGTCAGCTATCTGCGGTCTAAAAGACTTTGGACAACCTTGTGCGTTTGACGAGCTGACTAATCCATCTCATGGAGGTCTCAGGCGTTAACCGCGGCCGGGAGAAGACGTCGGTGAGAAAGAGATTCCCTGCTTGCATGTCATGCACTCAGTGCTTGCACAAAGGCCTAACGAGCAACCTGCCCCCCCACCCACCACCCTTATTAGCCGTTGATGGGGACCTCCCCACTAAACCCCAAAACAGCCAAACTTATTCGCAAATTAGGAAGATTGCACCCGGTCAACAATCTCAGGCTCCCTCTCTCTCTCTCTCTCTCTCTCTCTCTCTCTCTCTCTCTCTCTCTATCAACTCCCAAAAAGATGAGAGAAAATTAAATAGTCGTAAAGATCAGGCAACCGCCCTCATCGGAAAACTATCGACGGTCTTTGCGTTCGACCCGACGCCGTCATGTCTGCATTTCATGCCGTCACGTAAATATCCGTTTATTGTTTTGAGGACTACCTTCGTTTAATTATGACGGTCACCAACCAATACGTGGCTTGTGGTCTTGTTGACGTGGGACCCTTGAGTACCAGCCACATGGCTTGCAATGAGTGGGTAGACAGTTATGCTTCTCTCTAGCTTAGGTGCCAAGATTTTTTTTGGTGAGAGCTTAGGTGCCAAGATTAAGGTGCCTTGTTCGACCCCATGAATGCATGGTAGCTATTTATTTCCATGCATGTGTTGAAGAGAGAGAGAGAGAGGGGGGGAGGGGGGGGGGGGGGGGGGGGGGGGGACCGGCCCGAAGGAAGATTTTTGAATCCACCCAGATGATGTAATGCACTCAGATTTACTTCGACTACTCTCGGTAGATGCATGTAGGATCGGTAATCGGAGGCGAAGTTAACTTTTCTGTTTATTTTGGTTTGTGTCGGTTGCTTGTCTTTACTCTGGCTTGTGTCTTGGTTAAGATTTCATCATATCTAGTTGTACCAGAGAGAGAGAGAGAGAGAGAGAGAGAGAGAGAGAGAGAGAGGTGCCAAACTGTCAATTAGCATGTTCAAGTGAATTCAGATTTTCCAGTAATTAAGATTTAATACATAGTAATTAAAAATTCTAAGTTCAATTCTGAGTTGGTATATCAGTAGATAGTTGAACTTGAATAATTATAATGCAGATAAGATTCATCTATTTTTTCTTCAAAATATAAATCTTGCTGCATGGTCAAATTATTAAAAACATATGTTGGCAACAAGGACTAATATATGGAGAGCCAGTTATGATTCATGAACAATAAGTAAATAGCAGACTATTTAATTGATATCATACATATTTTTTTCTCAACATTTTGCTTGTTCCGGTGGTGGACCGAAAGAGAACAATGAGTGATGGATAGAATGCTAATTGTATAAACTAAAAAAACATGAAAATAAAAAAAATACTACACCCGAGGAGGATGCGTTTATTGACTCTAGTCTCACATGAAATTGGTTTTTTTTTTATTAAGAAAAATCATGATGCCCATGATCCTCGTTACAGGGGTCTTTTGTTATTTATTTAAGTTTCCCCACCAAGATTCATGTAAAGTATGACAGCAGCTGCCAATATTAATATTTAAAGCATACATACATGATATAATACATTCGAGTTTTTCATAGGAATTCGAGTAGGTTGATGGGCCATTTATTAAATAAGAAATAAGAAATCAAATATTATTGAAGACTTAAAAAATTGCTTCATGGCTTGCACCAAAGTCAAACGTTAGCAGGGTAGTCGACTGGGAGCCTGGGCTGTCGAGAGAGATAGAAACAATAAAAGTACTATCAGATCATGTTGGGGCCCAAGAAAGAACATGGGCATGTGTGTTGTATCTACTCATCATGTTCATGAACTAAAATATTGCACACTTACAAGTCCTCGATTTCTGTATGATTATCTTTTATTAATCTTCAGATCTTGGGATTTGACAGGATATTATGTTTTTCTTTATACATTTAGGCATAAATGTCAAAGCATCTACCAAATACAATGACTACATTCCTACCATCTTAAATGTTGATCCTTTCTCTGTCTCTCTCTCTATCTGTTTGTATGCGTGTTCTACACACACAAGGACATGCATATTTAATTGCCTAGTATTTATATTTATATGAAAATAGAATGAAGGTTGTAGTCAAGATTGTTTTAGTCAATTGCACACCCTGTCCAGCTTTCATAGACATAATTATTACTAAGAAATTTTGATTTTTTTGGGAAAATGAATGGTCCTCAGTCCTCGTAATTGGTCATCATATTGACTGCTTCAAAAGCAGCTGGTCTTGCATGATATTTCTTAAAAATTATTATTATTTTAATTTTAATATGGAGAATCCAGTAGAGACAGTACGGGCAGCTGGTAAATCCCGTTGGTTATTTAACCGTAGTTTCACGGAATGGTCTTCTGACAAGAAGCATCTGGAAGGGATATTACAGTCTTAGGATTACAAGGGTATCTCCACTTTACGTAATATAAAATTATAAATAACGCCAAGAAATTCCAAACATCAATAGACCATAAAAATTATTGAAAATAAAATTCACACATTAGACGGAAAGTTGAAATACCAACCTATTGAAGTCGTATACATTCAAACGTTTTCTTTCTTTTATGTTTTTTTTTTTTACTTTTCTTGGCCTGTCAAATCATAAATTTTAATTAGTTTTTCCTACACGTATGACTTGTTAAAACAGTCAACATGGTAGTTGTTTTTTTTTTCCTCCTAAGAACATATTTTAACTAAGGGCAAAGTCTAGCTTCAACATGAATGGGTAATTTATCAATAAATAGAAAAAATATCAGTAATATTTTATTGAAAACGAGGGTGAAACCCACTTATAATGCTTACAAGTTGCTACAAATAGATGTCAATTCTTAGTGGGAGGGCAACCAATCTACAAATAGCTCTATAGAATGACTGAACATGGTTGAATGGGTTTGGATTTGTTCAGAAGAATTCCCTGGTTTCACTTTTTTCAGATTGCCTAGCAAACATCAAGGACAAAGTAATCCCAAACTAGCCTTAGGGTTTCAAAAGTTCTCTGACACTAGTTAGCCTAACCAATAGTACTCTTTGTAGATTAATTTATATTGAGGAAGTAATAGGCTATGAAGATGGGGGAGCTTTAGGCATTACCCTTGTAGCTAGGTCTAGCATTATCTTGTTCTAGAAAAGGACATGTACACTATAAATCAAGACATTCGTAATATTAATAGTAATTCATATAAGTACTCAAAAATCTTATGTATATTAGCAATTATTTATAATAAATAATAGAGAAAAAAATAATCTGAGTCACATGTTATTAAGCTACTTGCAGAATATGATTGAGGATATATGCCCTTTTATCTTAGAAGATGGTGGGAGGAGCTGCTAATTTCCAATGTAGCTTGCGCCTAAAAAACATTTGTCATATATCTATTTTGATATCAATTTAGACATCCCTCATAAAAATTAATTCTAGATCCTATGTTTTTCCATCCAATGATCTGGACTTTACAGAGTTTTGTTTCTAGCTTGATCTTACGGACACCGACACATTGTTGTTTCTAGGATCTCTACACACAATTAAGCCAGAGATTAAAGATGGAATTTCGACCATAACAAGTAATCAAGAATCCAATTTTAGATCAATGGACATGGTTGAGAAACAGTTGGCAAGTGGGGGACAAGTTAGGTGTCTTCACAAGGATAGCTAGTTATTATTATTATCATTATTTTTGATGGAAGGATATAGCTAGTTATTATCATACAGGTGGCACAGCACCAAATACTAGATAGCCAGAAATTGCGCTAAATTCTATTATGTTAATATTAAATACACAAAGCAAATAACCACAGGCAAGGATGAGCCATCGCATGTCCATCTTACCCTGGTTAATGTATTTTTGCACTCTTTTTGAATGGTCCTTTTGGATTAAAAAAAAAGCACCATACGCGCTTCCACGAACAGTAGTATCTCACCACATAAACAATGAAAAGACTCACTTTTTCCTTTTCTTTTATGCGTGAAGAAAGAAATGAAATTATTCACATTGTGGTCGGCCGAAAACCAACAGCCCCGTGAATACGACTCCACACCCTCCCACCCCAACCCAGCCCAAAGCAGCGTTCGTAGTTCACACCGCAGCAACAAGAGCCTTCACCCTTCAGCCCGAGCTGCACAGCCTTCCGATCTCGATCCAACGGACGCCTTCGCCTCCGTAGCTCTGATTCCGCGCCCCAGCCGGGACGATCGTGACGCGCCGGGAGCGTCACTGGAGGGGTCCACGCCTCAGCGCGCCACTGGTTTCCATAGTGCCGCAGGCCGGTCAAAATGCCGGTGCTCCGTCTGGACACGTGCCCGCGGAATTCGAGTCCTGGAGGGAACAGGTTTGCAACTTTGACCGCTGTTTCCCCACGTGACCGCCGATCACCGGTGGTCGCTGACTCAGTGCCAGCTTCTCTCCCTGTGACCGCGGACTATTCCACCACCCTCGTTAAATGGTCACCTTCCTTAAACCCCCTCTTAATAAATAATAATAACGAGACGCCATTTGTAACTAAAATAAATGAATAATATAAAATAGTAGCCATTCCCAAAAGTCCTCGCTTCCACTTATCCGTCTATCCTTGCACAAAACAAGAAGGGAAGACCAGGCCAACCGAAGCTCTCTTCCTTGTTCAAACCCCACCCTTCTCCCTTTCTTCACTGACACCTTTCCTCCTTTCCCACTTCTCTCTTTCCGACCCTCTAACACTCTATGTCTGGGGAGAATAGAGAGCTCTACCACCATGGCCACCACTTCCTCCGAGACCGCGGCGATCTGCCGTTCCACGACGATCTCTCCTCGTTCCTCTCCCAGAGGCCCAGCGGCGCCACCCTGCATGACT
Source organism: Phoenix dactylifera (assembly GCF_009389715.1). Taxonomy (NCBI): domain Eukaryota; kingdom Viridiplantae; phylum Streptophyta; class Magnoliopsida; order Arecales; family Arecaceae; genus Phoenix; species Phoenix dactylifera. The sequence goes on from NC_052395.1 coordinate 12,090,282, forward strand.
TGCAAGGCCACGATCTGCAAGCTCCCTCACCGTACATGAGCTTCACCGACTACCTGCATGGCTCATCGGATTATGGGTTGCTTGCCAAGGCCTTCGATATGTCGTACCCTTCGCCCGAGCTACTCGGTCCCCGCGATGGGGGGGCGGTGAAGCAAGAATTGGTGGTGGATACCAATATTACTGCTAATCTGAATGTTTCTACCGGGGGTGGTGGCGGCGGTGGCACGACGCCGGCTACTCCCAACTCTTCAGTCTCTTCATCATCCACCGAGGCGCAAGGCGAAGAGGACTCGGGGAGGTGGAAGAAGGATCAGCAGAAGGTGCAGGAGGAGGAGGAGAAGCAGCAGATTAAAGAGGGTGAGGATGGGGGCGACAAGACTAAGAAAGTGTAGGTTCTGATCTTATATTCTCTTATTTCCTTTTCTTCAGTTTTTAGTTGGATATGAGCCAGACTTCTTCCTTTTGGTGGATGCTAACAATTTCTATAGATGTTCAATTGAGGTAGATCATGGGTGTAATGGTGAATTAGATTTGCTTTTCTTGGTCCCCTTTTTCTGTTTCTTCTTCTATCAGTGTGAACTGTTAGGGTTTCTCACCTTTCCTAACAAAACAAAAACTTTTAGGGTATCTCAAGCTCATCGAGTAGAAGATTTCCTTTTCCTCTTTGCTTTTCCTTCCTTCTGTTTTGATGTACTTTTGTGATCTCCAACCTTGTGCTTTGGTGATCCCTAGACTGTTTTCAAGGTGGAGTAATACACTAATTAGACTCCAGATCTATGATCCTTTTCTACGGATTTTTCAAGTGCTTCTTGTTGGGGGTGCAATTTGATATCAGAGGTTCATCACCAAAACTGGGAAGCTGAAAACGAAGAACAGCCTATGAAGTTCCACAGCCGTGATGTGATTGTCTAGAAATAGACCCTTCAAGGGAAGTCATGAAATGGACTCCCGTTGAAATCAATGGATGTGGGATCATTAGTCTAAGTAGCGAATTTTATTTTTTTGAAATTACTCAAACAGGAACAAACCAAGGAAGAGAGGAGAGAAGAGACAAAGGGCGCCACGCTTCGCCTTCATGACAAGAAGCGAAGTAGATCATCTTGAAGATGGATATCGGTGGAGAAAGTATGGCCAGAAGGCAGTCAAGAACAGCCCTTATCCAAGGTAGGCCCATTGCACTCAGTTTCCAAATCTCTCCACTTTTCTTACTTCCGCAGTAGCAAAGCAGTATTTGCGCACCTTGTTCAACATAGCGTCAACAAGTACTGCGGAAGTACATTTTTCATAGCATGAGTTAATTCCCATATTGAATTATAATTGTCACGGTAGGAGCTATTACCGGTGCACGACACAGAAGTGCTCGGTGAAGAAAAGGGTGGAGAGATCATATCAAGATCCAACAATCGTGATCACAACGTACGAAGGTCAGCATACCCATCAAAGCCCTGCAACCATTCGAGGGAGCACCCACATCTTAGCACCTCCACCAACAGTGCCTACGAGCTTCCGTCAGGACCTTCTGATCCACCACCAAATGCCTCAACTGAACGCTGGTAGCCAGCAAATGCAAGGGGATGCAAACCCTAACGTGTACCTGCCAACCCTACCCACTCCACTTCAGCAGCTGCAGTTCCCTGACTATGGTCTCTTGCAAGACATTGTTCCATCCTTCATCCACAACAAGCAGCCATGATAATATACTTCATCCCCCCTTGTCTCCCCCTCATCTGTATGCCTCTACTCTTGCTGTACATGTACCTAATTTTAAGCGTGTGGACTTATCTGCTATGGTATAGATGGAGCAATGTATTTATCTTTCCGACGAATTCAAATGGAGAATATTCTCCTTGTTTTTTTGAAAGCCCATTTTGTTGGTTCACGATCTCTAAAAAGCTAGTTGCAGTGCTTCCATTGAAGGAGAAGGCTGATAGCTGAGTTTAGATATGAGCATTTAATGGTCCTTCAGACTTGTGGGAGGACTGGGACATGGGATGGTTCTAAAGGACAAGGAAAAGGAATCCTTGCTTTTAGTGCTGCTGCATTAAATGGTCTGTGGTAGGAATGGAAGGGGAGGTCTGGGCTAATCATGGTTGGTCTGGTCCCTGTTTGGTCGCTGGAGTTATTGTGGAAACTGGGAAGGGTGAGTTATTTATGGAAGGGGAATTTGGAGTTGTGATGGTTGTTCTTGGAGGGGTTGTGCTTCCAAAAGTACTTCTCCATTACGCTAGCTGCATGCCCTCTTCTTTATCGAAAACAACCAGACAAAAAGAAAATTCATGCACATAAGTACTACAACTTGGTCCTTAGATACGCAATGCGAGGAGTAAGTACTCTCTCTCTCTCTCTGTGTGTGCGCGCGCGCGCGCGCGCGCGCGCTTATGTGTGTGGTTGTGACAATTGATGGGTTGTTGTTAGAGTAGTCAAGGGACATTATTGAGTCTTGGGAATAATAAGCAGGACACTTTATGGAAGTCCAGGAAGAGTTTGGGACCCAGATGTAGCTAATTTACTAATCCTAATACCTTGGAGGCTAGAACTTAATGATGCAAGTGAATATATCCTGCAAGTGTGACTTATTTCCCTATGTAATAAGATAGCATCAAGGCTATAGTCTCAATAATTGTGGAAGGAGAGTGGTAGGTTACAATAGTCAGATGTCTAGTACTTATTGGCTTTCTACTTAATGTGGCTGTGCGAATGTTGTCTGTCGCGTTCATTCTTGATTGGAATTCGCACGTCATGTGTCCAGTCATGTCGGTGACACAATAGGGTTGCAAATGACACTCTTCGAAGATGTGCTATAATTGTTGAGGACGATTTGCCTGTGACATGAAAAATATCAAGAAAATCCAGTTTGCAGTATGATCTTGTTTAACAATAAAAAATAGAAATTATACTTCCTAATAACCTTTATTGTCCTTCTCTCAGGATTGTATTATTAGTTATGTTTTTGTTTCAGCTTTTCCTTGTATTCTTCATTGTATAATAATTCTATCATGAGTTATAGTACTTTCTATCTTTTGGATATTAACCAAGTTATCTTGATGGGGCTAAGTAACATCCTGACTCTCATATATATCCAGCCATGCATTACACTCATCTCAACTACAGAAACCAGTATTTGACATATGAACGAAACACATGATTTGTCCACAAGAGGGAGCTTCGAGAATGCTTGTGATCCAATAATACAGCAATAAAATGTTTGGGACTAGGTCTTGGGTCTTCAAGAGTCGCAATTACAATAATAAATAGTCTCTGTGTTTATGTGTTGTATACACTTCTTTGTGTCCTTTCTCCTTGAACATTACTTATTTGGAGCGATAATTAGGATGAATGTATTTCCAAAGTATGGAGTCTAATCATAGTGACTCTAAGGCAGTAATTTAGCTTTTCCAATGGCTTGAGGTTGGATATAGCTCATTAAAGATATATCCTTCTGACATCTGGTAGCCTTTTTGCTTGCAGAGGCCATTTTAACTTAAACATTAAACTGATGGCAATCCAAACAGGAGAAGGAAAAATATACACCAGTCAAGAAAACAATATAACTTTGAATGGTTCTTATTGTGATCTAATTCATTCAGAAAAAGAGGAGGCAAAGTATCAATTAAGGTCTCAACCCAAAAAAAATCATGCAGTACTAACACATTTTGAAAAAGAAATTCATGACTACTATCTAATTAATGCCTGTTTATCAGTTTGTCATTTCCATCATTTTAATTAAATTTTGATTACCTGACCAGGTGAAATTTGTAGCTTAAGGAGAAGATGGCTCTTTCAAGTAACTTGAATCGGCAACTTCCGAAAAAATAACTTGAATCAGTTAAATAGTTTTCACTTGGAGTATCTACCATTCTCAACTTCAATGAAAGCATATAATTTAATCAAATCCACAACTGTCCCTTGTCTTATTTCTTTTGCTTGCGGCATGTTCGACTACAAGGATAAAGCTGCCTTTATCCCCTAAAATGTTGAAAATCTTAAGTCCATATACAACGCAGAGAAGCTGGAAGACAGAGAAAAGTTTAAATTATACAAAATAGAGTACAATGCCTTCCCACTTTAATGAATTAATTGCAGTGCAAATCATGACAAGATTAGGAACATGATAAAAATGCACCCGTAGAGTTTTTATTTTTATTTTTATTTTTATAATAAATCCTAACGGTTGCAAGCTCATTTCACTTACGATTGGTTAACGAAGCTATGTATGAATATTAGCTGCAGATGCATAACCAAAATTGAAATTTTTTTACATAATAATAATAAAAAGAAGCCTCAGCCAGTATTTGTAGCAACTGATCTTGTGCAAAGCTATCATATCATCTGAAAACCTTCTGATAACATCATCAGGAAACGTCTTGGCCTTACATGAAGTTAGACAAATGGAGCTCATATCTTTTCATGGGTAATATAAGCACTTGATCTATGTATGTCCCTGCGCAGTCCATGGTATTTTTTACGGGCCTGACCACTAATTCCTCTTTGATTTGATCCGAAGCGTTGCACTCAGATTGGCCGTGGTGCAAAGAATCGAAAAGGATGGAGACAAAGCATGCACTTGAGCGCATATGACACCAAGAGTTGTCGTATTAGTTGATGCTTTCGGCTGGCCCAGGGTTCTTCTTTTTGTGCTCAAGGAGACAGAAGACGGTTCATTGAATCAGCAAGGGCTTTTGTAGCTTAATTTGTTCCACATGCTTTGAGTTTTCCACGTGACAAGACATTAGATTTGCGAGAGAGAGAGAGAGAGAGAGCATCATATGAGGTGAGGACGGCTAAAGATGAAAAGGATGGTACGCAATCGCATGCAGCAATATAAAGTAACGCGAGGAGATATGCTTTTAGATTTAAGGTGGGCGCGACTGCACTTTCGTTTTATGATGCATGTTTGCTAGGGATAAAGTTTGGCCAAGATGCTGGTTAAGATCCAAAAAGCTAGAAAAAGAAAGGAAGGTAGAGGACACATGATATCAAGATAAGACTGTCTTAGGGCATCTAGAAAACATGATCTAATAAGAGCCTAATACGGCCTAAATTGACACTGGATGTCGATAGAGTTTATAGTACGCAAACAAGATTGAGTTGGGTTAGGCCAAATAGCAAAGTAGGGTTTTTTTTTTTTCTTTTTTTCTTTTTTGCAAAAAACCTTGAGTTGGTGAGGCAGTGGGTCTATAAGCAACAGATCAGGCAAACAATATATGTTCAGGATCGCAAGCCGGCCTATTAGCATTCTTCTGATGATCAGGGATGGAACAGATGGGGCCGTCGGAAGGTAGAAGAGACTCAAAGTGATAATAGAGTTGGATCTAGCACGAATTAAGGTTTCGTATATTACTACTATCCTATCTAGACCTAACCTGAATCCGACCTAATCCGATACATTTCCAGCCTCAGTGCACTCGAGCATCGAGCACGTACATATAATATCAACCAAGGATTTACATTGCTTTATTGGGCATATCTAATATGAGATCCATGCTGCAAATTAAGGTTAATTAAATAGGTGGCTTTCACATTTTCACCTAAACATGCATCTACTTTAGAGCATTATTGGAAGTTGTAATGAGGGCACGCATGCAAGCGCACACCCACATTTCATTTGAGGTGTTAAGACCACAAGATATGCGTGTTAAAAGGTCCTGCTAAAAGAGCTTAGGCTCAGGTTTTCTCCATACGAGTTCCACCCAATTGACTTTGAATCCTGGATCACCTATTGGAGGCCATACATATATGCACTTTTCAAATGTAAGTCGAATGAATGTCTTACAGCGTCAATTGCCCTTAAATTGAGATATTAGGGAGTCAAAAATCTCTTTTTTTTTTTTCCCTGCAAGGACCTATTTATAGAGGAGACGATGCTGTTGACATGTTGCTGCCTTGGT